>NW_027187358.1:5032933-5161754 GCF_028583685.1 Petaurus breviceps papuanus | reverse complement strand
TCTCTCTCTCTCTCTCTCTCTCTCTCTCTCTCTCTCTCTCTCTCTCTCTCTCTCTCTCTCTCTCTCTCTTTCTCTTTGTCTCTCTTTCTGTCTCTGTCTCTCTCTCACACACACACATTCTCTTCCCCTCCTTGTTCTCTCCCTCTATCTCCCTTTTTTTCTCACTCTCTTTCTTCTTCTTTTTCCTCCTCCCTCCCTCCCTCTTTTAATAAGGTAATCTTTTAATTAAAAGTAAAAGGAAAAACAATCACCACTCCTTTCTGAAATATTATTTAGCCAATTTGGATATTTTGAAGGAATGGGAGATGCAATGCTACGTACAGGCTTCAGGGAGAGACTGAAAGTTTTACTTGTATTCAGTCAATCAAGAAAAACAGATTAATGAGTTTCATGAACTCATAAATAAAAAACAAACTGACAGGGTATTGCTGTGGGTGTTCAGGTGTCCAGGTCAAGAGGAAAAAAGAGAATAAAATGCTCCTGTTATATAAAAGGATAACATGTGCCTTCTAGGGAGCCAAGAACACATGCAGGCCTCAACTGTGGCTTGTTGCATAGAGTGGATGGGAGTTGGTCAGAAAGATGGTGAATGGGATAACTGAGGTCAAGAGAGGAAGAATATATACTCCATAAGCCTCCCCAAGATGCATGATCTACCCCAAAAGTAGAGAAGGAGAGATGACTTTCTGGCTTCTAATGGAAGGTGAGGTAGATTAATGGAAAGAGCATTCACCTGGGAGTTAGAGGACCTGGCTTTAAATATCACCTCAGAAGCCTAAGACCCCAGTGGCCTTGGATAAGTCATTTCACTTTCCTGGGTCTCAGTTTCCTCATCTGTCCAAAGAGGGAATTGGAGTAGATGGCCTCAGAGGTCTCATCCATAGCCAGTTCTGTGACCTGTGAATCAAGGAAGACTTCCCAGAGAAGATATATTTCTAGATCCTGCTTGAAATCATGACAGTGCCTGGTTACTTGCCCCTATTAGATTGTGAGCTCTTCAAGAGCAAGGGCTGTATTTTGCCTTTCTTTTTTAGCACAGGACCTAGTACTTAGTAGACACTTAATAAATATTTATTTACTGACTGACAGAATTGAACTTTATACCCATAAGTAGGTCCTTCCACTTACGGACCTTAAATGGAAGTAGAAATCCCAATAGCAGTGGGCAGTCTAATGTCTTCTGTGGGGAGTGTTGGTCTGGGTTCTGCATAGGGGGTAAGATAGACCTAGGGCCTCCATCAGTATCCTCCCTTGGCCTCGTGTGTGGCCCCTTCCATGGTGGGTGGCCACTTTCATCCCTGTCAGCTCCTCTCCTCTCTCATCCCTGGTATGTAGCCTCTTACCTTGGATTTTGACCTCTTTCACCCTTCTCTGTTGCTTTTTGCACTCCTCATACAATCTCTCATCCTCAATGAACTTTTGACATTCTCCCCCCTCCACCAATTTCACTTATTCCCTGCACAGGGCAGGTCTCAGCCAGGGACAGAAAGGTTGGGCCCAGACAACCTGAAACTTGAACCCGAATACACTGGGTTGGGCAGAACATTTTTTTTAATAAGCTAAGCACAAAAGCCACAGGTGAATAGCAAAAGTTCAGGTTGCAACAAAAGGCAGGAAATTCCAATTTATGGCTGGAAGCCTTCTTAACCCTCACTACCCAGGAAGGAATGCCAAGCTTTGGGCCCCTCCCTACTTTGGACTGTCAGATTGAAGCTGATTTAAAAAAATAAATCAAACCTTTGCTCAGCATAGTGAATCAAAAAGAACACTGTGTTTAAGTCTGAGAAACTGAGAATTCTAGTGTTGAAGTGATCTGGCCCAAGGCATAAAGGTAGTAAGTAACAGGGATGGATTCAAATCCAGGGCTTTGGACTCCAAGATCATGTCTTTCCACAGCATCATGCTTCCCTTACTTTCATGAACTTTATACTCTAACCAGAGCTATAACTAGGGTGGGGTCATCAAGGCTTTGCCCATTGGTAGGAAATTTACATTAAGGCAAGAAATTTAAAAGTCCAGTTAATAAACCATTGTGTTGCTCATAGGAAAAAGGCAGGGGCAGAGTTTAGTGATGAGGTGGGGTCTGGTGGTGGCTTCTAGGTGTAGCCTGGTACTGCTGGGAAAGAGATAGAGGAAGAAACCATGGCTAGGTAGTAGGAAGCAGGAACAGTCATCCATTTGGGCAATCAGTCAGTAAAATTTATTAAGCACTTACAAAGTATCAGGCACCCATGCTAAGGATACAAAAAAAGGCAAAAATGGTCCCTACCCTCAAGAAGTTCACGTTCTAACAGGGGAAACAATATGTAATAACCAGATATGTTCAAGCTAAATACAGAGCAGATGGAAGATAATCTCAGAAGATACTAGAAGCTGGGAGGACTTGGAAGGATCTCCTGAAGAAAATGGACTGAGCTTGAAGAAAGCCTAAGGAATCGAGAGGTGAAGCAGAGAAGTTGGAGCACTTCAGGCATGGGGGACAGTCAATGCAAAGGCAGGGATGGGAGATGGAGGATCACATGCAAGGGACAACAGGTAGACCAATGTAGTTGGATTGTAGAGGGCATGCAGAGAGCTAGAGAGGAAGGACACTGGAAAGGAAGGAAGGGGCCAGGTGGTGAGAAGATGCCAAAAAGAGGACTTTACACATGATTCTAGAAGATATAAGCAACCACTAGAGCTCACTGAGCAGGGAGTTGACACAGTCAGACCTATGCTTTAGAAAAGTCACCTTGGCAGCTAAAGAGAGGATGAATTGGAGAGGGGAGAGGCTTGCTAGTTAGAAGGCTATTTTAGGGTTAGGTCTAAGAGAGAGGTTCTGAGGCCCTGAATTAGGATTGTGGCTGTGTGAGTGGAGAGAAGGAGATGTGTAGACCAGAAATATTGGTATGGTAAAAATGACAAGATTTTATAGTAGGTGTAGGGCGAGAGTTGGGAATGACGCCAAGGTTGCAAGCCTGAGTGACTTAGGATGATGATAGTGCCTTTCATAAAGAGAAGTTGTGAAGAGTTTAGCAAGGGTCTCAACTTTGTGTGGGTCATGGATCCTTTTGACATTTTGATGAAGCCTCTGGACCCCTTTTCAGAATAATGCTTCTCAATGCATAAAATAAAATACATAGAGTTGTGAAGGAAACCAATTATATTGAAATATTATTACCAGAATTAAAAAAAAAACAGGTTCATGGACTCTTGGTCAAGAACTCTTAGAAGGAAAGATAATGAGTTCTATTTCAGCCATCTGAGATGCCCATGGGTCAAACATCTCTAGATGTCCAAGAGGCAATTGGTGATACAGGAGGGGAGCTCAGAAGAGAGAATAGGGCTGGGTATATAGACCTGAGCTAGGGATCTGCATCTGCATAGGGAGGTTAATTTAATCTATGGGAGCTGATATGATCCAAGGTGAGATAGTATAGAATTCTTGCTGTTTGGTCTCCCTTGGGGTCAGCCTAGAGATGGAAAGGGAAGCCCAAGCATGGCACAACGAACAGGTCCCCTGAGTGTAGACAGAAGGCAACTGTGTCAGATTTCAGGAAAACCTGGAAAGGCTTACATGAATTGTAGCAAACAGGAGAACATTGTACACTGTATCAGCAACACTGAGTGATAATTAGCTATGAAGGACTTAACTATTCTCATCAATACAGTGATCCAAGACAATTCCAAAAGATGGATGATGGCAAATGCTATTCACATCCAGAGAAAGAACTTTGGAATCTGAATGCAAATCAAAGTATACTATTTTTACTTTCTTCATTTTTTTCATGGTTCTTTCCTTTTTGCCTGTTTCTTCTTTTACAAAATTACTAATATGGAAATATGTTTTACATGATTACACATCATAACATATATCAAATTGCTTACCATCTTAGGGAAGGGGTGGTGAGGGAGGGAAGGAGATAATTAGAACCTCAACATTTAAAATGATGAATGTTAAAAATTGTCTTTACATGTAATTGGAAAAAATAAAATGCTATTAAAAACAAAACTGTAGTAGTGCTTCAAGGTGTCATTCACCTTCCAGGGAGAGAGGGTAGCATGGGGTCCAGAGGTAAGTTTAGAAGGACTCCTCTTTCCCTACTTGAATGGATCCCTCCCAGAGAAAGTATAAGGAGTGTAGAGTGCAGCACCAGGGTCTGGTCTTCCTGGGGATCCCTTTGCTTCCTGAATCCTTGCAACCTTTTCTTTCACTTAAAGTTTTGCCCTGTCCCCCCTCACCAGACTTTGTCTCTGTATAGAGCTCTCTGGAGTTGTGTAGGAGTGCCAGGCTGAAAATAGAAAAATTAAGAGAGGAGCTTCCAGTAAAAGAAGGATATACTGCTCCCTAAATTAGGATAGGGGGAAAATGTCAAAAAGGTTTTAAGGCACAAGCAATTAATAATTGGTACTTCCAGAGGCTATACTGAGATTAGTGAATGGCATCTAGTATAGTGGTAAGAGTGCTGGATTTGAATTTAGAAGATCTGCATTCAAATCCTAACCCTACTCATCACTATTATGTAAACTTGGGTAAATTATTTTATTCTTTTGGGCTTCAGTTTCTTAATTTATGTGTAGTATGCTATGGAATGAGACAGGTGTGTGTCTCCATATATATATATATGTTTATACACATATGCAGGAGAGTATTTACCAAGCAGCACTCCAAATATATGTGTATATATGTGTATATGTATGCATATATACACATACACACACATATACATACATATATGTATATAGATGCACAATGCATTTTAATTAGTATTAACATTTTCTCCATCACTTTCTTAAGTCTAGACAATCATCAAAATAATAAATTAAGCCCTGATTTTACCAATTTATCATTTACCAACATCTGATCTGTAAATGTTCCCACTGAAAATTTTTTTTTTGGAGAGGGGAAGGTAGGGCAATTGTGGTTAAGTGACTTACCCAAGGTCACCGGCTAGTGTGTTTGTGTGTGTGTGTGTGTGTGTGTGTGTGTGTGTGTGTGTGTGTGTGTGTGTGAAGTGTCTGAGGCCAAATTTGAATTCAGGTCCTCCTGACTCCAGGGCCACTTCCTCTATTCACTGTACCACCTAGCTGTCCCTCACACTGAAAATTTAATGAGTTCTTTTCTCACAAGATGGGTCTAGCTGGCTCTAAGCACACCCTTATGCTATGTAAAATGCATGCCTTTGCATGCAATGCCGTATTTATATGTATATTCATATGTAAATATATGGGGGTTATCTCCAGTCATCCTAATATGTATCTGCCCACTGGATCCAGATGGCTTCTGTAAAGCCACACACCAGCAGCTTTCCAGAGGAGTGCTGCTATGAACAGCTTCCAAGGTTCTGATTACATAGTATAGTGAGCATTCTATTTATTCAATAACAAATCAGAGCAAAACATTCACAGAAAATCAAAGTACAGCATTCAGAATGTTACAACTTATCACAGAAAACCAAAATATAGCATTCACAACAACTTAACACTAAAATGGCCACATAGTTTTCACCAAAGTGGTAACATAACTTTCAACAAATTGCATTCATTTAGTCAATCACAAAATCCTTAATTCAATCACAAAGTACAAAAGTCAAAGTTCTCCACCCCTAGGTCACAGTAAATCATAATCTTCTCAGTCAGCACACAGTATCCAAGTATAGTCTTCTTTCAGCTTGACTTGAGGCTGGCTCTCAGCTTCCATGGTTCTTCTTCCATGGTCCCAGCTCCAACTGTCACCTGGGTTCAAAGGCAGGCAGCTCCCAGGTGCTTGTCCAGCTCCTTGTCCAGTTCTCCATCCAGTTCCCATTCCATATTGAAGTTCACAGGGTCCAGTCCACCTCAAGTACTTCACAGTTCCCATTTCTGGGAAGACAAAGCCACAATAATATTCATATACATTGCCGGCACCATCATCAATTCACTATCTGCCTGTGAATTCAACTTAGACCCACCAACAAGGTCTGAGAACTCAACACAAATCATCAACATAGAAATCAACACAAACCCACAAACAAGGTCCAAGAGATCAGCACAAATCAACATAAAAATCAACAGAGACCTACAAACAATGTCTAAGAGGTCAGCACAAATCATCAGTAAAGTCCCAGCACCTCCAAAACCCTCCTCCAGGACTTCTGTAAACATACAACCAGAAAGTTCTCTTTCAGGGTTTCCAGTAAGGTCCTGGGGCTTCTGTACAAAGTATCACAAACAAACATTAATACAGACAGAGCAGACAGAGTGCTGGTATACCACAAGTTTTCTCCTTCTTGACTGCCACCACAAGAGTCCTCTTTGTTTTTCTTTTTCTAGCCTGAAAATTCTCCTTATATATGGTCATTAGCTCCTACCCTTCCTGTTGCAGGAGTTCATGAGTTCTAGGGTTCACAAGTTGTGGGGTTCACACGTTCTGTTTCTTAACAGACTTGATACAAGGCTCAAAAGAAACTTGAACTGAAACAAGGTGTTAATTCAATAGCTGAAACAAGGTGTGTGCTACTTCTGTGCTTGTCATTACAGCCCCAGAGGAGAAAGTGAGGCTGGTGACCTTGCATAGTCCTTCCTCACCTAAATCCAATTCACTTGCATGTCATAGCATCACCTCCCTGATGTCATGGTCCTTTTAGAGAATAAAGAACAAACAACAATAACCCTGTGGTGGCATCTACTTGTCTTTCACATCATAGAATGTGTGTATGTGTGTTTGTTTATTCAGAGAGAGACAGACAGACAGACAAAGGTAGGCATAAACAGTGAGTGAGGGTGATGTCAGTAGTGGTACATCAACTCAAAATAGGCTATTAGAGCCTAATGTTAAATCTTCAATGTGATAATTTATACCACGAACAAATCAAGGCTTGATTTATTATTTTATTGAGACTCAAGAAAGTAATAAGAGAAAATGTTTTTAAGATAGATTAAACTTTAAAGCATGCCATGTATATTAAACATTTACCAATGTACCCCAGGGTGATTCCATTTGTAAGTAGGCTGGGAAGTAGGTAAGGAGGAGAAGAAAATGCCTCCAGAAATTACGAGCAAAGAATCCAAAAGGGGACCATGGAGCACACTCGAAAGTGAAACCTCCATCCTGGTCCTGAGCTGACTTGCAAAATTTGTTGGACTGTTTCTAGGAGCTTGATTTACTTTAGCTTACCCATCATTGCATGTGTGTGATCTCCTATAAATCATATAAGGCTTTTAAATATCAGAATGATGACAAAAGGCTTGTGATTGATGGGGCACCAATTGTACTGTTTTTTCAGGTCATTTGGCTGGGAAATGAGAAATTTCAGATAACAACTAGATAAGATGGCAGGATCTAGTGATGGGGAGATTTGGGAGTGTTTGTAAGCCACAGGGAAGGAATAAGTATGTGGGGAGAGATTAAAGATTAGAGTGGCAATGACAGTCGAGCAATCTGCTGGAGAAGGCAAGAGGGGATGGGATCAAGGATGCATGTAGAGGCATTGACCTTAGGAAGTAGAAGAGGTCTCATTATCAGAGACTGGAATTAAGGATATGGTAGTGATGGATGATTTTACATGGGTATGGGATAAAAAAGAGGAGAGAAGAGGGAACTCTTGATGACGAACCTCAATTTTTTTCAATGGCACATGAGATGAGGTCCTCAACTGAGAAGGTGGGAGGAAGGTTCGGCATCAGACCCTTGATAGGAGAAGAGGTTTGGAACAGCCACTGTGATGAGCAGGATTAAGGAGAAATCAAAGAATTGACTTGTGGCAGTGAGGGCCCAATTGAGATTAGCTAGAGTAATTCTGTAGTGAACTCACTCATCCTTCTCCAGTATTCAGCATTAAATAGTGCCATGTGAGTAAGATTGAAGGAGAAGGATCATAGGAATAATCCAAGATTGGGGACTGGTAAAGTGTGAGTGGCAGTAGAAAAAGGGATTCCAATGTAGAGTACAGTGTTGAGTTGAACTGGCTCATCAAAAGGGTCAAGATCAGGAATCTTAAAGAGTGTAGCTAGACCAGGAGTGATAGTGGAATTGGAGGTCACAAAGAGTTGGTTTGGGAATGAACAAATGAAGTAGTGCTTGCCATATACAAAGTGCTGTGCTAAGTGCTGGGGATACTTCAGCTGTCTGACCTACTATGTTGCTGTGTCCTAGGAAGTGTGTAGAAAACTGTTTTGTGGTAGGCAAGAGTAAAATGTTATGTAATCCCAGGCATGAGGTCACTGTGTCTGGGGTCTGATTTAGGGCAAATCTGATGGTGTTGTAGCCATCGTGGTATCTCCAAGCCTAGCAAAAAGACTGGAGGCAGTGTGTCCTGGCCCTTTTGGAAAAAGGCCTCGTTGTGGCCCCAGAAGTGTCAAGACAATAAGAAACTAGTCTTTACTTCAAGACTAAGTTTGGTCCTCTATTTTTTTCTCTATAAAATAAGGAAGATGTTCAAGGTCATCTCTAAAATCACTCCCAGCTCTCGTGCATATATGAAATTTGGGCTCCATTTTTTGCCGCTTCAAGTCAGTCTGTTTCAGGAAGAGTTGAACGAACCTTTCCCTTTGGCCTTTGGCAAATCGCTTTTTCTCTTTGGGGCCTCATATTCCTCCACTTAAAAATCAAGGAGTTGATATTAGAAACCCCTCTGAGATTCCATTTCCTCATCTGTAAAATGAGGATAATAATAGCTCCTTCATAAATATTATTACACGGATCAAATTAGTTCATTAATGTGATAGTTCCTTGAAAATCTGCAAAGCACTACACACATGTGGGGTGTTTCTAACTGCTACTATTAGTGATTTAGGACTAGTGTCTTAAGGGACTGTTTATACAGGTGGAGTTGGAAAAAGTCACCTGTGTAGGCTTCACAGAAGTGGGGGTGGGACTTTAGGAGTTGCTCAATGGTGAGAGAGATAAAGTTTGGAAGACTGGACCCAAAAGGGCATTCTAGGCTATGGCCCAGCCTAGAAGAAGGCATGTGTTAACAACAGTTACCACTGTCTGGCTGCTGGCCATGGTACTGACTCTTCTGAACCCCCAGGTATTTTTGAAACTCCACAGTAAACAAATCACCCCCAGACCTCAGCTGTTGCTACTTAGGTGTGGCAGTGGTTTGGCCTAGACTAGCAGTAACATATGTTCCCATCACCTGTGAGACCCAACCTTACAGCCCCCTCGGCATAGTGAGGATTTCTTTAGATGGGTAGCTCTAGGAGACCTGAGTGTACTATCCTTTTGTCAGTCCTGACCTGCCTAAAAACTCTGATCCTACAGTTTCTAGTGGTTGGCCCCTGTTTCCCTGACATTTAGAGTTATGTGCTTCCTAGCCAGGGCTGTTGACACCTATCCAGGGTAGATCTTGAGGGAACCAAGGTTATGGAGCTTTGCTGGCCTACATGTATGTTTCCATAGGATTTGGGAGGAGGGAGGTAGAGAAGCTAGATAGAATTGAGGTCAGGTACTGGGCCAGTTGAGCCACTAGTGGACAGGTGGACCATGAGAATTGGCTCTCAGATCAGTATTTCCTTGGAATTCTATTTGAGTTACACCATTATTCTCCAGTAAGAGGGGGGAAAATATGGCTTATAAATAGGTATCTCCCTTGAAGCCCTTCCCTAGTACAGGAAAGTTTACTGAAAGAAGTAGGCATTGAACTGGGCAATGAAGAATAAGACAAGGAGAACATGCTTCCTTTTACCCTCTTCTAACAATACAGACACAAAGGCATTTGACAGGTGGAAAAGAAACCGAAATGTATTCTAAGAAAATTATCTTATTCTCCACATAGAAAAGATGGTCTATGTAGGTGGCAGTTAATCATACAGAGACAAGATGGCAAGCATAGAAAGAACATAAAAAGAGAATTGTCTGTAGTCATGTAGCTAGAATAGACTCTCATTAACCAATGCTCCACCTGTTCCCCATGAAAGACAGTTAGCCTATTGAGGGAATTAGACAGCAAGTAGTAATGGGAATTGAGTGAACCACGTTGACTCCATCTTGTGACTCAATTCTAGAGCTAACTCAGTTCCCTTTCTATTCAATTATAAGTCTAGTCCAATTTCTGTCTTGTGAGAAAACTTTATTCAATTGTAGGAAGTATGTGAGGACTTTTTTGCATTGTTTGAACCCAGTCCTGCATGGCTGGAAAGCAGGACCACATCTACCTGCTGCTTAGAGACCCTTAACTAAGGACCTAGGTTATGCTGACCTGAAACCTAGTCTTACTGGAAGATCCATGCAAGGAGCTTTCTCACAATTACATATCCCAAGCAACCATATATCTTACCTGAAATCTGGCCCTGTACTGGTCCATCATTTATGGTTTCCATATTCTTTTGATTGAATATAGACATTTGAAGGGAGTGGGAAATCTCTTTTTCTGATTTCTGAGAATTGTACCTGTTTGCTCTCCCCCTCCCAATTTGGAAAATACTTAATCTTTCCGCCAATTAGAAATCAGATTACCTAATTTTGTATGCTGGCTAATTGTGTTCTTTTAATTTATTGATCTTATTTGATTGTTGTTTTTGATGTATAAATATCTATCTCCCCCTGTGTTCAGGGTTCAGTGCCAAAGCTAAGGAAGGTTACTGGTCCTGATTTGTTATGCAATTGGCATTCACTGCTTAATAAATCAACATGCTTGGAAGCTCAAACCTTTGTTTCCTCAGTCATTTCATCTTTCCTCTACTACACTATAACAACAAGCAGCAAGCATGCTCCAGTATTGGTGATCTGACTCTTGCTGCCTGTTTCCACTTAGGAAAGGATTATTGTTTTGAGAAACAAAGGAAAGGCATGTTATTGTTTCATTAAACTTTTGGGTCTTGCAGTTAGAATACCCATTGGACCAAGTGAACCAGGAAATTGCTTACCTCCTAGGTTTAGATTCTTTTCCATAATGTTGTGTTGTGTGAATTGGTATATGTACCTTAGAATCTGTCCATTCAGATTTGTGTCTAAGGAGCAGGATCTTTTCTTTGTGTGCCTGGGCAATACCTATATCTACTCTAGGCAAAAAGAAAGGAACTAGGAAGTAAGCCTAAGCCATTCGGTTAATGAGGAATCGTCATTGATGAGAACTAGACCCTATCAACAGGCTCCTATGTCTCTACTTTTCAAGTATTACAACCCAGCATGTAAATAAATGATCACAAAAGAGATAAAATTTGGAGGTAATGTTTCTCATGGTGACATTCCTGTGAGTGTTTTGTATGAGTTCTAATGTAGTCAGAGTAAGTCACCCACAAAGTTTAATAGAAGAATCCTACCCCCAGACATGAGCAACTAGGTAGCAAAATGCATAAACTGCCAGACATAGAGTCAGGAAGATTCATCTTCCTTAGTTCAAATCTGGCCTCAGACACTTACTAGCAAGGAACTTAACCTTGTTTCCTCACCTGAAAAATGAGCTGGAGAAAAAAAATGTCAAACCACACTAGACTAATATGGTACCTGGGTCCCTCAAGCTGGGATGACCTCATATTCCTCACTCACCCACTACTCTGTCTTTGCCAAGAAAATCCCAAATGGGGTCACAAAGAGTTAGACATGCTTGAAAAATGACTGAACAACAAAACCCCCAAACATCTTCCCATCAGCTTGCCATGATGATATGATTATTTTTCTGAGTTCAGACATGTTCCTGCTATTAAAATTAAGAGTCTTGGGAAATTTCCTACCTAAAACCTAACTAGCCATCATACTTCAGGGCAGATGATCTTATTAGGTCATAGAATTAAGATGATAGGATTCAGGACAAATCAGTCTTGATGTAGAGAGAGGAAGAGAGAGTTTCCATGAATTTACTGTACACATGGTTCCATTCTGTGTTTTGAAATAATGGATTGATGGTTCCAAAATAGGTTGGTGCTGCTTCCTAATAAGTTCTACTCATCATATGATGTTTTACACATTTACTCCTCCAGTCCTTGAGGAATTAGAGATCCTTTTCCTCAAGCCCTTACAAACACTTGATAGGAACGCAGGTTACTTCAGCTCTACAACTTTATTTTTCCAAGACCCAGCCCTGAACACACCAGCACACCACCATTCTGTATTAGGGAGTGCCTGGAGCAAGCCTGGATTTAAATAAACCTAGTGTTTAGGGACATTTGAAAGGACTGCTGTAAACTCTTGAAAAGACAAGTAGGGAGAAATGAGACTCCAAATGCCAAGATTAAAAGAAGCATTGGCTGTGACTGTAATCTTTCCCTGTACCCTTCTAACAATTCTGTCTCCTTACTTAGGGGAGCAGCGAAATGCACTCATTAGCACCGCTCATTAGCATACTCAATTAACATAGTTCATTAGCATCACAAGCTTTTTATTGTTTCTATTGTCCTATGATGCTGGCAGGTTGGAATTTATGAAAGGGGATTAAAATTTCAAGGACTGACCCTGGTTTATAATAGGCAGGGCCAACCTTACTCACAAGCAGAGTAGGTGGACGCCTCTTTGATTTCATTTAAGGTCCAAGAAGAATGTCCTGCCTGAAAATATCTCCTAGTTAGTTATCATAGGGCCTTAAATTTATCAGATCATCAATTCTGAGCTAAAAAGGACCTTGCTGTTCAGTTATGTCCAGCTTTTTATGACCCCATGGACCATAGCATGCCAACAATGTCCTTGGGGTTTTCTTGCAAAGATACAGGAGTGGCTTGCCATTTCCTTCTCCAGTGCATTAAAGCAAACAGGGGTTAAGTGACTTGTGTGGGGTCATACAGCTAGTGTCTATGGTCATATTTGAATTCAGGTCTTCCTGACTCCAGACCCAGTGCTCTTTCTACTGAGCCATCTAGGTACCTCCAACAAAGGAACCTTAGAGGTTGTCATCTAGTTCAGCCCCTGCTTCTGATAGATAAGGAAACTGAGCCCCAGAGAGATCACTTCCCCAAAGCCACATAGGTAGTAAGAGGTACAGCTAGAATTTGAACCCAGGCCCTCTGATTCCAAGATCTCCTTCCACCACACCATTAATCACACTTCCACACATGAGTCTACAATTAGCATTCATTTCCTAAGTCTCAAGGGGTTTTTATATCTTTAGAAGCCACAGATTATAAAATATTTAAAACCTGAGAGATCATCTCCTCAAATTCCTCCATTTTACAGATGACAAAACTGAGGCCTGGACTTTCACAGGTGTCATTGCCAGTCACATGGCAAAGCTGGGGCCAGAACCCAGGCCTTTTGACTGCTAGTCCAGCAGCTTTTCTCCAGCTATACCCTGTTACCCTTATGAAACCATAAACAGCGCTGGGGAGGAACAGCCAAAGTTCTCCCAGTAGCTCAGATGAGATAATATATGTAAAATGCTTTGTAAACTATTAAACCTATATCAATGACAGCTTTATTATTAGCATCATTTTATTTGTCAGAGAATAAGACACTGAAGAATAAGAACCAGAATGGGGGAAAGAAGGAGATGGGGACTGAGCTAGAGAGGGGTAACAAGATGCCCAAAGGAGAGATGGGAGATGGGGAGGAAGGGAGCCCTGCCTCAATTCATTAGAGAATCAGTGCAGGCCCTCCATTTACACTGCTTGCTAGGGTGTCATAGCTCTGAGAATCTGCAGGGGGAAGAAGAATAATGTGGTGCCTGGGACCCTCAGGCTGGGCTGACCTCACACCCACACTCATCCAGAGTCCCATCTCAAGATGGTAGGGATGAGGCGGAAGGTTAGTCTTTCTCCCCTCCAACAGGAGTCAATAGCAAGGCAAGGAGTGTCTGTGATAAAGGTACTTTCATACACCAGGAGCTTAGGCAAGCCTGAACTGGTGCCCCAGTGGGAGGAGGGGGCAAGGACCCTGAGGGATTGGTTGGAGCTGGGGCTTAGAGACACTGGCTGTCTATCCTCCTTCCTCGTGTCTCTCCATGCACACCAGGCCCTCTTGTATCCTCTCCCAGCTCTAGGATTTCTGCACTGACCTTCTTTTTGCTCTCACACATATTTTCTCAGACACTGGTGCTTCGTTCTTGGAAAACACTTTCCGGGCCGTGGTCTCAGAGTGGAACAAGGTTACACTGTGGATGCCTTTCTGCACTATAAATGTAGCCATTATACCCGTTTCATATTCTTGACTTTCTTGGTACAGTAGAAGTACGGAGACTTAGGTCTGTATAAGAACTTCCAGGGTCTGGTGGCAGGGAAAAATAGGACCCAATATAATTTGGTGCTTAGACTGCATGGGTAGAGATAGTTCTACTTTATAAGCAGCTTACAAGAGCCTCACAAAAACTCTTCCTGATACATGAATGTCTTACTGAACCCAACTAAAACACTTACTAGTTGTTGATCTTGGCTGGGCAAAAACAATTTTTCTGAGCAGCAGTTTACTCATCTATAAAATGAGACTTGGTATTTTCATTACATACCTCACAGAATTGGTGTGAGGAAAATGTGTTTTAAATCTTAAAAAAATAAATTCATCATATCATCAATTTAGAGCTAAAAGGGGTGATCTTCTAATTCATCCCCTTATTTATACTGTCATAGAGTAGTGAAAAGAACCCAAGTCAAAGGTCTCAAATGTGAGCATTAACTCTATCACTTGCTATTTGTAGAGCCTTAAGAAAGTCCCTGAGCTTTTCTTAGCCTCAGTTTCCTCAATTGTAAGATGGGAATTATACTTTATAAACCTAAAATCCTATATACATTTTAGTAATGGTTATTTGCAATAATGATATATATATATTGCTTTTTGGAGGGCAATTGGGGTTAAGTGACTTGCCCAAGGTCACATGGCTAGTTTTTGTGTTAAGTGTCTGAGGCTAGATTTGAACTCAGGTCCTCCTGACTCCAGGGCCGGTGTTCTACTCACTGCACCACCTAGTGATATGTTTTATACTCAGTGTTTTGAAACAGTGAGTGTGAGACACAAGAGAAGGGAGTGAGTTAACTACTTTTAAGAAAGGGCTCACACAGGAAATAGAAAACAGTAGGAATATAATAGTTGAGTATCTTAAAATTCTGCCTCTGGATACATTTACTACTTTTCCAGATTCATCATGGCAATTATAGTTTTGCGAGTTACAGCCTGAATGCCAACCAGTACAATATTCTCTATATAGAGACCATAAAAGAGTCATCAATACAACTTTGATGAATCTGCAATGTTATTGCTTCCTCAGTGATGTGGAATGAAACATATCCATGACTGCCTAACCTTCTAACTCTTATCAATCACCTCCCATAAATACTCCACAGGGAATTCATCCAATTTGCTCAATCCAAATACCTAAACCAGGGGTAAATAAAGCAGCAAAAGAAGATTATATTTCTGATAAACATTAATGCAAATATATCAATCTGGTAAATTATTTAAAACCAATACCTAACATCTGCAACTGATAAATTTTAAAGGCCTTTTAAAAAAATTTTCCGCTTCATAGTTTTGTTTTTTTTTTTGGTAAATCAGTGTTATTTTTAATAATTTAAAAAATTTTAATTGCATCTTTTTCCAAATACATGTAAAGATAATTTTCAATATTCATTTTCTTATAAGATTTTGAGTTCCAAAATTTTCTCCCTTCCCTCACTTCTCCCCAAAGCAGCAAGCAACCTGATATAAATTATACCTGTGCAATCATGTTAAACATATTTCTATGTTAGTCATGTTGTGAAAGAAGAAACAGAACAAAAAGGGGGAAAAGCACAAAAAACTCTCAAAGTCAAATAGTATGCTTCTATCCGCATTCAGTCTCCATAGTTCTTTCTCTGAATGTAGACAGCATTCCTCATCATGGGTCTTTTGTCTTGGATCCTTGTATTGCTGAGAAGAGTTAAGTCTATCATAGTTGATCATTGCACAATTCTGTTACTATGTACAATGTTCTCCTGGTTCTGCTCACTTCACTCAGCATCAGTTATCTAAGTCTTTCCAGGTTTTCCTGAAAGCTGCCTGCTTGTCATTTCTCATAGCACAATAGTATTCCATTACATTCATATACCACAACTTGTTTGGTCATTCCCCAATTGATGGACATACCCTTCACATCCATTTCTCTAAAGGCCTTTTCAATAAGATTAGGGGTGAAACTATGATGTCCATAGCCATCAGTATTATTTAATGCACTTCTAAGAATGTTAGCTATAGGAATATGGCAAGCTCTGGACCAATGAGGTTAAGCCTCTCTCCAGCTAATTAGGGATCACATAACTGGAACCTCCTACCTGCTGATTGCTCCTGTTTCCAGTCTCCTCAAACACTTCTCACAAAACTGCTTTTCACCCCTTGCTGAATTTTCTGTCAGGTTCTTCAATCTCCTTACTCCTCCAGCCGCAGCCTCTGCCTCCTATTTAAGTCCTGTAAGCCTTTCAGTGACTTAAATTTGAACTGCCTAGAACTCTGACTTACTCTCCTAAAGCCAAACCAAACCAAACCAAAAATTACAACCATTTAAAAATCATTCATTGACTTCCAAATAATTATACGATCTCTCTCCCTCCCTTTCCCTTTCCTTCTCTGTCTCTCTCTGTCTCTTTCTGTCTCTGTTGTCTTAAATAGCTATATACAGTTGATCTGAAGGACCATAATGCTCTGCAACTATAAGTTCTCAATATAGGCTTACATCTCATTTTACATACCTAAGACTATACTTTTCTATACTTAAATTTTTCTAATTTTTAATAAATGAAAGTTTTTTCTTTACCCTTTTAAACCATCAAACTGTTCATATGCAAATGAGGTGCCATCCTACATCTTTCATAAGGTGATTTAAGTTCTTCTGTCTAAACATCTCAAATCTGATTTGGAAATTGTATTTCTTCATATATATTTCAGCAGTTTTTTTCTTTTTTTAATTAAAATAAAGTTCTTTTTCTGCTCCTTTCAGGCATAAAAATGTTCATCTATGACAGAGGCAGAAGCTTAGATCTTTTACCAATTTATTTAAATCTTTTTATTTCTGTTAAAATACTTTTTCTTTCCCTGTGCTCACTTAACTGTTCCCTATCAATGGACAGCATCTTAAAGGGAAAGTACCCTTACTCCTTTTAAACAAACTATATATAAAAGAAATCCATAGCTTCTTATAACACAAGCCTCTTTTGTTGTTCTTTTTTGTGTATAGCTCATTCTTCTCCAGCCTACACTCCTGACTCTCCTCCTGACTTTCTCTACAACTCCCTTCTCCATTTTTGAAGTTCGCTCTAACCCTGTACTTCATACACTGGAAGTACCATCCAACACTATGGCTCCTCCCTCTCATTGGTAGTTCCTTCCAGAACTTCTATTTTAAGGAGGACACCTAGGCCATCCACATCATTTCTCTTCAGGTGGTATTCCCATCTGTCCTCCTGGACTTTCTCTAAAATGCCCCCAAGGTGTGTGCCTTCACACACACACACACACACACACACACTTCCAACTTCCTTTTGTGTGTTGTCTTTCCCCATTGAAATGTAAGCTCCTTGAGGGCAGGTCTTTCTACTTGGATTTGTATTCCTGAAACTTAGTTCAGTGCCTGGCACATAGTAAGTGCTTAACAAATGTTTCTTGATTTGATTTATGTGTTTGTGAAATTCATAATTTAAAAGGAGACACTTACAAAACATATGGGTAGAAATGCCAAGCAGGCAGTTGGTAATGTAGGACAGGAGTTCAGAAGGAAGATTAGGGTAAGATAGATTTGGAAATCATCTGCAAAGAGGTGATAATTGAATCAACATGAGTTGATGATATTGCTAAGAGAAAGAATATAAAGATAGAAAAGTAGAAAACACAAGACAGAGCCTTGAAAGATACCTAAACTTAATAAGTTGGAGGTGGATGAAAATCCAGCAAAGGATTTTGGTGTTCAGTGTATACAGCAATATTTAAAAACATTTAAGTAGTACTAGAATAGATATATGGTTGGGGTAACCCAGAGTTGATGTTTTTCCAAACCATGACTAATATGACTGATAGGACAAGATGGAAAGGAATTCAAAGATACAGGATAATATTTAGTTGAATTGGTCAACTATGGGATCACAGCTGTGAAGGAAAAGAGAGCCAGAGCAAAGATGATAGACAGGGAAAGGTGGAGGGGCATGTTGAGGTCAAAGGTTATATTGAGGACAAAGAATAGGTTGAGAAAGAATGAAGCAGTGAGAGAAATGGAAAGACAGGTGGTCATGATTGGAGATTGGAATTTTGGAGTTCAGGACTGTGGAGGTAATACAGTTGCGGGTGACAGTGAGATCAAAGAATTGTCATTGCAGTGGGTGGATGAGTTGGGTGAAGATGGAGGTCGTGGGAATTTGAGGAAGCTGATAAACAAGTCAGGCTGTTCAAGGGGACATCAACAGGTATTTAAAGTCCCCAAGCATCAGGGCAGAGCTGAGCACAATAGGATAGGAAAGCTTGATACTGAGTCAGGTACTGAACTCCTTTAAGAAAGGAGAAATACTGATGGGGGCTGGTAGATGACAGTACCAAGAGTTTGGACTAGATGATAGAGGTGGACATAGGTCAGTGCAGAATGAGAACTCTACTTCTGTAGCAGGTGGCTGTGGATGTAGTGCTTCCTACCTCAGACACTTACTAGCGGTGTGACCTTGAGTAAGTCCCTTAACTTTTCTCACCTATAAAAGTGGGGACAGTAATAGCACATCCTTCATAGGGCTGTTGGGAGGATCAAATGAGACAATATAAAACAATTTGCAAACCATAAAGTGCTAAAAATATGTTAGCTATTGTGATGATGACGATGATGAAGATGAAGATGATGATGATAGTGATGATGATATTGATGATGATGATGATGATGATGATGATGAGATCCAGGTTTCTGTCAGGCAAGAATTTGGAAAAAAAACTGAGAAATGAAGAAATTCAAGATAAAGGGTGAGTGGGGAATTATAGAAAATGCGGATTATAGTGGAATGGAGAGACAGAGGAGGAAATGGATTATGGAGGGGTAAGGGTGAAGTGATAAGGAAGGAAAGTATTAGGAAAGTTAGAGGATTTTTGCTACAAAAGATGTTGACTGGATTTCTGGGCTAAGGGGAATACAAAGTGGGAATTTGCCTGCCATTAGCATGAAGAATGACCAGATGATTTAGGTCCTACCTCAAGGTTCCCACAAACATTCAGTATGGAGTTTTCCATTTACTCTTGTTCCTAAAGGCCATCCTGGTTATTATCCAGGTTCTAAGATTCTGGTTGGAAAGTAAAATTAATGTAGTGATTAGACCCTTCACATGGGGATGAGCTCATGTTTTACCCCAGAACCTCATTTAAAGTTGATGGAGGATAAGGCACACCAAGATGTTCGGTAGATGGAGCAAAGTTCTCTGAATGTCCAAGAGCAAAGTTTCTCCTTAGTACCTTTTGTTCCCTAAGGTTTGGAATATGAGATGGATTTGGAGATAACCCTCTTCCCCCCCCTTGGCACTTCAAGAATGAGGCCTATAAGGATCATATTGAGTAAGGAAACTTGGGACCTGACTGGAGATACTCTGTACATGGAACATGTACACCACAAATGAAAAATTTGTCATAAAAATCTCTATAGAATCTTTTCCATTTTTTACCAGCTTGGTGTTCTCCTTCCAGTTTCATCTTTAGGTGCCTTTAGGAAGACTTTGCTTAGTTGTGTGTCTCAAGCTTTCTATAAATGATTGCTCTTTTTAAAAAATTAGGCAATGCCATTCATAATCTTCTACCATCCATCTGTAGGATATTCTATAAATTAATTTAGATTCAGACTAATGTTGCCCTTGGCTACTATGCCCTTGCATGACAAGAAGGTAATTTTTTTTAACTGAGGTGGTTTCTAGAGTCTTTTAGTTCTTTCATTATAGTGATGAATTGATATCAGTAAAGCTTCATTAGGAAATAGTCTGTATCAATGTCTGTTCTTTTATCCATTTTCCATATTTTGTACCATCAGCTTGTTTAAGTAGTATCTGCCTCCTTCTCCCATCTAAATGTGGGGACCCAGGAAATGAATCTGGGTTTGAGGTGCTTGAATTTATGAGCTTATTCCTTAGCTTCCCACAGATGTATTTTCTTTTACTAGGCCAACAAGAGGAGACATCAATTTAAAGCAAAAGATACATTAAATAGCATAGAAAAATAAGGGAAAAGAGAGATCACATACCCCGCCCCCATACACACAAACCCCTCTTACACACATGGGTATGCCACCTCATATTCTGTATTGCCATTAATAAAGGGAGTCACACACACGGAACATGGGTGGTTAGGGAACATCAATGGAAAGACAATTCATACTTTTTATATCACAGAGCTGCTGATACTCTACTGATACATTGTACTACTTATGCACTTTTTACTATTCTAGGTACCTCCACTAAACTATTACTGTTCATTGCAACCATCTACTGGTTTTCATCTGTGATTTACTTTCACTGAGCTGCTGCTATAGCTCTGATATCCTTTCCCTGAAAAAAATAGCTTTGACAGTCTCACAATATTTCAGTTCTTTTGATATTCAGACCCTAATCCACCACATCTGGCTAATCAGAAATGTCTTTAGACATTTAAGGTTTTGGGATTTTTATTTTGCTTGTTGCTTTTAGTCCTTCAGTCTAAACTTGAATTTGACTGGAAGTGAGGAAATTCCTTTCAACACCATTTCATTTCCGTGATGACAGTTGTTGTCTATATAAATCACAGGGACTAGTCAGAGAAAACTGAAAAGCGTTGGTGACCTTAGTCCTATTTCCTTCTAGCAACCAAATCTCTGTCTTCCCTACATTTATACAGGTTAGGTTGGAGCTATTTCAACTGTAGTCCCACATTATTCTCCTTTTTATTTTTTCTTTCACTTTGGTATGGATTTTGTTCTTTGCCCTCACAAGTCAAATGGTTTAACTGTACGTAGATAACTGATTAAGCAATGACACTCACATAAGTCATTTCCAATTGGTTAAAATATCATCAGTTTCATAGTCTTCCCTGTATTCACAGTCTTCCAATTATTTTTTTTTTCTTATAGAAACTATTCATGATATGTAGACAGGAAGATTGCATAGAGGCTACAAACCTTTGGTCTTAAAATCAACATAAATAATAATAGGAAATCAGGTAATACAATTCTCTGTCTCCACATGCAAATGAACAAAATCTACTACACCTTCAGAGATGCTGGTTGAGATAGAAAATTATTAGGGAAAACTTAAATGAAATGAGGACCCAATCCCTTGTCAAAGGGAGAAAACTGTCCCTTTCAGCATGTTCTTGACCAGCATGGAGATCTACAATAGTCCTTTGGGCTAGATTCACTTTCACTCTTGGCTTCTAGCTCCCTCCGTATGGAATCAATATCTTGGCTTACTATCCTTCACCATCCTCAGACCCAAAACATGTTGAATGTGCATTACAGTGCTTATTGCTCTGCTTAATCACATCCCATGACATCCAACAGTGCTAGTTCTACTCTCTGCTTAGAGGTGCTCAGAAATTTCCGTATAAGAGCTCTCCTTCTCTTTTCTTCCTTTTCTAGATCTGTACTTCTGATGCAGTCCCTGCATCCAAACACAAGGCCCCATGGAAAGAGCTTCTTCCTGCAGTGAACAGCAGCTCCCTTCAAGGGCTTCACTATTATTGTGGGCAATTGGAGCCACAATGGAGATCTCTCATTAAGGGTAACCTACCACATTCATAAAATTATATGTAATCAGATGCTAGATGATATGATATGAACTTTAAGAATTCATAAGAGAAGGGGGCAAAGCTAAGATGGCAGAGTAAAAGCACAAACTTGGCGAGGGCTCCAGCTTCAACCACCTCTAATACCTGTAAAAAAATAACTCTAAACAAATTTTAAAGCTACAGAACCCACAAAGAGACAGAGAAAAACAAATCTCCCACTGAAGGCAGCCTGGCAGGCTGACAGGAAAGGAGCAGCTCTCTGGGAGCCGAGTGCAGCCAAGTGCAGTCCCCAGTGAGCCACGGTTCTGGCCCCAGGGCAGCCCCTACCAGCGCCCAGCCCTGCCAGAGCAGACTTCAGGAGAGTGAATCACCAGCAGCTGTGGTGGTTTCCAGACTCCTCGAGCCATAAACACCAAAGAAAAAATTAAAAAGTCAGTCAAGAACTCTTTTGAAAGGGTAAAGGAGCTGGTCCAGCCCCTGTCCCCACAGCAAGAAGTGGCAGAGGTGCAGCAGCCCCAGCTACTGCCATGCAGCTGCTTTCAGAGCTCCTGGCCTGCACATCATAGGGGGACCAAGCAAACAGTCAGAGGGTAATGGCTCTTGCTTTGACCTGCCTGGATCTGGATTGTGCTCTTGGGTGGTGGTCCTGGGGTGTGTGGCCAGTGAGCCAGAGCTTGTGGGGGCTATAGAGAGGGCACCCAACTAATAGTTCTGGCAGCTGCAAAGCCTTCAGCAATTTGGGACAAAGATCTCTCCATTCTGTAAGCAGATTTCTACTGTAGCAAAGAGCTCTAAAGTCAAGTGACTGGTAAGACGAGGAAGTGCAATCAGACCATACAATCCTTTTTTGGGGACGAAAAAGGATCAAATCATGGAACCGGAGGAGGACAATGAAGTCAGAACTCCTGCATCAAAAGCTTCCAAGAAAAATATGAATTGTTCATAGGCCATGGAGGAGCTCAAGAAGGATTTTGAAAATCAAACAAGAGAAGTGGAAGAAAAATTGGGAAGAGAAATGAGAATGATGCAAGAAAATCATGAAAAGCAAGTCAACAGCCTGCTAAAGGAGACCCAAAAAAATTCTGAAGAAAATAACACCTTAAAAAGTAGACTAACTCAAATGACAAAAGAGGTCCAAAAAGCCAATGAGGAGAAGAATGCCTCAAAAAGCCAAATTTGCCAGATGGGAAAGGAATTTTAAAAATTCACTGAAGAGAATAATTCCTTCAAAATTAGATTGGAGCAATTGGAAGCTAATGACTTTATGAGAAATCAAGATACTATAAAACAGATTCAAACCAATGAAAACATAGAGAGCAATGTGAAATATCTCATTGGAAAAACTACTAACCTGGAAAATAGATCTAGGAGAGATAATTTAAAAATTATTGTACTACCTGAAAGTCACGATCAAAAAAAGAGCCTAGACACCATCTTTCAAAAAATTATCAAGCAAAATTACCCTGATATTCTAGAACCAGAGGGCAAAATAGAAATAGAATTTACCAATTGCCTCTTGAAAAAGATCCCCAAAAGAAAACTCCTAGGAATATCATAGCCAAATTCCAGAGTTCCCAGGTCAAGGAGAAAATATGACAAACAGCTAGGAAGGAACAATTTTACTATTGTGGAAACACAATCAAGATAACACAAGATCTAACAGCTTCTACATTAAAGTATCAAAAGGCTTGGAATATGATATTCCAGAGGTCAAAGGAGCTAGGACTAAAACCAAGAATCACCTACCCTGCAAAACTGAGTATAATGCTTCAGGGGGAAATATGGTCATTCAATGACATAGAGGACTTTCAGGCATTCTTGATGAAGAATCAGAGCTGAACAGAAAATTTGACTTTCAATTACAAGAAGCAAGAGAAGCATGAGAAGGGAAACAGGAAAAAGAAATCATAAGGAACTTATTAAAGTTGAACTATTTATATTCCTACATGGAAAAACGATAATTGTAACTCAAGAGACTTTTCTCAATATGAGGATAGTTGAAGGGACTATATATATGTATATATAGGAGGGTATATGTGTGTATAAATATATATGTGAGGGTGTGCATATGTGTGTACGTGTATACATAGACAAAGGGCACAGGATGGTTTGAATTTGAATGGATGATATCTTTTTTTTTAAGCAATTGGGATTAAGTAACTTGCCCAAGGTTACATGGCCAGTTTTGCGCATGCGCGCACGTATGTGCATGCGTGTGTGCGTGTGTGTGTTAAGTATCTGAGGTCGGAACCGATCCCAGGTCCTCCCAACTATGGGGCTGGCACTCTTACTCACTGCACTACCTAGCCTCCCCAGGGATGATATTTTAAAAATAAAATTAAGAGGTGAGAGAGGAATATATTGGGAGAAGGACAAAGGGACAGATAGATTAGGGTAACTTATCTCATATAAAAGAGGCAAGAGAACACTTACAATGGAGGGGAAGAGCAAGAAGGTGAAAGGGAATGGGTCAACCTTACCCTCATTGAATTTAGCTTAAGGAGGGAATAACACACATTCAACTGGGTATCTTACCCTACAGGAAAGCAGGGGGGAGGGGAAAAGAAGGGGGGTGATGGAAGGAAGGGAAGATTGGGAGAGAAGGTAGTTAGAAGCAAACACTTTTGAAAAGGGACAGGGTCAAAGGAGAAAATAGAATAAGTGGGGGCCAGGATAGGATGGAGGGAAATATAGTTAGTCTTTCACAATATAACTACTATGAAAATGTTTTGTATAACTACACATGTACAACCTATGTTGAATTGCTTGTCTTCCCAATGGGGGTCAAAGTTTCAAAAAACAAATGTTAATGCATGTTATATGCAACTGAGAAATAAGATATATGGGCACTGGGGTATAGAAATCCATCTTGCCCTACTAGAAAGTTGGGAGGGAGATGGGGGAGGATATAAGAGAGATTAGGGGAAGGGGTATTCAGTAGGCACGCTATTTTTGGGTGGGGGATAGGGGAGAGATGAAGAGAAAAATTGGTAACTCAAAATCTTGTGGAAATGAATGCTAAAAACTAAAAATACATAAATTGGCAAAGTAAAAAAAAAGAATTAATAAGAGAGGAGATTGATGACAGATGAATCAGTCAAGGATGGTTTGGTGGAAGAGTTGTTGTATTACCTTTATATTTCCCAATAGTACTGTGTACAGTACTATAAAAGCATTAGGCATTCAAGGAATACCAAGGACAAAGGCTAAGACAGTAGAACAGAGGAATTTGGAATCAGAGGGTCCAAGTTCAAATTACAACTCAGCTATTAGCTGAGTGACCTTGGGTTTGTCACAACCTCTCTGGACTCTCAAAATGAGGGGACCAGACAAAATGGCCTGTGAGGTCCTTTACAACTCTAAACCTAAGACCTTATCACCCCCATTTTATACACAAGGAAGCAAACTGACCTGCACGGAGAATGAGTGGCAGAGCAGAGATTAGAACCCACTTGTCCTGATTCACAGCTCCAGGCCCTTTCCACAGGACTGATGTGCTCTCAGCTCCAGAGGCTAGATGAATCCAGAGAGTGACAAAGCAGTCTGAGGCCACCTGGAGGAGTGAGGCCAGGCCAGAAGGAAGTATGGTGTTGTCAATCTTTCCAGTTAAAACTAATTCTTTTTTTTATTATTAATTTGTTTGTTTATTTTAGTTTACAAGATTCAATTCCACAATTCCTTGAGTTTCAAATTCTGTCCCCCTTCCTCCCCTCCCCCCCATGGTGGCATACAGTCAAGTATAGGATCTGTAAATACTTTCACATTAGACATTAGTCAGGTTATAAAGACGGATTGTATGAGATGGAATGAAAAATGGTAAAGAGGAAATAAAACCAAACAAGAAAGAGAAAAAGATCAGGTAGTTTGCTTCAATCTGGATTCAAACTCAAAGTATTACAAAGTAAAACAAAGTATTATTCTTGAGATAAGTTGCTGTAGTCTTTTTGCTAATATTTTATTTAAAATTTTTGCATCTATATTCATGAGGGAGATTGGTCTATAATTTTCTTTCTCTGTTTTATCTCTTTCTGATTTAGGTATCAGTACCATATTTGTGTCATAAAAAGAATTTGGTAAGACTCCTTCTTCACTAATGTTCCCAAATAGTTTGTAGAGTATTGGAATCAATTGTTCTTTAAATGTTTGATAGAATTCCCTAGTAAATCCATTTGGCCCTGGAGATTTTTTCCTAGGGAGTTGACTGATGGCTTGTTCAATTTCTTTTTCTGAGATGGGGTTATTTAAGTAATTTACTTCCTCTTCAATTAATCTGGGCAACTTGTATTTTTGTAATTATTCATCCATTTCCCTAAGATTGTCAAATTTATGTGCATACAATTGAGAAGAATAATTCCTAATTATTGTTTTGGTTTTCTCTTCATTGGAGGTAGATTTACTCTTTTCATTTTTGATTCTCATAATTTGCTTTTCTTCTTTCTTTCTTTTTATCATATTGACTAAGGGTCTATCAATTTTATTGGTTTTTTAATAAAACCAGCTCAGTTTTATTTATTAATTCAATAGTTTTCTTAATTTCAATTTTATTTATCTCTCCTTTGGTTTTCAATATTTCTAATTTAGTATTTAATTGTTGATTTTGAATTTGTTCTTTTTCTAGGTTTTTCAATTGCATGCCCAATTCATTGACCTTCCTTTTCTCTAATTTAATCATGTATGCACTCAGGGATATAAAACTTCCCCTAAGACCTGCCTTTAATGCATCCCACAAATTTTGGTATGCTGTCTCATTATTATCATTCGCTTGAATGAAATTATTGATGGTTTCTATAATTTCTTGTTTGACCCACTCATTCTTTAGGATTAAATTGTTTAATTTCCAATTAGTTTTTAGTCTGTCTTTCCATGGCCCTTTACTGCATATAGTTTTTATTGCATCATGATCTGAGAAGGATGCATTTAATATTTCTGTCTTTCTGCGCAGAATTGTGAGGTTTTTATGCCCTAGAACATGGTTGATTTTTGAGTATGTGCCATGAACTGCTGAGAAGAAAGTATGTTCCTTTTTATCCCCATTCAGTTTTCTCCAGAGATCTATCATATCTAGCCTCTCTAAAATTCTCTTCACCTCCTTAACTTCTTTCTTGTTTATTTTGAGGTTAGATTGATCAAGTTCAGAGAGAGGGAGATTAAGGTCCCCCACTAGTATAGTTTTGCTATTTCTTCCTCTAATTCCCTTAACTTCTCTAGGAATTTGGACGCTACACCACTTGGTGTTAAGTAATGACATTGCTTCATTCTCGATGGTGCCTTTTAGCAGGATATAGTTTCCTTCCTTATCTCTTTTAATTAGATCTATTTTTGCTTTTGCTTTATCTGATATAAGGATTGCTACCCCTGCTTTTTTTTACTTTAGCTGAGTCATAATATATTCTACTCCAGCCTTTTACCTTTACCCTCTGGGTATCCCTTTGTTTCAACCGTGTTTCTTGTAGACGGCATATTGTAGGATTATGGTTTTTAATCCATTCTGCTATCTGCCTCTGTTTTATGGGAGAGTTCATCCCATTCACATTCACAGTAAAGATGACTATCTGTCCCTTCCCCTCCATCCTATTCCCTCCCCTGCTTATGGTTTTGTTTCTTTCTTCTCCCTTCTCCTCCTTGAGGGTTTTCCTTTTGACCACCACCTCCCTCAGTGTTCCCTCCTGGTAACCCCCCCTTCTTTACCTACCCTCTCCCCTTACTATTATTTCCCTCCCCTCTAATACCCTCCCTTTTTATGCCTTCCTTACCCTCCTATTGCCTATAGGACACAATAGATTTTCATACTTATCAGAGTATGTTATTCCCCCTTTCACCGCAAACCAATGAGAGTAAATTTCATATAGTGCTCTTCTCCCTCTCTCCTTTCCCTCTATTTAATGTTTTCATGTCTTTTCACGTTAGAATCTTAAATTTAACTTATTATGTTGATCCCTCTTTGAACCAGAACCAGTAAGAATAACGTTCAAATGATGTTCCTCTCCCTTTTTCCTTCCCCTCTACTATAGTGTGTTTTTATGCCTCTTCATATGGCATAATTTACCTTTTTCTATCTCATTCTTTCCTTTTATCCCATTGCAGTCCCTTTGACCCCCTTTATAAGTTTTTTTTTTTATCATCAGGTTAGTTCATTTATACCCACACCCTCTATCTATGTATAACCCTTTTAAGGGTCATGATAATCATATAAATTTCGATATTGACAGTTATCAGCTTCTCATATAGGGATGTGAATATTTTGCTCTTTTGCATCCCAAGTTATGTGCGTGTGTGCATGTGTGTATGTGTGAGTGTGTGTTTTCCCTGTTTACCTTTTTTGTCTTTCTTGAGTCTTGTAATTGGAGATCAAATTTTCCATTGAGCTTTGGCTTTTTCATCAGGAAAATCTGGAAGTCCCTTATTTCATTAAATGACCATCTCCTTGCCTGAAAGATTATGCTCTGTTTTGCTGGGTAGTTAATCCTGGGTTGCAGTCCTAGCTCTTTTGCCCAGGAAATATCAAATAGCAATCCCTCCGATCTTTTAATGTAGAAGCTGTTAGGTCCTGTGTGATCCTTACTGTAGTTCCACGATATTTGAATTGTTTCTTTTTGGCTGCTTGCAGTATTTTCTTCTTAATCTTGTAATTCTGTCATTTGGCTACTATATTTCTTGGAGTTTTCAATTTGAGATCTCTTTCAGGGGGAGTCCTATGAATTCTTTCGATAACTATTTTATCATCTGATTCCAGGACTACAGGACAGTTTTCTTTGACAATCTCTTGGAGGATGTTGTCCGGGCTGCTTTTTTCATCATGGCTTTCCAGTAGACCAATAATTTTTAAGTTATCTCTCCTGGATCTGTTCTCTAGGTCAGTTGTTTCTCCAGTGAGATATTTTACACTTTCTTCCAATTTTTCAGTCTTCATGTTTTGTTTGATTGACTCTTGGAGCATCATAGAGACCTGAGCTTCAGTTTGACTGATTCTATGTTTTAGTGAATTATTCTCTTTGGTTAGTTTTTGAAGGTCCTTTTTTTTTTTTAGGGAGGTATTTTACTTTTTTTACTTTTTAAGGATTTGTTTTCTTCAGTGAAACTTTTTTCCAATTTGGTCACTGTAGATTTAAATTTGTCTTCTGCCTCCCTAATAAGGCCTTTAAAATCTTTCTTGAGCTTCTCCAAGAGTGCTTTTTGGTCTTGAGACCAGTTCATACTTCCTTCTGTGGTCTCAGGTGTGAGTATAGAGTCCATGTTGTCCTCTGTATTTGGTTGTCCTTTCTCGCTATAATAAGCTCTAATCGATTTATTTGTCTTCCCCTTCTCCTCAGCTTCCTTCCTTCCCATTGTAACTTCCTATTTCTCAGGTTGGGAGCTAGGTTCCTGGTTTTTGGCTTTGTGTGCTGTAGCCTCTGTGTGTGTAGGTTGAGGCCAAGGCAAAGGCTTTCAGTGTTTCCACTAAGTTATGCTGATGCTCACAGAGTACTCTGTGGAGGAGGGGTGGTCTGGCCACTCCAGATTTCTGCCTCTATGCCCCTGGGCTACCACTCTGGCAGGCTTTTGCTGGTCAGGTGAGGTAGGGCTTGTTGGGACCACTCCCCCTCTTCTCTTCAGACTCCTTGCTGCCTCAGTTATACTCCTTCTCAATGACTCCCAAGCCCAAAGCTATTTCCACTGTCTCAGGATTTCACTCTGGGTGGGACACTTATCTTTGGGTTTTCTAGGTCAGGGAGGGGGAATTGGAGCAGCCAGAGTTCACTTTGTCATCCTAGGCTCTGGAAAGTCAGGCATGCAGTTTCTAAACTTCCAGGCTGGGGGCTGATAGCCCCAGAAGAAGCTGCTGTCTCTGCTGGGGGCCCTGAGCCCTCTCTTACCCGGCTCCAAATCCAACCCTTGGTAAGATGCTGGTGAGATGGCTGGGAATCGCCCTTGGGGTGGGTGAGTTTGCCTGCTGGGGCTCCTTCTTTCTCTGCTGTAGTCTGCTCTCTCCTCTGAGCAGCCCCCACGTGCTCTGTGCTCCCCCTGCCCAGACCCCATGGGCACTTTCCTGGGCTAGATTCTGCCAGGCTCTGTCTCCCAGTGGATTCTGACACTCCAAAATCCATTCAGATTCACTTTTTAAAGTTTAGTGATGGGATTCACGGAGGAGCTTAGAAAAGTTACTGCATCTGTTCGCTATCTTGGCTCCACCCCAACCCTAGTTCTCCAGTTAAAACTAATTCTGAAAATGTATATTAACTGCTGTGTGCCATACCAAGATGTAGAATGCCAAGATAAACAACCAGCAGCCCTCAAGTAGCTTACGATTGTGTGTGCACATACTTGCACATGCTTGGGGGGCATACATGTGACATATATACACATAAACAGAAATTGGGGTAGAATGTGAGAAGAATAAAGAAGAAATCCAGACAATGTGCTAGGAACATCTGAGAAGGGATAATCTGTTTCCAGATGAATATTCCAGGGGAATAGAGAAATTTGTCTGGAGGACCTGGGCCCTGAAGGAAGAAAAGGATGTAGACAGGTGGATGAAGCAATGCTAGGCAGGAGGGGATGGCCTCAAGGATTACATAGAGGAGGGAGATACCAGATAAGACTGGGAACAGTCTCTTTGTCTGGAATGAGTGATTGGGACAAGATTGTGGAGGAGATCATGAGTCAGTCAGAAGAGTTTGCACTTTATGTTAGAAGCAACAGAGAGTCAGCCACAGGAGACTTTGGAGCAGGGCAGTGACATTATCAACCTGTACATTAGGAAGATTGCATGGGTAGTTGTGTGAAGATGGGTCAGAGTTGAGACTCTGTTGTTGTTATTCATTCTTCCTTCTCAAAGAGGACCAGAAACATTAGCAGGGTGATGACTTGACTTGCAAGTGAATTGGATGTAAGTGAGGCAGGGTGTGCAAAGTCACCAGCCTCACACTCTTCCAGAGTCATCAGAGTCCAGGGGCAAGACACAGGTCAGGATGACAGGCAAGATGATTGGCTAGGAGGCTATCAAAATAGTCAGTGTTTGGGAGCATGGTGGCCATCCTCTCTCAGATGGGGGCATGGGTTGAGGCTGTAATGCCATGCCAAGGCAACTTCCCAAGGTTCAAAATACCAGCATAGGTGCTCTCCATTTTATTCACTGAAAAATTAAGAACAGAGATCAAAATATGACATCATTCAAAATACAGCATTTACTAAGCGTGATTCAATAATTTCTAAGTACTACCTGATTTAATCAAGTACTACCCCACCCCTGGACATTACATTCATTTAATCAATTACAAAGTCCCTCTTCTAAATACTACTCCACCCCTAGGCTGTACATTCATTTAGTCCATCACAAAGCCCCTCTTCTCAAATGGAGATTAGTTTCCAATCATAAGTAAAGTACATTCATTTGTTCAATCACAGAACACAAAAATGTTAAAAGTTCCCCACCCTTGGATCACAATTGAATCTACCCCAGAGTTACAACAAGCTTAAGCACAGCATTTAATACCCAAATGGAGGTCTTTTCTTCATCTTGACAGGAGGCAAGTTCTCAGCAATCTTTGTTCCTGGGGAGACAAAGCTTAGCAAGGCCACAAGATATATTGCCAGTGTCTTCATTAATTCATTCTCTGTCTGCAGAACAGTCCTAGGACCCCTAAAAACATTAGCAAAACCCTCTTCCAGGATTTCTGTAAACATACAACAAGAAAATCCTTCTTCAGGGCTTCTGAACCAATAGCAAGGTTCTAAGACCTCTGCAACAACAGGACTGTCTTTCACCAGTGGACAGAATTCACTCTCTGTCTGCAGAACAGTCTCAGTAGTTCTGAACCAACAGTCAGGTTCCAGGACCTCTGCAACAACAGGACTGTCTTTCACCAGTGAACAAATCTGGCAAAACAACATCAAAACAGACAGACAAAGTACCAGCATAACAGCCATGTCTCCTCAGTCCTTGGCAGTTCTGGGTAGCAGCTCTCAAAAGTCCTGGGCAATTCAAAGTGGCCTCAGCAATCCTCTCAGTCTCTCTCTCTAGCTCCAAAGGTGCTGCTTCCAAAAAGTTCTTCTGCCTCTCTCTTTTCTGTGTCTCTCTAAATTTACGTCACCAGCTCCTCCCAGTTCAGCCCTCTCTTTTCATGTCAACAAGTCCATCCCACAGGTGGGATTCACAAGCTCTGGGTTTTAACACAATCAAACCAAAAACCAAACCAATACAGGGGGATCTTTAAATTCCATTAATATTACAGAGGCCTCTCCCTTATTATGCATAACTTCTGGTGAAAATCCCTCACAAGGAGAGACAAAAGAAGACCAGGCTGCCTTGGAGGCTGAAGTCATTGGTGTCCTATTAGTGTCCAAGGATAGCTTACTTCTTTAGCTCTGTCCTGGTTTTCACTCTCCACACCAGAGGGTAAAGCTTAGCCTTCTAAAGATAATCAAACCTCTCCTTAAACCTCATCTCCTATAAGATGTCTCCCCTGACTATTCCAGCCTGTACTAACCTCTCTCTCCTTAGATCTTCAATAGATCTATGTCTCTAACTTGTCCAAGGCCACAGATATGGTACATATCAGAGATGGATTCAGACTCAGGTCCTTTGGGTTCAAACCCAAGGCTCCTTTCCCTATGGCAAACTTGTCCTGCTGCTGCTGTAATTCTCAATCTCTGGGAAGTCTACACATAATCTTTGTGATCATCCCCTGTCCATTCTATCCCCATGTGATTAGAAAACTGAGAGATTCAAAAGACTCATAGTCACTGGAGATTGGGAGATTATGGTAAAGTTATTGAAAGTGTCCAGAATCCCATGCCTCCTCAGAGGCTGTGATTCTTCTCCTGGTGAACCTTCTCTTGTGCAGGGATCTGCCAAAGGTGAAAGGCAAAAGAAGCCCCCAGGGACAGAGTCCTTGACTCCCTGATTCATTCATTTCTTCAGTCAATCTTTGCTGAGTGCCCACTATTTGTCATCCCTTTCCATGGTTGTCATCAGGACATAGAACCAGGATTTGCCTTTGAGGTCTTATCAGAGCATATGCCCATAGGGTCCTATTAGTGTCTATCGATTGTTGTGGTCGTTTGTGCCTTCATTCTCAAAGAGGACCAGTGCCATCACGAGGGTGACGTCTTGACTTGCAGTAGATTGGATTTAAGCGTCCATAGATAGCTTAACTCTAATGCTATCCCTGCTTTTTCTGCCTTTGTTGGCATAGATTTGCTTAAACATTTTGCAAGGTGATTTTCTTTTTAATATGCACTTTAAAAATAAGAGTCCAGATCTTTGGGAACCAGAAAGGCTTCTGAGTTGGTCCTAACATTTAGAGCATCTGCTTGCTTTCTGATGACACCAGCCTGCCTGTTCAGCATTCTTCACTTTGTTGCTCTCCCCTCCACATCCCACCACCAACTCCCCTTATAAAAGTCTGGAACTGTAGTTGGACTAGAGCCAAGACTTTGTCAGTGGCTTTATTATGAAGCTATCCTTGTTCTGCCCTGGTTTTGTGAGTTTTCTGGACCTCATCTCTAATAACCCCTTTGTATTTCCTTCTACCCTCCTTTCCATCTTTTTCCTTTCCCCAAGACATGCTGTTGGTTACAGAAATAGTGTAAAGTATCAGATAGAACCTTGGTTAGAGTTGGTACCCAGAAAACCCGAGTTCAAATCCCTCCTTAGACAATTACAAGTTATAGTGTCCACAGGCAAATCACTTAAATTCTCAGCGACTCAGTTTCATCATTTGTAAAATGAGGATAACATTAGCACCCACCTTAAAGGGCTATTAAAAGGATCAAGTGATATAATAAATGTAACACATTTTGCAAACCTGAAAGCATTATAAAAATGTATATTATTATTATTATTAGTAGTAGTAGTAGTAGTATTCCTGGAGGCATCCCCAAACGGTTTGAAGATTGAGATACTCTGAAAACTGGGCATTCACTGTTAACACACAGGGCTAGAATAGCGCTTAGCATGCAATAGGAACTTAGTAAATATTGAATTGAATTGATTTATCACAATCATAAAATCAGAGTCCCAGAGCTGGATGGGGCCTCAAGAAGTCATGTAATCCAAGTCATATCTGACCAGAAATCCTATCTACAACATCCTTGGAAAATCATCATTCAACCTGCTACTTGGGCACATCCAAGCATAAAAGATCACTGTGGCCTTTATCACTTTTGGACAGCTCTGTCAAGAAGTTTTTCCTTATATCAGATTAAAATTAGTCTCATTCTAATGCCACGTTCCAATTTTACCCTCTTGGGCCAAATCTTTTCTTCTCTAATACCCCAAATCATCCAGGCTTTCTAGAAGCAGCTGAGTGGCATAGTAGATAGAACTGTTTACCTGGAGTCAGGAAGACCTGAGTTCAAATGTGACCTCAGACATTTGCTTAGCTATGTGACCCAGAATTAAGGAAGACCAGAGTTCATATCTAGCCTCTTGAATCTTTCACTTAGTACCTGTGTGATATTGAACACATCACTTCATTGAGAAGCTAGGTAGTGCAATGGACGGAGAAGTGGGCCTGGAGTCAGGAAGACCTGAGTTCAGATCTAACCTTAGATATTTACTAACTGTTTAAGCTTGGGCAAGTCACTTAATCTCTGTGTCTCAGTTTCTTTATTTGTAATGGACTAAAAATAGTGCCTATCTCACAGGTAGGGAGTTGTTATCAGGATAAAGTAAGATGATGTTTGCAAAATGCTGCATAAAATGCTAACTATGATCATTATTTCTCAGTTGGAAGCTTTCTGAGGGCAGAGACAATGTCTCTTATGATCTCTTCCCCAGAAACAGGGTGGGTAGGAGATTTATCCCTTGCCTATGAGTCAAAGAAACCAATTCAAGTCTTCCTCAAAGCTCTCTAAGCACAGCTTTATTAGACCAGATGACATAATTATAAACTTTTTATATTTGTACATGCTTAGCATAGCACGTGGCATATAGTAAATGCTTAATAAGTTACTTCTTGCCTTGCCTTGCCTTACCTTGACCCTAGGGTTAACCTAATTTTGAAGGAAGGTGGCTGATATTTAAAAGAAGTATTAGCATTTCCCTATCATCATATAGCAGAGGAATGAACACTAGATTGGGTAGAATCTTTTAATAATAATAATTTATTTTTATACTTCAGGGATCTATGGGATCATCAATGTGGATACTGCCTTTATGGACAGAGATAGAAATCCTGCTATACTATGACTGAAAAAACAATTCGTCACCTGATAGCGAACCCATTGGTTATAAGCTTCTCTACACTTAGCTAGGTTGGTCCTGTACACATGAACTGCATTCATTTTTATACTTCAAGGTCCTACTTAAATCCAACCCTTTTACACAAAGACTTCTCTAACCTCCCTAGGTAATATAGAATCAGAGACTTTCAGAGTTAAGTGGGAGCTCACAGACCTCTCTCTCTCTCTCTGCTCTGAAACTCTATACTACTCTCTCTCACTGAATGTGCGCAACTTGGTTTTCTTTTTAGTGCACAGTAGGTGCTTAATAAATGCTTACTGATTAACCCTGAACATCTGACATTTGCTTGATATAATTTTTTGTTCATATGTATATGTGTTTTCTCCTTGACTAGAGTGAAAGCTTCTTGAGGACAGGGACACATTTGCTCTCTTTTTCCCCCACTAAACTTAGCCCAAGGATAAGCACTCAGTAGATACTCAGTAAAGATGTTAGATTGAATTCAACTGAATTGTGCACCTGCAAAATTTGGGTAAAAGACAGAAACAGGTGTTAAATAATGCAGGAAAGATTGTGCTCAGGGTCTTTCCCCTACACAGTAGCACTAACAGGGGTCAGGATCTCCCTGGCACCATCATCCTTTCTATAGCCTTTTCTTGTCTCTGTGCCCCTTGGCCCTCTGGCACTCAGTGCCCTTATGGGGGAGGTCAAGAAAGAAAGGGTCCAATAACCTCCTTCACATGAAGTCTTAGGAATTGAATGGATCAGCTCTCTGGAGGGAAAGGGATGGACAACACGTTTTGAGGAGCCTAAAGAAAGCTCTTAAGGAATGAATCTAATGATGGAATTTCATGCTCGTGACAAGTCAATGAGGCAATGATTTTGGGGGTGGCAGTCTTTGCTCCTGTTCTATTGGTCCGAATCCATGGGTCCATGTTCATCATTGCATAAAGTATCTCCAAGCAGAACAGTATCTTCCTTCCCTCCACTTTAGCCTTGTTCCTGCCAACCCTCTGCTTACCACTTACCCCACCCTCCCCCCAAAAATTTCAAAGAGGTAATCAAAGAATTTAGAGCTAGGAGAAACTTTAGAGATCACCTAATGTAGCACCTTCATTTTACAGGTGAGGAAGCTAGAAAGTAACTTGCCCAAAATGACACCGGCGATAAGGAAGAGAGTCAAGATTGAATTCCAGCCATTGACCCCAAATCCTATGCTTTTCCCACCTCCCCATAGCAGACAATGGGATTGCTTTGTCATTCTCCCCAAGCCTACCAGCTGTCTAGCTCTGACCATCAGGCCATCCTTCCAGGGTATTTGAGGAAAAGAAACTTTGAAAAGAGGATCCAAGGAGAGCTCTGGTGGGCTGGTCCAGCCTGGTTGGGAGAAGGCCGAAAAGGAGGAGGAAGTGTCAGGGTATTATTAGCCAGGAGTTTTGCAAACTTGCTAAAATTCCCACGTAGGGTTCTCCTGCGTCAGCACTTTTCAGAAAACACACAGATGGTTATTTATGCACCACAAGGCCAGGGCTAGCTTCCAGGGCAACAGGAAAATGGCTCTATCCGCAGCAGGGAGGGGTGGGGGAGAGCTGCCTGGGAGGCAGTCGGACATCCCAGGACCCAGCTGGCCTGGCCTGGCTGGCCCATGATAATCGCTGGGCTCTGCAAGCAGGAAGGCAGGGCGGGTGGCCTCACCCAGCCCCCAGTGCCCAAGCCTACTGAGAACTCCTGCTATTGTGATGGCCAGAGCTGTTTACCCAAAACCTTCCTTCCCCCTGCGGCTTCCCTTGCCAGGAAACCCGTCACCCCTCCTGGGAAAAGAGGCCAGGGGTGGGTGGTGGGGGCAATTGTCATGCTTCCAAGTCTAAAAGGTAAACTAGGCTCAGATAGATTTTATTCCAGAGACCCTGGAGCCTGATAACCTCCTTTTTATGAGAAGTAGAGAGGATTCCTCTACCAGCAAAAGAGAAGAAGAAAGATGGATGAATCTGTGGGGAGGCAGAGTGAGTCATTTAAGCCTACAGATGTCCTTCAAATTTCAGTGACCATTCTTTAGCCTTGAATACCCTTTTCACTCCCCACTCTCTATCCAAATGCTATCCATCCTTTGAGCTCTGCCTCCTCCATGAATTCTTCCCTGGCTGCTGAAGTTTCCACAGATCTTTTCCTTCATTGAAAGGGAGGGAGTCCAGTGGATACTGTGCTAGGCTTGGAATCAGGAAGACTTGAACTCACTGCTTGTCTTCTATGCTTATTAGCTGTATGACTCTGGGCAGGTCATTGAAACTCAGTCTTAATGTCCTCATCTATAAAATAAAGGAATTGGTGGCTTCCAAGTCTCCTTCCAATTCTACATACATTGATCTGAATTTCTACCCCACTGACTACTTATTATATATAATGATCAGTCTCTTCCCTATCTATTATTTCATGGGTTCCTTTTTTTCTTCCTACTCTATTGACATGTTGCCCAAGACTGGGCCCTTGGCCTTCTTGTCATCCCTTTCCATATTTTTTTTTGATAAATTCATCTACTATCATGTCTTCAGTGATGACTTCATTATGGATGTTTCAAATATGTGTATGTACCGTGTTTCCCCAATAATAAGACACTGTCTTATTAATTTTTTTGGACAGAAAAACACCAGAGGGCTTATTTTCAGGGGAGGGCTTATTTTAATGAACATTGACAGCAATTTTAATAAACAGGTAAATGTGAACAAAAAAATGTACCTTTATTCAATAAGCAAATCACTGGGGAAGAACAGGATGACGCGCTCACTGCTGCAGCTCTGATTGGATACAGCTCGGAGCGCGGCGTGTGTTTTATGGGGGGGGGGATGGTGCATACAGAGGGTACCGTAATGTAGCGTGTAGTGCAGGGGATCACCTTCACTACAGTAGCAATCTCGATAGGGCTTATTTTCGGGGGAGGGCTTATTTTAGAGGAATCTTACACAGTAAGGGGAGGGCTTATTTTCGGGAAAGGTCTTATTATCGGGGAAACACGGTATGTGTATGTGTGTGTGTGTGTGTGTGTGTGTGTGTGACCTCTCTCCTGAGCCCCAGAGGTACAATTCTACTAGGATGTCCCGCTGCCACATCAACATGTTCAAAATGGAATTTATTCTTTCTTCTTCTAAACCTGCTCATCCTCATGATTTCCCTGTTTTTGAGATGATTCCGCTATTCCCCCAGTCCTTCAAGTTCAAACTATCTATGCTTGAGTCATAGAGCTTAGAAAAACTGGGGACTATCTTTCTCAGTTTCCTCCAGGCCCATATTTTGTGGTTTCTACCACTCCATAATGTCTTTGGCTTCGATCATTTCCTTGATGACTCCCTTTGTTACAATCCCAGTTGATTCGCCTCACTACTTGTCACCTGGACTGTTGTGATCACCTTCTTACTGTTCTCCCTGATTCCACTCTCCCCAGACTCCAGTCTATCTAACAAACCGCCACCAGAAGAATCTTCCTAGTGCACAGCTCTGATCGTGTTACAGGATCATCGATTTAGCCCTGGAAGGAATCTTAGAGGTAACCTGGTCTTATCCCTTCATTTTACAGATGTGAAAGCTAAGACCTAGACCGCCCTGAAATGGGTTGTACAGACCACAGGTAGAAGAGTCAGTATTATAACTAACTTTTTCTTATTTTAAGTACAATACATGCTCAACAGTAAAGCTGCCTCTTCTATTGAAAACCTTTAATGGCTCCCCATTTCCTATTGAATGAAATTCAAACTAGCCAGCCCAACACTCAAAACACTTATAATATGACATCAAAGCTGTCTTTCCCGCATTATCTCATATTACACTGTTTCATGGACTAGTCTACTTTGTAATTGAATTGAGCCTTCAACCATTCCACATAAAGAGTCCACACTTTCCCAATCTGTGCCACTGGCCATAGTTCCCTACTACTGGTCTTCCACCTCTATAACGTTGAAATGCTACACAGTTGAAATGCCAGTTCTTCCATGAAGCCCTCCCTGATATCCCTATTCAGAAGTTTTCTTTCTTTCCAAGGAGACACTATATAGCATTTTGTTTGTAAGTTTCCTGAGCTCTGATCATGTATCATATTGTATTGTGATTGTAATGCAGGGCCTTTTGGAAACTCAGAGGCAGCATGGTGCTGGGGGAAGAACCCTAGATTTGGATCCCAAAGACTGGGATTCAAATCCTGTTTTTTTTCTCTTACTTTACTACTTGTGTGACCTTGGGCAAGTCGTTTAACTTGTCCAAGCGAAATTTAGGTTCCTTATCTTAAAAATGAGAGAATTAGATTGAATTACTTCTAATGTATTTTCCAACTTTGAATTTATATAAACATGAAAATAGAATACCTCACTACCTCAGGTTCAGGTGGAGTCTTTTGGGTAACCATAATTATGCACATCCCAGGGTACACTTTCAAATACAAGAGCCACAAATCAAATAGCAAACTATTTAATTAAGTCCCAGGAAAAGAAATCAGAAACAGAATCTTGCTGAGTACTTATCTCCAGCCCACTCTTACCCCAACCATATGCAAAAGAGGGTGTATCTTTCTACAATTGGTGGTGAACAAGTGACTGCCTCTCCAGGGAGAACTCACATGACCAAAGTTCAAAATTTGAGTCTCTTTGCCTGCAGGAACATGAACATCTCTTATAGGCTAATAAAGTTGTATTCACTCCAACTCTGGCACAGGGTTACCAGCTCCCTCCATGTGGAATAGATCTTCTGGTCCATTCCTCTAGAGTCTCTGAAGCCTAAATGTGGTCAGTGCAAGTAGGCAACAAGGTCAGCGTCTGCTATGACCAGCTGCATCATTAGTTTCTCTGCTGTCTTTATTTAGCTTACTCTCCAGTCACTAAAAAAGACATGCTTCAGGATTTGCCCTGATCAAGAGCAGGGCCATAATACTGTCAGCTCTGGCTCTAACTTTCTTCCTCCACTCACTCATCTGCCCAGCCTTTACCTCCTGATATAATAACCATATACAGTTATCCCTTCCACATCACCACTTTCCCCGTTGCATTTTGGATATTTTGCAGGATGGCATAAGAAATCAAAAGGGAATTTTGGGGGAGCTTGCAGAAGCTGTAGATGACACAGAAAAAGTTCAGAAACTCAGAAATGCATAAATACATATGTATCTAATATTGTGTAATATCAACCCAAATTGTATAAAAAGATATGGTAAACACCTCATAAAACAAAAAGGAAAAAACAGACTTCTCTGATATGAGGGGAGGGCCAAAAAATTTGACACAGATTTTCCAGATTGCAGGGGTGCTTTGCCCCTAACCCTTGTGATGTGGAAGAGATAACTATCTAGGCACAAGTCTCATGGCTTCTGACATTCTGAAGCTTGCTACCTTATTGCAGACATATTGGTAACAAAGTTGGGTAAGAGTCAGCCAATGTGGTGGTCTGATGTCCCTAATAGCTCGTTGTATGCTTACATGTCTACAATCTACTAGAATGCAAGTTTAAGGATAGGGAATATTTATCTTTTTATTTGCCACAGAACTAGTTCAATGAATTGCATATAGTAGGCATATATATGTATATATACATATACATGTATACACACATACATACCTATATGTATATGCATATATATATTTGTTGAAAGTCATTGGGATATTGTTTCAGGTTGTTTTCTGATTTATGAGTCTGTCTCTTCTATCAGGGTGAATTCTGCCCAGTGACAAGGACCTTGTTTCCCTTATCATGCCAAATTTCTTCCTTCTTTCCTTGGAATTCAGTCTCTGGAATATCCAGGAAGATACTTTGGGTTCATGAGGGCTACATTTTTGCAGTCAGGTTTTCCTGACTGCATTGCAGAAACCCAAGACTCAAGATTGGACTGGCTACTGCCTCTTATTTCTACAACCTGAACTCATTATGTAGGACCTCAGCCCCTCACAGCCCCTTATACCCCATGGCAGGGACTCAGTTCTGTCTCTGCTTCATCACTTTCTAACAATAACTCTAAGCTGAGTCATACAAGCCCTATTCCAGATGCTGCTGAGTTCTGAGCCAACATCTGGATAGCAAGGGAGGGGTCATTTGTAGAGAGCCCTTGGGGAGGTTTAAGGATTTCGCACATTCAGAGAAGGAGACAGGCTGGTAAAAAGTCCAATCCCAAGGGGCCTGTATGGGTAGTAATACTCAAGGTCCTGGAGACAGCCGGTACAGTGGCCCCCCACTGAGGTCCAGATTGAATCAAGGGGTGATTTGGGCTCAGGGTGCATCTTCCCTTCCCCTTCCTGTCACTCTAGTACATTCTGTCACAAACTGCAACGAAAACACAGCCACATATCAAAATAGTAAGAGGGAGATTCCAGTAGTGTATTTGAGAATAAGGAGACCAGAAAACTGGGGTTTTCAGAGGAGCTGGGGACTTTGGCTTGCTCCAACTAATTGCAAATATATCAAGATTTGCTGCTAATATTCATTTTACTGTGCTTCAAATACAATGAAGGCATTATATCCCCTCTTTTTAGCACAGACTCATTTTTTGAGGACTTGACCTTGAATGCCAGGAGAACCTGGGGAGAAGGGGCAGGGCTCCACTACAGGCCCTTTAACTATGGGGGCTAAACTAAACAACAGAGCCTTAGAACCTGGAACATTCAACTGTGGCCGGCTTCAGCAGAGAGACCCAGCCAGCACTGTGTGAGTGTGAATGTGGTTCTGTGTGTGTGTGTGTGTGTGTGTGTGTGTGTATCCCACTCCCTCTTGTCTATTCCAAAGGATTCCCCCCCCCCCAAATCAGGTCAACTTTCTCTCTAATCTTCAGTCTTTCCCTATCTACTGGCTCTTTTCCTGCTGCCTACAAACACAATCATTCTCCTTCACCCTTAAAAAAAATCTTAGTAGATCTTACCATTCCTAGAAACTGTCATCCCATATTTCTTCTCCTTTTTCAGTCAAACTCCTAGAAAAACTCCATTTCCCCTTCTCTCACTCACTTGTCAGCTCTTCATGATTTGGCTTTCCACCTTATTATGACTGAAATCACTCTCTTCAAAGTTACCAGTGATCTCTTAATCACCAAACTGGAATTTTCCTCTCTCTAGCTTCATCCTTCTTTACTTCTCTAGCATTTCACTCTTGATCACCCTCTCTTCCTGGTTACTCTTTCCTCTATGGGTTTACAAGATACTGTTCTCTGATCTCTCAGCCCCCTCCTCTATCTCTTTTGCTTTGTCTTATTATGCCCCCTCCAACTATTGGGGTATCCCAAAGCTCTGCCCTGAGCTCTCTCATTCTCTCCTAGGAGTTCTTAACCTGGCATCAGTAAACATTTTTCTTAATAATCTGACATTTTCCCAATATAATTGATTTCCTTTGTAATCAATCCAATGTTGAATTTATTATCCACTTTAAAAGGAAAGTAAACTGGATGTAACGAGTTGTGTAGTTTTCATGTACAATCAAGTCTCTTTTTCTCTTCTGCTGTGTCCATTGAAATGTGTGTTTTATTTGGCATTTCATCTCAGAATTTTAAAACAAATTGAAATAAGAACATAAAAATAAATAGTCCAGGAAAGAGGTGATAAGGGAGCGAACCAAGATGGTGTCTGTGTGAGTAGAGAGGTGTCAGATGCAAGTGGTGCTGTGAGGACAGAAATGACAAGATCTGGCACCAGCTTTGACAGCTCATTGGTTTTCCCTGCAAAGCCTCCCTTCTTTCCCACTTCCCTATTATAGTCAAGGGCACCGCCATCCTCCTGCTCACTCAGCCTCCCAATCTCTGTTTCATCTTCAAAACCTCATTTTTCCCCCTTGCTCCACATATCTGATCTGTCGTTCCATGCTTAGCAACAGCACTTGGCACATGATAAATGCTTGTTGACTTGACTTGTTGTCAAATATTCTTTCTGTGTTCACAATCCCTCTCATATATATTCTCCCTTCTTCTCTGACACAGCCACCACCCTAGTGCAGGGCCTTATCACCTGATACTTTGACCATTGCTGTAGCCTTCTAATCGGTCTCTTTAACTCTCCCTCCTTGACCTCATTCCATCCTCCACTCAACCATCAAAGTGACCTTCTTAAAGTATAGGTCTGGCCATGTCTTCCCTCAAATAACTCCAGTGGCTCCTTATTACCTCCAAGATCAAGTATAAAATCATATTTGCCTTCTAAAGCCTTTAATAACCTGGTTACTTCCCACCTCTCCAGTTTTCTCACACATTGCTCCCCTATGTATTTCACACTGACTTCCTTCCTGTTCCTCTAACAACCACTCCATCCCTCGACTCTATGATCTTTTATACTTGTCCTCCAAGCCTGGTATACTCTCTTCTTCCTCACCTCTGCCATCTTCCTTCTCTGGCTTCCTTCAAAATTCAGCTCAAATCCCACCTTCTGCAAGAAGTCTTTTATGGTCATGTCCCCACCCCCACTTCGCTGATAATGCCTTCCTTCCTCCATTATCTGCCATTCACATGGTGGGTATCTTGAATGCACATAGATTTTTGCATGTTGTCTTCCCTGTTAGAACATGAGCCTTTTGAGGGTAGGGATCATGATTTTACCTTTCTTTCTGTCCCTGGAGCTTAGTGCAATGTGTGGTACATAGGGAGAGCTTAATAAAAGCTTGTAGACTGACTGATTGGAAGGACGGGTGGGAAGGGTAAGTTAGTAACAACACTTAGACTGCGGACTGGCTAGCTGGAAGAATGGTGGAGCCCTCACTAGAAATAGGAAAGGGCTGTATTTAGGGAGAAGGGCTGTATTGAGTTTGAGAATGCCTGTGGTTTATCCACTTTGAAATGTCCAACAGGTACTTATTGATATGATGATGGATCAAAACTCAAGAGAGAGGCTAAGTTTGGATAAATAGTTCTAGAAGTCATAATCATAGAGGTTCCAATTAAACCCATATGTGCTGAATAATTTCTTGTTGAGTGTATTTTCTGTATAGAGAGGGTATATATTGGAATGGGGGTTAAGCTATTTGTAAAAAGCACTTAGCACTGTGCCTAGCACGTGGGAGATGCTATATAAATTACTATTATTTGCAGATTTATGATTGTCCTAAACACCTGAACCTGAGGTAGTAACAGTTTCCATCTTCACAGATTCATAGGTTTAGAGCTGGAAAGGACACTAGGAGACTTTCCCCAGAGCCACATTATTAGTCAGTGGCTGACCCAGGGCTCCTGGATCCTAGTCTGGTGGTCTTTCCATTATGCTGCCCCTTTTCTCTTGGATAATAAGAAGCTTTTTGTATGCTGGCTCAATGGGGCGATAGGGCCTGACTACCAAGAGACTTGTTAACTAGACCAGAGGCATATATTGGTTCTGGCTATGTGACTGTGACCTGAGGCAGATAGGAGATCTGGTGTCTAGAGTGTTAGTCTTGGAGTTGGGAAGACCTAAGTTCAAATCCTGCCAGAAACACTTCCTATCTGCATGAAACTTTTTTTTTGCTTTTTGGAGGGCAATTGGGGTTAAGTGACTTGCCCAAGGTCACAAGGCTAGTTTTTGTGTTAAGTGTCTGAAGCAGGATTTGAACTCAGGTCCTCCTGACTCGAGGGCTGGTGCTCGATTTACTGTGCCACCTAGCCACCCCATATCTCTATGAAGCTTAATGTCTCTCAGTCTTAGTTTCCTTCTCTACAAAATGGGGATAATGAGAGCACCTCATAGGGTGATTATGAGGATCACATGACATAGCACATGTGTAGTATTTTGTAAGCCTTGGAGTGCTGTAGGAATACTAACCATTATTATCATGGTGAAAGCTATAGCATTTTCCTAAAGAAGGGGTGGTGTCCATAACAAAAGGAGCAGCAGCAGAAATGGTGGTGGCACCACAGAGGAACAAAGCCTCCAGAAGCCTGGAAGTCTTGATGCTGAGCTTTTATCCTATTCTGGATCTGAGAGGCAGAGAACCATGGAGTGGTGAGGATGAAGACTAAACCAGGGCCTTGCACTTCATTGATACCACTACCTGTGGTCTTGTAGACCAGGCAGGTTCATGGTGGGTAGGGGAGAGAGGAATTGGTTCTCCAACTACCAACCAAAGGTTCTTTCCCTGCTTGGCATAGGGGGCCTCAATCTCAGGGTGGCACTGAAAGTGTTGAGGGACATAATGGCACAGTGTTCAGATCACCAGATTTGAAGCCACCAGGGCTAAGGTTCAAATACCACTTGGGTGACTTGGAACAGCTCACTTTCCTCTGGGCCTTATTTTCCTCATTAATTAAAGTAAGGGGTGTTGGATTCTTCTCCTTTATAGACCTAAATTCGTGATCCATGAACTTACAGGTCCCTGGAAAAGGTGAGCTTTATTAGAGGTTTTGATTCCCAAATGACCTTGACTTCTTTTCTGGAATGAGTGTTTAACCCTGGGGTTACACTATAAGTTCACTGTTCACCCTTCATTTCCAAGAGGACCAATGACATCAAAGGTGATGTCTTGACTTGAGCATGAATTGGATTTAAGTGACACAGAGTTGCACAAAGTCATCAGCCTCACTCTCTCCCAAAGTCACCAAAGTCCAGTGGCAAGACAAAAGTCAAGATGACAGGGGATGGCCTGGGATGCAGTGGATGACCTTGGCATCTTCCATGCCAAACCAAGCTCTAAGCACTCCATAGTACCTGATTCAGCTGCCTTCATGGCTGTTGGAACAAATTGTTCTCATTTGCCCATTACACCGGGGGAGGGAAGTCTTCACATGCTTGAAGTAGACATCCCCCAACCTGGGCAGATTTCTGGGAAGAAGTTTTCTTAGATTTTTGTGTAGGAGGTCTTTCCATAGTCTTTGTTGTGTGCAATAAACATGTTCTACATTCTAGACCTTATAAGCTTAGTGCTCTCAAGAGAACTGAAAAACCTAGACAAAAGTTAGGAATAAGTCAAATTCAGATATTCCTAGAATCACTCTGAGTGGGGACATGAGCCAGAGCTATGAGCGAGAAGCCTCCAAGATTGAATTTGGTTTCTGTGGACCCAGAGTCATGGTTCTGAGCCATAGAGTAAATAAGTCCCAAGGAATCATATATATCTTCTAAAAAATATGTTTCCCTACTCCACCTCTAGTTATTTTGCCTCCTTCCTTTATTATTTGGGGCACTCTGTCTCCAACTAGAGTTTGACAGGCTTTTTTTTTGCTGGAAACTGGAACAAATTTTTCCTCTTTCATGTACTTCTGTTTGGTGTATGCATGTGAATGTGTGATCGCCATATGCGAGCATGTGACTCTTTGTGATTTACTGTGCATGTGTTTCTGTGCATGCAAATGAGTGTGGGACTCTGTGTGTATGTGTGATTTGACTGTAAAAGACCAATGTAATCTTTCCCCCTTTCTCCTGTGCTGGCTTCACTATGAGACTGTATCACATATGAAAGAATGTTATTTGAAGGCCAAGATTCCTGTCCTTAGAATGGCTCATTGCACTGTGTTCAGTGGGATTCCATCTCCAGAAGGCCAGGGGATCTCTCCAAATGTTAGAACTCATCCCTCAACAATCAATGCATCAACAATAATTTATTAAGTAGCTATTATGTGCCAGGAATTATTATAGGCACTGGGACAAAGGGAAAACCAAAACAATTCCTATTCTCAACGAGCATACATTCTAATAGGGGAATATAACAAAGCACATACAAAAATATATCCATATATGTATAATATTTATAAAATATAAGCTTAAAGTAAAGCAATACAAGTATACACAACGTAGTTAAATATAAAGCAGAGAAAAAACTGGCTATGGCAAGGATCCCAAAATGCTTCATGGAGTAGATGGTTCCTTAGCTGAGTCTTAGAGGAAGGGAAGGATTCTCTAAGGGAAGGTGAGGAGGAAATGCATTCCAGGCATGGGGAATGACCATGACTATGACCAGAAAGGTGCAGAGTCTGTAAATTGGGGAACAGAGAAGGCCAGTTTGGCTGGATTGAAGAGTTCAAGCAGAGAATAATATCCAATAGGGCTGTAAAGATAGTCTGGGACCAGGTTGTTTAGGGAACTTTTAAAGCTAAACAGGAGTTTTTGTTTGATCCTAGAGGTAATAGGAGTTGGGTGAGTAGGGGAGTCACAATCAGATTTGTATTTAAGGAATATCACAGTGGAAGGTGCATGGGGACGAATTGGGGAGGAGAGAATCAGGAGCTGGGGAGATGCCTGGAGTAAGAGTGTGAGGGGGTGAGGAGAAGTGGCAAATACAGCACGTATTTTTCTGTTGTTCAGTCATTTTAGTCATACCCAACTCTCTGTGACCCCATTTGGGGTGATTCACCACTTCCTTCTCCAGCTCATTCTACAGATGAGGAAACTGAGGCAAATATGATTAAGTGGCTTGCCCAGGGTCACATCGCTAGTTAGTGTCTGAGTGTGTATTTGAATTTGTGAAGATAATCTTCCTGACTCCAAGCCCACTGTTCTATCCACCGTGCCACCTAGCTGAACAGCACATATTTGGACTGAGAAAAGGTCACCATATTTGGTAATTAAGATGCAGTCATTTCATGTATGTCTTGTATACATTTGTCTTTATACACATTGCTTTTCCCTAGCAGAATATAAGCCCCTTGAGGGCAGAATAGATTTCCCTTTTGCCTTTTTATCTCCAGTGATGATCATGGTTCTTGGCACACAGTAGGGGCTCAAAAAATACTTGTTAAATTAAATTGAATGTAGGCATACTGGTGGTGGAAAGAACATAGAATTGAAAGTGATTTGAAGCCATAAGGCGATGTACAAATGGGAGATGTGATTATGATTATGGTTAGGAATACAAGTTCCTACAAAGAGGAGGATTGTGAGCTGGGGAGGGAGGGGAAGCTGCTTGTCTTCCAGTCCTCTCCTATAACACAAGAACAACTGTAGGGAAAGCAGCTGTGACCCATTTCATCTCTGTTTCTCTAAGGATGCCAGCAGCATGCAAGCCCTCCTACAATCTCATTTCTTTAACTGTTTCATTGCCTTTCTCCACTCATCAGACAGCCAGAGTGTCCAGCCTTGTCCAGATGATAGTCAGGTCCTCCTGAAGGTTTGGGCTATTCTCCTGTTCTTGGCTGTTACAGAAACTCACAAGGGACTAACTTTTCAGAGGCAAGGAGATAGAATGCCAAGTGAGATAGACACCTAGATGTGTAGAACAGGTATGGACCTACTGAACACCCTAGGTTAATAGATAAGATGGCTACAACTTTTGAAGTCATACACCAGTCTATCTCCAATGAGAAGAACAGCATCAGAGGAGACAGGTTTAAGTTTTAACAAGAGACAGAGATATAAATGTACCCTGAAGTTCACTGGATCATAAATGACTTTGGAGGCCATGAAATCTAACCTTTCATGATCTGATGGTAGGGACTCAGAAGAGCTTAAGCAACCTGTCCTAGGGCACATGGGTAGTAAATAGCCAAATTGAGATTTGAACCTACATCCTCTGATGCCAAATCTATTTTTCTTTGCAACAAATTTCCTGATTGAGTCATCAGATGCCAGAACTGATCATTATGGTCTGTTCTGCACAATTAGTGCTTTGTTATTCTCTAATTGTGTCTCGCGTGTGAGCCCTGTTTCAACAACTAATGTTGCCTCCTTCTACTGGGCTCCATTTCTTAATTGACTGAGAGTGTTCCTGGATAGTCTTAAGTCTTTGATTATTGGGAGAAAATGGATCATAGATTTAGAGCTGGAGAAGCTTGTAGATGGCATGTAAATCTAACTTCCTCATTTTACAAATGAGGAAACTGCTCACCATCCCACCAGGGCAAGATTTGAACTCAGGTTTTCCTAATCTAGTATGGCACCCACCATGCCATACTGCCTCTTCAAGGAGTAACCGATGGTACCCCAAGCACTTATTGGACATTTAATGTATGCCCACTCCTGAAAATCCTCATCCCTGCCCTCACAAAGGTTATAGTCTAGTAGGGGGATATGACATCCATGGATAATGATACAGAATAATACACAGTAAGTTAATTGGGAGAAGGGAGAGATCAATGTGGTATGGAAGAGTCTGGAAGTCTCCTTCCTGGAAAAGATAGGACTGAAGTTGGTCCTGGTAGTATTTGGAGACAAGAAAAGGCAGGGAAGATGAAGTAGAAATGCCATTAAAAAGGTTCTTTTATATAGCAAATTCCAACCCTCCTCATGAGTTATTGCTTCATCTCCCTCAGTTTGCCCACCTGTAAGATGGGGATAATACCTAACCTGAAGACATCTCAGGATGGTTGTGAGGATCAAATGAGATGATGAAAGTAAAAGAAATGTAGCTAATCACTTGTCTTGAACAGTCATCCTCAGATCCAGGAATTTCCAGCTCTGATCAACAAACCTGTGAAGAAAACAGGGTTCAAGTCCTGACACCTACAGGCTGTGTGACCCTGGATAATCACTTAAGCTCTGAGTGCTTTGGGCCACTCTCTGAGAATATAGTGGTAGAGAAGGCACCAACCTACATTTGGAAAGGGAGTCTTCTCATCTGGGAGTTTCCTATGTTATCCCAGGCCCCATCATATCCTTACATGCTGGGCACTATATGAGGCACCGGAGATACAAATACAAAGAAGGAAACAGCACCTACTCTCAGGGCTTACCTTGTTTCCAAAATAGCAGAGACAGAAAGAAGGAACTTGGGACAGGCAAGCTGGGGACACCTGGTCTGTATTAGCACCCCTCCCCCCTTCCCATAGCATGATGGGAATGATTTAACTGGGTCCTTTTCATTCCCTACTCTCCCTCCCCCGACCCAGAATCTCTTGCCAAAATCCAAACCCTTCCTACTCACGCTGATTGAGCCAGAAATCCTTACCTCCTTTGGTTGGCAGAGGCCAGGAGGGAGGCTCTGTGGCAGAACTCCATCTTTCCCCCAAGACTCTGGCCCTGGCCAGCAGACCCCCCTCCTATCTCCCTTTCCTCCACTCCCACAGAAAAGCTCACTTGAATGCTGATCAGAACCTTCCAGAGATGTGTCAGGTTGTTTGTTCCCCCCAAATGACAAATCCAGCCCCCCCCTGCCCCCCACCGCCCAGCTGCAGATGCAGGGAACTTTCCCAACATGAAGCCCCACACTCTGCAGACGGTTGGCTTGATTCTTTTCCTTTCTTCTCCCTTTATTAGTCCCCCTGTGGAGCTGGACGGCTCCTGGCTCTCTTCCCCATCCTCAGCAGACTGTTGGAAAGAGTGATTGGAGAAGGCAACAGCCCAACAAACCACACAATGCCTATGGCTGTGTGGTTAGAGGGAGTTTGCTATTTCCAAATAATTTTCAATATCAAGCTCTTTGCCCCTGCTTGGTGACTTGGTCATCCTATCCCATTGTGAGCACTTTATTCTGCTATGGAAAGCCATGTGGTTAGGGGAGACATGGAACAATACCAATGGAGTTTTTTTCAATTGTTCAGTGTGTGGACAGTTGGCAATGGGCAGTGAGGATGGTGGGATATTGACTGTGCAAATTGAATCCAATAAAATTTTATTTAAATATATAAATATATGAAAATCATTCTTACCTTACCTGCCATACGAGATTGAGCCCATAGCCCAGAGTCTGCAACTCTCCTCTAGATTATAGGTCCTTTACAACTCTAAATTATGATCTTAAAGGAAAAGAGAACATTGAAAATACAGGGAAAGCATGAACAGTGGCATCAAGACAAGAAAGCACAGGGTATTCAAGGACAGAGTAGCCCAACTTGGTTGAATCATAGAGTGTAGTGGAAGAGGAAGAAGTAGGAAGCTTAGGATAACCCTACAAAGCTAGTGGGGTCTCAAACTGTAAAGGACCTTGAATGATCGGTTGAGAAATTTGAACTTTCTCAGTAGGTAATAGGGAGCAACTAAAGACTTCTGAGCTGAGGAGCTAGGCAAAAGGAAGATTGGCTTGGCAGTCATATGAAGAATGCATAGAGAGTTAGAAACATTAAAGACAGAAGGATATGAGCAGATCTTAAAGAGCTATTAATCCTTGAGAAAAGTTAGCTCTTTGCTAAGATGTAAAGGTGCACTTTGAGTTCTCCTTTTATCTTCTGGTACCACATTAAATACTTCTAGATAATTAGTTCACATACTTGGAGGACACTTTTTGATTTAGCCTTTAACAAGGAGGAAAGAGAGAAGGAAAACTAGATCCTAAGCTTTGAGAGCTTCATATTCCTTTCCCTATAATCATAGACTATGCATAGTGTCTCCAGGGAATTATGTGGCCTCAGAAATGGCAGAATGTCAGAGGAGGGGTTCATGGACCAGCCAGGAAATGGGGTTCAGAAGCATTAAGGAACAAAGTCACAACATGGAGGAAGAAATTCAGACCTTTCCTTTCTTTGGTATGAGTTACATAAACTGCATAGGTCCAAAGAGAGAGAAGTTGACCACCAGCCCCCAAATGTTTCCCTCCACTGAGAAGTCCCTAGCCTCGAAGTAGTACTGATATATCTTGTATAAGGTCTTAGATGAAGAGAAGATGACCAAAAGAAGAATTCTGGAGTAGGATTATAATATAAGAAGTCTATAATAAATATAATATAATAAGCCTATAATAAATATTCTAAGAGAAGCTCATTAGGAGGTGATAATGAGGGCCACACTAGGTTAGTCACAGTAGGAACTGAAAAGAGTATTTGGATATGAAAGATTTTGCTAAGAACGACTGGACTGCTCAGATATGGAAGGCAAGAGAGGGTAAAGGTTCAAAGTTTTGAACGTGAGGGACTGGATGAAGGGTGGCATCACAGACAGAAATAGTTAAATCACAGGAAACAGATTTTTTTGGAAGATAATAAGCTGAGTTTCAGACATGATGAGGTTTAAATGTTGTTGACACACCTAGGTAAATGTGTCCTCTAGGCAGTTGGTCCTATAGGCAGATGTGGGTCTGGAGCTTAGATAGAGATCACGGCTGGAGAATTACTTTTGGAAGTCATAATGTGTGTGCTGTTAACTACTGCCTATTTTATGGTGTACTAGGTAATGTTGTTGTTTGTCTTTTGTTTTCAAAGGGGACCAATGATGTCATGGGGGTAATGTCTTGACTTGTATGTGAATTTGATTTAATTGAGGCAGGACTGTGCAGAGTCATCAGCCTCACTCTCTCTTCCAGAGTCATTCATGTCCACTGGCAGGACAAAAGTGAAGACAACTGTCAGTGACCTGGGATACAGTGGATGACTTTGGTGTCTTCGAAGTCTGGTCAAGCTCTAGGTATACTGCAGTGCCTGCTTCAGTTGTCTTCATGACTGTTGGAGCAAATTGTTCTTACCTGCCCATTCTGCCAGAGGAAATCTTTACATACTTGGGATAGACACCCCACTAAATCACCAATGGGTTTGAGACCCCTTGATTACCCTCAACCTGGGTTTAGCCCATCTGTTGAGAAAGTTTTACTAGGGTATGGTGTCTCCAGAAATCATGTGGCCCCAGAGATGGCAGAATGGCAGACCAATAGCATAAGACTAGCACAAGATTGTACCTGCTACAGCTTCTTGGAGCCACATGTGAGAGTTGGGTGAAGGTGGGCACCAAAGGTGAATGAGCAGTCCTGAAAAGGACTCAGCAAGCCCTCAGAGCAGAGGGGCTAGTCCTGCTCACCTCATACGCTTTTTGCCTAATATGTGCAGTATGGCATGCAAGGTAGGTGGAGTGGCATGTAACATGTGATTTGTAGTATGCTATGTAGTGGGCATCATGGTGTACATTGTATTTTGAATACTGGCTGTGCCAGTTACTACTTTGTGACCTTAATTATGTTGCTTAACCTCTCTGGGCCACATTTACCTTATTTGCAAAATGAGAAGGTTGGACTGAATGGCCTTTAATGGTCCTTCCATCTCTAAATCTAAAATCTCTGGTCCTGTTGTATAGCTCATTATATACTGCATGTTGTGTTATGTGGCTTTATGGATACACCTGAGATTCCTCAGGTTCTGGAGTAAAGCCAAGGAAGATATCACACTCATCACTAACAAGTCAGTCAAATCAAGTTACTTAAAAAAATTAAGAGAAAGTATAAGGCAGGAACACATGCTGTGTCAGTCACCTAGTTATGTTATCTCCTGGGGCCCAGGATTCTCAAACTCTGGGATAGTGATTTCTTTGGGGCATTTACCAATTGGAGATGGCCAGACAATTAGGGACCAGCTGCTCTGGCTGAGGTGATACAAGTGGTGACTGTAGCTAGAGGTATTTGTATAGCTGCAAGCAATACAAGTCAACATAAACCCTGCATCAGTCAAGTGATGATCCAATGGACCAGTCAAGTAAAGGTCCTCTCTTCTATCTCTGCTGGATCATTATCCATGTTCTGATGACTATGCATAGATTCACTCAGAGGTTGTTAGTTCTCCCCTCTCTTCTCTACACTCTCAGTAAGTTCCTCAGCTCCCATGAGTTTAATTATAATTTCTATGAAGATGAATCCCAATCTGTGTATGTAACCTTTGTCTCTTTCATGAACGCCAATCTTGCATCACCAACTGACTACTGAACATTTCAACCTGGATGTCCCATAGGAATCTTAAATGTAACATATCTGAAAATGAACCCATTATCTTTTCCCCAAAACTCACTCTTTCCCCAAACTACCCTGTTTCTGTCATGGGCATTAGAGTGATCCTTGATTCCAACCTCTCTCCAATATCCAACATATCCAATTAACTAACAAGTCTTGTTGATTCTATGGACACAGCATCTCTAACATCCATCGCTCTCTCCTCACATGGCCACCTAATACAGGTTCTCATTACCTTTCCCCTAGATTATTACCATGGACTCCAAATGGGTCTCCCTGACACTTTCTCTCTCTTCTCCAATTCATCCTCCACACAGCTACCACTGTGATATTTCTAAAGCACAAGTCTGACCATGTTACCCATTTACTCAATCAACTCCTATTACTACTATAGCCTGGATCCAAAGGCAATTTACTCCCTTTCACCTTACCCTCTTGTAAACCCTAATTTCCTTCAAAACTCAGCTTAGGTACTACCTCCTCCATGAGACTTTTCCTCATTTCCCTAGCTGTTAGTTTATTCCCCCTCAAATTATCTTATGTTTATTCTCTCTATATTTTTCATTACATCATATGTATATTTGCCACCATGATGGAGTCATCCATCACATAGTCCAGATCATGGTTGGAATTTCTTATAGATAAGTGGGGTCCTCCAGATGCTCTGGTTTTGTGATAATCTTGTGCCAATTGCATCACATCTCAAGATACTGAAGAACTTCCTAGAAGATATCTGAAACCACTAAAAATGAATTTTGACTCTCCATCCACACAGGAAAGACCAAGTGGATGAAAAATAACTACAGTGCAGATTTCAACACATATTTGGATAGATACTTTATAAAGCTTGTCCAACAGTAGGTTTATCTGAGATAGATACAGACAGAAATAAACTGGGCCCAGAATTGAAAAGGAGTAAGAGGGTGGTCTGAATTGCTTTTGAGAAATTATAATATGCTTTTATTGACTACAAGCTTTCCAAGAAAACTACAGCTCATCTTTTAATTGCAAACATCTTTACCAGTTTTGTTACACAGCAATGAGACATGAAACAATAACAAAGAACTAAAGATAAGTATCAGAGGGCAAAGGAGAGGGGTATCCTCAGAGTAAGGATACAAAATAAAACTAACAAAGAACTTTGAAGAAAAGTACACTACTAGGACCCTAATGATGGTGGAAGAAATTGAGAAAGGTCATCAAAGTTTTGGATGTACCTATCCTTTGTGGTAAACTTTTGAGGGAAAACAGACAAAAGTCTCACAGGATGAGCAGGAATAGATGCAGTGAAGGAATGAACTTCCAGACAGATCAGATTATAAATTTGTATGACTATAAGTATACATGGTGTTCCCTCTTTTAGAACATAAGTTATTTGAGGGCAGGGACTGTTTCATCATTGTCTTTATATCCCACGCAGTGCCTGGAACCTAGTAGGCACTTAATACATGCTGATGGGTCTATTTATTGATTGATCAAACCTGGCCATGTGACCAAACATGGGCAAAGCAGACAGAATTGGGACTCTAGTGAATGTTGACTAGAAGAATGCCTTAGTTATACAAACACAAGAAGAAAGCAATTTCAAGGATACAAGGTAGGGCTAGGCATAAGAATTATCTCAAACAGAATTTGGAAACTAAGTTCCATAGCACTGTATAGCCTTGGTCAGGTAGGTCCTGTTTGTGAGTGCTCAGGGTCGTATAAATGATGTTGTATAATGTGTAGAGTATATGGTATGACATAATATGCATCTTTGCTTAGGAAAGGCTGCCCCTAGGTTGATGCATGTGAATTGGGAAATCGGCAACTCCCTTGCAAAATTAATCTCCTTATTTAGCAGTAATGGCCCACAGTAGAGTTAGGTACTCTTGTGAGCCATGAAACTCCCACCAGGCCAGTGACTCTAAAACATTTCATTGGCCACTGGGTTTCCCAGGGGTGAGGGCTACATCTCTCCATAGGACTAGGTCTCATAGGTAGAGTCAAGCCCTATTGGATAGACGAAAGGGAGAAGAGACTGGACATTGAAACAATATCCACTTCACTCTGACCAAACAACCTGAACTGATGGGATCAGGTATGGGACTGCAACTGTGCACAACTACCCATCCCTTTATGCAAATGCACCTGGTATCAGCAGGATAAGTCAATGCCCAGTATATGGACAGGAGGCATAATGTTACCAAGCATTCAGATGTTTGGCATTGTGTAGACACAGCAACAGTTAAAGTTGAATGGGAAATAAAAAGAGAAAAGAAAAAAGCCTCAGCATCCAAGTTCTCTGTGTAATCAATTTACTTTTCTAACATTTTTAGAAAGCAAGTACCCCACAATGTTTATTCGAGGAGAAGATTAAGCTTTTTTGCCCAGAAACAAAATCTGTCTCTTTATCTTTCTCTGTCTCTCTGTCATTCTGTCTCTGTCTGTGTGTCTCTCTTTCTCACTCACAACACCCACACCCACACACACACCCACACACACACCCACACCCACACACACACCAATGATCCCTAAGGATTGGCAGGAAAGAAAAGTACAAACCAAGGAAATTCATTGTGTTGAAGTTTGGTTTAAATATAGATTCCTTAAAAGAACATGTCAGAAATTCAGTGTATGTGTGTATGTATGTATAATGCTTTTGTGCATCTAGTATTTTAAACTGTACTTGTTTATAGTATGTTTGTACATATAGCATGTATGCCTCCGTCATGTATAATATATAATGTGTGTGTGTGTGTGGCATTTGGTAGGTGGGTAGAATCTGCTATCATGATTTGTAATGTCACAGTCTGAAATAACCCAGGGTTAGAACCTGGACTTGAGATTTCATTGGTATAGGGTCCTCTCAGTTAAGGAAATTCCCTCACCCAAAGCAGGTAAGTACTCTCTCTGCAGCTTATTATTTTAGAGAGGTGCCCAGAGTCCTGAGAGGTTAGATGACCTGCCCAGGATTTATACCCAGTATGGGTCAGCTGTTCCTGTCTCTCTTTCCCACTATGTCATGTAGCCCTTAAAAATAAATCATAGTAATCTTAAAACTCAGAGTCAACATATGAACTCAAATGGATCTGTGATCTTAATAATGTGGCATTTCCTCCAGCAATGAAGCTTGCTACTCATCCAAGCCTGCCTGTTCTTTCTACCTCTAGTCCACATCCTCCCATAGGCTTGCCACTGTTCACCCTTCTCCACAAAGTCCACTTTGTGCACTAGAGGCCTGCGTGGTATTCTCTTGGGTAAGGTGTTGGGATGTGAATCAGAGGAATCCCTTATCAAATCGAGGAATTCCCTAATCACACATATGGGCACACATTGAATAAACCTAATGATTTTCTGATTAAGGAACATCTACTCTTCATTATAGTATAATGACTCATACAAGTAAGCTTGTCAGAATCTCCAGAGCTCTCAGCTTTTCAGGATTTATTCTTTGCCTTTGAAGTGTGCCTTCTTTAGAAGAGTAGTAGGGCCAAGGAAGGGATTTATCTTCCCCTTCTCTCCACCATCACCAGAAGCAATATTGGCCATTTATAGCAGAAGCACATGGTCTCATGTTACATTCTGGTCCTATCATGCCCTAGCTCTTCATCTTGAAGCCTCACTCTAGTCTTGGAATTCACATTTTGGAAGTACCCTCCTGGCCCTGCAACCTCTCTCTCTAGTTCCTCCCAGAACCTCCATTTAAGGAGGGTACCCAGGTCAGTCATATTTCATTTCTCTCTAGGTTGATTTTTTCTCTTGTGCCCCTAAACCTTTGTTGTCCCCACCCCCTTTTCAACTCCTTTTTATAGTTTATCTTCTGCCATTAAAATGTAAGCTCTTTGAGGGTAGAGATTATCTTTCTTTCTACTTGTATTTGTATTATCAAAATTTAGCACAGTGCCTGGCAACATTAAGTGCTTAATTAATGCTTGTTGACTGATTGACTGATGATAGGAGACATGTTTGTGTGTGTCTCAGGAGGGAATTGGAGGGCACTGTTCCTGAACCTCCTGTGTAGAGAAAGTGAGACTTTTAATTACCTAAGAAGCAAGATTCCAGAATGTAGCCTCATTTCAGAGAAAGGATTTTTTTCCTAAGCAGACCACCTTTGAGAATTGTCTTTTGAATAACCCCAAGTCCAAGCGTTCTTTTATTCAAGAGTAGTACAAAAAGAAAGTTCAGTAGTAACACCAGCCCTTCTAAAGAAAGATTTCCTTAAGCAGAAGACTTCTTGGAGAAAGCAGAGGAGAGTCCACGTGGTTTCTACACATTAAAAGTCCAGCTATTGGAGCTACTTGGACAGTGCAGGTCTGATGAGAAATGGTTTGCTTGTTGAGCAAACTCCAAAACATGGAGTTTCCCTTTTGGGAGAAAAGTTTAAACCACACAGTACTACTATCAATCAGTGTCTGGGAGACTGTCAGACTCTGGATAAGAAGGACTCATTGGAATGACTGAAGGCTGCCCTGATGCAACATCAAGTTCAGTTGCCTTCTCAGGGCAGGGAGGAACAGGGAGATTTTTCAAGTTAAGTCAAGTCAGTGATCACTTATTAAGAACTTGTTATATTTCAGACTCTGTACTAAGAACAGGAGATACAAAGAAAGACAAAAATGCACTTTCGGCCATCAAGGAACTTCTAATGGATGGAAGGCACTCTGAGAGGGAAAGGCATTAGCAGCTAGAGACACTGGGGAAGGTCTATGGAAGTAGGTGGGATTTGAGGTGTGTTAAAGAAAGTCAGGGGAGCTAACAGTCAGAGACAAGGAGCTAGAGAATTCCAGAGACAGGATAAAGGGGGTTATATTTGAGAAATTGCAAGTAGGCCAGTGTTGCTGGAGGACAGTAACGTACAAGAAGATTGGAAAGGTAGGAAAATGTCAGTTTATGAAGAATTTTAAATACTAGGCAAAGGAATTTATATTTGTTCCTAGAATAGGGAACCATCGAACTCCCTACTAGAGCTCATTGAGCAGGGAGTTGACATTGACAGAAAAATTGCCTTGTCAGATAGGTGGAAGATAAATTAGAGGGGGAAGAGATTTGAGGCAAAGACCCCTTAGAAGGCTGTTGCTGTAGTCTAGGTATGAGGTGATAAGAGCCTACACCTGGATGATCACTGTATGAGTAGAAAGAAGAAGACAAATGTGAGAGATACTGTGAAGGTAGAAACAATGAGACTTGGCCACACATTAAATATATGAGGTAGAGGAGTCAAGAGTGACATTGAAGTTGTGACCATTGGTGACTGGGAATGTTGGCATTAAAAGGACAGTTTTTACTCCTATCACTGAAATAGCCAGCCATACTTTCAGAGGGCCCATGGTTAAATATGTCACCTATCTCCTGACAGAGAGGTGATGACCTTAGGGTACAGATTGAGATGCATTTCTTTGGACATGACCAATGTGGGAATTTATTTTGTTTAGCTATATGTATTTATTTTTTTAAAAAGGTTTGTTTTTCTTTTTTTTTTCTCCCACTGAGGGGAGAAGGAAGGAGGTAAAATTGATTTTTGTTAATGGAAAGAAAATTAAACTAAATTAAATAGAAAAGGACAGTCTTTGTCCTCCCCCTGACAAAAAAGTCGAGCTTTTCTAGTGTAAAATTATACATTTCTTGCCTGTGTATCTCACACTTCGTAACAATTAAATATGAAGGCTGTGAGAAGGAAGTTTGAGTCAAACCGAAAAAAATCTAGCAATCTGCAGAGTTGTATTAAAATGTAAGTTTGCAGCTGGTTTCAGAGAGAAATTGCTCATCAAACTTTTTAATCCTTTCCTCCCCCACAGAAAAGACAAGAAAAAGTTTAACAATAAACCTCCTCTGGAAATCCAAGCAATTTTCATGATGGAGTTGGACTTTTTTTTCTTTAAAAAAAAGGTATTCTGCTCTGCTGAAAAGAGGTTAAGAGAAGCGCTAATTATCTGCCCAGACAATGGGAGCTCCCAGTGTAATCGTTCAAATAAAGGGCTATTTCAAGCCCGAAGCTTAGCTCCCACTAAATGGGAGATGACTTTGAATGAAATGGGAAGGTGAAGGAATTGAGTAAAATTAGCAACTTTTAATGAAACCCAGGCTAAATTTGCTTAGTGAATGGAACAATCCCTGTAACTAAGGAGCAGGACTGGGACCTAATTTAAGCTCTGTCGCTTAACAAACTGGTGGGTGAGCCTGAACAAATCACTTCATGTCTATGGGGCTCAGTTTTCCATCTGTAAAAGGGCCCATCGGTATGATAATCCCTTCCCTACCTATCTCACTGGAAATTCTGGAACGAGTCTGTGAGACAATGGATCTGAAAGCATTTTTATGCTATTAAAAGTGCCGTACTTCTGCTAAGGACCCCCTACTGAGGTCATACATATGATCACAGTGAAAATGGGCTGTCTCTTTGTACTTGAAGGAGGTCAAAGACAGTCAGATGGACAGATCCAATATACTCCAAATATTTATAGCAGCACTTTGCATGGTGGCCAAGAAGTGGAAATAAAGTAGATGCCCATTGATTGGGAAATGGCTAAAACAAATTGTGGTATGTGAATGAAATGTTCTATTACTAAGTTGTAAGAAATAGTCTATAGGAATACAGAAAAGCATGGGAAAACTCTTAGATGAACTGATACAAAGGAAAGTAAACAGAACCAGGAAAACAATATTCTCAATGACTACAGAAAAGGGAAGAAAAATCACAACAAAGAAATTGAATTGTGTGTAATTCTAATGATAAAGTTGGAGATCTGAGAAAAGAGAAATTACTTCTTTCTCTGCAGAGGTGGGGGAATATAGGTGTATATAGTATGTGTGATCATATTTTGCTGATGTTTTGACTGATTTTGCTGAACAACTTTTTCTTTTTTTTTTCATTTTGAAAGATGACTTTCTGGGGAGAGGTTAAGGGATAGAGATGATTAGAAATACAGACCATGAAGAAAGAGATATTAATAATTTTAATAAGCCATACTTTTTCAAAAAAGTTTGACCTTAGCTGCAAAACAGCCATGTGAAATAGCTAGATTCCTCTTCCAGTTTGTTAAAGAGGGACTCCAATGAAGGACTCCCAGGTTCCATGCTATTTGAGTATTTCTAAGTGTATTCAGTTGCCTTTTTCACATATATATTTTCTCTAATTATCATAGAGAGATCTGGCCAAAACCTTATCACATTTCCCAAACCTCTGGAACTCCCTAGGAATGATATCTGGGTTAAGGTCCAGTACAAGGGAAGAAGAACTTTACTATGTCTCCTCTTTGAAACTTCAGGAAGCTACAAAGGGCCAAACTGCTTAGATGGAGAAGACTTAGGAAGGGCCATAACGGCTGTCTTTAAGTATTTGAAGGGCTTTCATTCTGCATGACCTCAGAGGGCAGAGCTAGCAGTGATGGGTGGAAGTTGCAGATTGTAAAATTTGGGATGAAATGAAAGAACAAAAGAAAGAAAGAGAAAAAAGAAAGAGAGGAGGAAGAAAAGAAAAAAGGAAGATATAAAAAGAAAGAATGAAAGGAAAGAAAGAGGATAGAAGGAAGGAGGGTGGGAAGAAGGAATGAAATAAAGAGAAAGAAAGACCATTTATTAAGCACTTAACTATGTGTTAAGCACTGGGGATACAGCCACAAAATGAAAGACATTCTCCTTAAGGAACTTAGATTCTAGTAAGAAGAAACAACTCATAAAGGAGAATGATGACCAGGAAGATGTATTTTGGTTTGAAAAGTCATGGGGTCAGTCAGTAGAGTCATAGGGGAGTGGGTTAACCAAATCTTTTCAGCAGCAACAATAGTACTGATTTGCTTATGGTTCCAGAACTGGAGAGGGGGGTGGGGTGGGGCAAAGCATAGAGGGTACAGGACTGACAGTGGCTGGCAAAGAGTAAAATGAAACCAGGCTGGAAGCTGCCTTGATACAATGGGCCATGTGAGGAGCTCACCACTCAGGTGTAAGGCAGGCTGGTTGCCTGCTGCATGTACACAATAAAGTCAGGGATCCATCCCATGGAATTAGTGACTGTGTCGAATTGAATTTCATACCATGTGACAGTCCTTCACATAGATGAAGGTGGCTATCTTGCTTTCTTTCATTATTCTCTTCTTTAAGCTAAATATTCCTAGTTGCCCCAATTGTTTCTCATCTGAAATGACTTTCCAATACTTTCACCATTTGTTTGTCTTTTACAACCAGTACAATTGGCTGACATCTCTCATAAAATGTGGATTCCAGAATCAGAGACAACATGCTACGTGTGGTCAGACCAGTGAAAAATACAGTGGAATCAATCAGTTCTCCTCCTAGGTCATTATCTGTCTATTACCCTGCCCCTATGAGGTAGGCAGAGGAGTCTGTAGGATCCAAATCCCCAGATACATACAGAAGAATCATTTTTATGACGCTGTGACCTCTCTTTCCTCACTTGTCCATTTTCTCTTTGGCTATTCATTTCTCTAATTTTCCTGACTTACTGCATTTCCCATATGTCAAAGCCCAGTTGAAGTCCGATATTGAATGACATTCCAAGCTGAAATGATGTCCTTGCCTTGAAGCTTCTATAGCAATCCAATTAACTTTTAACAATTTTCTTTCTTTCATTCCTTCTATCCTCTTTCTTTCCTTTCATTCTTTCTTTTTATCCAGCATGAAAGGAATGATAAAAAGCTCATTTATATAGCACTTTAAGGTTTAAAAAGACTTTTCCCACAACAACCCTGTGATGTATGTAGTAGGATTTGCAAATGATAAAACTGGGAGGCTGAATGACTTTCTTTGAGTTGAATCTGTGACTCAAACTCAGTTTGCTAACTCAAAGACCAGTGTTTTTTCCATTGTACTAGGCTACTAAGTGCTGGGGTTTTTTTAAAGGTGGGTTTTCCTTGCCTTTAAGGAATTTATAATCTACCACCACTTATTTGGGCTCTTATCATATATTGCCTTACATTGTTCTTTAATACAGGATAGATGGAAGACAATCTCAGAGAGGAAGGCACTAGCAGTTAGGGGTACTGAGAAAGAAAGGCCTCTTGCAGAAGGTGAGATCCGAGCAGAGGTTTGAAAGGAGCCAGGAAAACTAAAAGGTAGAGATGATGAGAGAGAGTATTCTAGGTATGGGGTATACCCAATGCTAAGTCAGAGATAGGAGATGGAGTATCATGTTGGAGAGCCTGAAAAAAGGTAGCTGGATTATAAGGGCATCCAAGTGACACAGTGGATAGAGTGCTGGGCCTGGAGTCAGAAAAGACCTGTGTTCAAGTCTAAACTCAGATACTTACTAGCTGTGTGACCCTGGACAAGTCATTTCACCCTGTTTGCCTCAGTTTCCTCATCTGCAAAACGAGCTGAAGGAAATGGCAAACGACTCCAGTATCTTTGCCAAGAAAACCTCAAATTGGGTCACAAAGAATTGAACACGACTGAGCAACAGCAGCTGGATTACAGAGCTCACGAAGGAACAAAAAGTGTAAGAAAATTGGAATGGTAAGAAGGTTATGAGAAAATTCAAGTGCAAAATAAAGGCATTTATATTTGATCCTGTGGGTAAAAAGGAACTACTAGATCTCCCTGGGGGGTAGGGGACAGGTGAGTGCCATGATCAGACCTACCCTTTACAAAAATCAGGATCAGGAATACCTGTAGAAGAGTGAAGTATAAGAAGAACAGAAAAGTATGAAGGGACTGAGATGTGAAGGTAAAAATGACAAGATGATAACATATTGATATGTAGTATAGTTACAAATGAGGAGTCAAGGGTGTGACCAAGGCTGCGAGCCAATAGAAGTATCCTCCCTAGTAAATGGAAAGTTGGGAGGGAGGAAGGGTTTGAGGGGAAAGATAATTGATTCAGTTTTGGGCATGTTGAGTTTGAGATATCTACGAGGCAACCAGTTTGAGAAATCCGAAAGGCAGTTAGTAATGCGGGGACTGTAGCTCAGGAGAGAAACTAGGGCTAGGTGTATAGCTCTGGGAATCATCTACATGGAGATGAAAATTGATGAAATCGCCAAATGAGAGAATACAGACAGAAAAGAGAAGATGGTACATGAATCCCTGCTTTCCCCAAGTCAATTCTGTTTCGTTATGTGTCTCTCTCTACCTTGCGTCTTGTCATTGCCAATTTCTTTCTCATAAGAATATTCCACATGACTTCACCACCTAGCTGATGTTTTCTCCTTTTCTAGCTGCCTGGTATGATGGTGGGACATGTGGATAAATTGAAGCAGGGCTGGAGACAAATACTAACGACAAATGACATAATGCTTTAAAAATTATAGAATACTTTGTTTGTATTTTATCTTATTTGAGCCTCACAACCACTCTGTGAAGTGGGTACAACAGGTATTAACACCCTCTATTTTTCAAACGAGGAAAGTGAAGCAGAGAGTGCTTTAGATGACTTGGCCTGGGTCACACAGCCAGAGGTAGGATTCACACTCAGATTTCCCTGACTTCAAATCCAGAGCACCATGGATTCCAACACCATGGTATTCCACTGCACCTACCCAATTGACAGGAGTGATTAATGCTAGTGCCCTATTCCATACTAGTTTTTTTCCCCTTGACTACACAGTAAGCTCCCGGAGGGCAGACACCAAGCCTCATCCTTCTATCTTTCTCTTAGCCCCAGCAACATGGCTCCCACCACAAGAAGCTCAGAATATGCTTTTTGACCTGAAATGAATCTAGACTTTTATCCTTGCCCTTTACAGAAGAGCAAAGTTTAGTACATTTCCCAGTCTCTGTTTGCTATGCAAACACATCATTATTCCAACAGGAAGATGTCATGTTTTGGTTTGTTCATTCATTCCTGGGGAAATCTTTCCAATGTACCTTTGACTAGCCAGGTACTCGGGTCAACCAGGTGTCAATGTTTTTCAAAAACTGTTCCCAAAGCGAGGTCTCCATTTTTCTTAGGATTCTGCTGCTGGATCCCTGGCAAAGGTCTCCCCTGTGGGGGCTGCTCAGACTTCCCCAACTCCTCTTTCTTTGCCAAGGAGCACTCCCACTGGAAGGGAGGGAGGAAGCCGGCTTCCTACTGGGCTACTGCCCCCACCAGCATTGTAAGCTGCTCAGATGAGAACACTGTCCCTCAAAGAGAAAAATTTCAGGGACTTGTAGAAGCTGGGGACAGTGAACCAGGACAGCCTCACCTCCTCATGGTTGGTTTTCCCCAGGGTCTTCTACTCTGGGGGCTGCCTCTCAAGCCACTTATCATAGTTAGAACTAGAGGCAGTTGGGAAGGTTTAGCTTTAATCTGGCCCATCCCTCTGCTACCCCTCTGTCAGCACCTCAGGCTCAGGGAGAGCTCCCTGGAGGGAGAGGCCAAGACCCTGAGTGAAAAGCAGAGCAAAAACAACTCCCCACAAGGGGTAGACCTTTGACCTTTCCCTGGGCTTGGCTTAAAGAAAGGCCTTTTCCTGGCTCAGCCCTGGATCTTGACTGTCCCATCTTAGCACCGGAGGAGAAAACAGTTCTGGGGAACCACTTGCTTGGGTTTGACAGGGGTCAGGCCCTGAGGCATCAGGCAAGGAAAGGAAAGAAAGCAGAGGTTTTCCCTCCCAGGGGCCTCTGGGGAACCCTGCTCCCCACAACATGCTCTCTCCCTGGGGACAGCAGCTCCAGGGTCAGCTGTTCTCAGGAGAGGTTAATGAATCTTGGCCTAGCAGAAGGAAGGGTCAGGCCTGAGTGGCAACCAAGTGGAAAGGGAACCCAAGGTCTGGGAGTTTAATGAGATTCATTCCGCTTAATTGTGCCTAATGTCCTATTTAATGAGGGGCCAAGCCACTGCCAAATTACTCTAAACAATCCTTCACCCTCAATCCTGCACGGCCTATTCAAGGAGTTCAAGAATGTTTTCTCACTTCAGAAGGACTGGCCCTCACCTTTCAGAGGACCAAACACAGAGACCAAGGCTCACACCCACCCCAACACTCCCTCCTCCGCTACCAAACGCATCTAGCCTCCAGACCTTTTTGTTATCTCACACTAGAGAATGGTCACTCTTCTCCACCGCCCCAAACCTAGCCTGAGACATAGGAGGAGTCAGTTGTTTGCTTTGTTTTCCTCTGATGGTGAAACCATTGCTACAAACAACAGCTCCCACACTGGGTTTATCCCTTTCCCTGGGGAATCTGGGTAGGAGCTTAGGAATGGTTCTAGCTCCTTCCTCCTGAAGTTTAAATGTAGCATTTCCTCTCCAAGAGAACCAGGCCAGGAAGAAAAGGCTGTGAAAGACCTAAGGGGAGGTATGCCTTTCCCATCAGGTGAAGGGAATATTGGACTGGGGTGGGAGAGAAAAAAGGGAGGGAGGGGGAGAGGGAAAGAGGGAAGGAGGGAAGGTGGAAAGGAGGGAGAGAGACAGAACTAGAGAGACAGAGATAGAGAGAGATCACAGGGGACTGTATCTTTCTTAATATATCATCAGAAAATTCTGGAGTATCCACAACACCCTGTTGAGGGGAAGTCAGTGCTCTGGTTTCCAGAGATACCACTAATTCTTCACAGAATTAATCTTGCCTGAATAGTGTTCTTAACAAGGTCAAAGGATATAAGAACTGGAAATCATCCATGCTTTAAACAATGCCTGGGGGTGGCTAGGTGGTGCAGTGAATAGAGCATCAGCCCTGGAGTCAGGAGGACCTGAGTTCAAATTCGGCCTCAGACAATTAACAAAAACTAGCCATGTGACCCTGGGCAAGTCACTTAACCCCAATTGCTCCTCCAAAAAGCAAAAAAAAAAACCCAAAAAAAAATACCTGGCACATAGTAGGCTCTTATGTTGTCTCTTCCGATCTGTATCTGACTAGAAATTCCTTCTCTAACATTCCTAATGGGTGGCTTGTTTATCTTCTACTTGAAGACCTCTAATGTTGGGTATCCTGCTCACTAGCTCTTGCAGCAGGCCATTTCCCTTTGGCCTGTCTCTGACATCTAGGAAGTTTGGGCTTCAGTTTAGCCAAAATCCATTTCTTTGTAGCTTCTGTCCATTGGTCCTGATTTCGCCTCCTGAAGTCAAACAAGACAAATCAAATACCTTTTCTATATGATACCTCCTTAGATATTGAAACAGTTATCACTTCACCCATTTCTTCCCTTTCCCAAGCCTCCTATCTCCAAATGACCCTTGTTTGCCATACTTTAAAATCCCCTAATCATCCTGGCCCCTCATCTCTGGATTTGCTCCATATCCTGGACTTTAGTACTCAGAATTGACAACTTGATGGTGCAGAGAATAGAGCTCTGGGCCTGGAGCCAGGAAAATCTGACTTCAGACACTTACTAGCTGTGTGACCCTGGGCAAGTGTCTTAGCTTTTGTTTGCTTCAGTTTCCTCATCTGTAAAATGGAGATAATAAGACCTACCTTCCAGTCTTATTGCAAGGATCAAAAGAGATATTATTGTACAGAGCTTTGCCATCTTAAATCCTAATGTTCATTCAGGATCTTTGGGGATTTCCATTTTATTATCTAAGATGTTAGTGAACCTGCTCAATTTCTTCTCACCATCTGTAAACTCGAAAAATACATCATTGGGGTATTTTAGACAGAGCCATGGAATTAGAGTATGAAGACCTAGCTTCAAAATCCTCCATCTGTCACTAGCACCTGTGTGACATTGAGCACATCACGTCATTGAGTAGCTGGGTAGCACAGTAGATAGACAGCTGGGCCTGGAGTCAGGAAGACCTGAGTTCAAATCTGGCCTTAGAAATTTACTAGCTGTGTCACCCTGGGCAAGTGACTTACCCTCTATTTGCCTCGGTTTCTGCCTCTACAAAATGGGGGAAAATAGAAGCTACCTCCCAGGATTGTTATGAATCTCAAATAAGTTAATATTTGTAAAGCACTATATAAATACTGGCTATCATTCATCTCTTTGGACCCCAGATTATTCATCTGTAAAAAGAGGCTGAACTCGATGATACTGAAGGTTGTTTTGCAGAGCGAGGGCTCTGATCCTATTGTCTCTTCCCCGGCATGGGGCTGGGTACGGGGCAGGCTGAGTAAATGCTTGTTGATTGATTGACCTCCACCTCCAACCCAAGTCCTGGGAGAGGAAAGGCCAAGGGGAGGGATGATGGATGGGAGGGGGGAGATCTGGGCTGGAGCCTGTTGGAGACTGTTGTTTTTAGGAGCACTGCAGCTTGGAGAAGCCTGTTATTTTCTAGGAATTTCCTAGGGGTCGGTGGAGCTCTGGAATGAAAGCCAGCTGTGAAGGCTTGTCATCCTTAGGGGATACTTTATCTTGACTACTCTCCCACCCCCTTTTCCTCCCCTCCCCCAGCCTGCTCTTAGCCGCTTGAGTTGGATGCATTAACAGGTAATTTATCGATTTCACCAGGATTTTGTTTTGCTTTCTGCTGGGGGATAGGGGTAGGGATGGGGGGCAGCTGGGACCCATCTCTTTGGAGAGAGTTACCATATGACCTAGGAGGGGGAGGGGAGTCTCACCAAATCTGGAATGAGGAGAACAGGCTAAGGAAAAACTCCTTTCCCCCACCCAGATATAAGAGAGGCAGCAGTGAACAGATCAGAGTGGGGTGGGGGGGATATAAAGGAGTAATGTTTTCTCTCCCCCATTTTTAAACACTATTTCAGCTTTTGCTCAGTCCTTCTGAGAATCAAAACAGTTAGGCCAGCAGAGAGACCCACATACTTGCCCCTGATCTGGTCCCCTGTGTTTCTGGCAAACCTGTGTAGGGGCAGCCATCCCGTCATGAGTTCAGCTTGAAAAAAGGAAGCTAATAGATGAAGTTGGGAGGGAGAGGAGGAAGTGAGGTGATGTCTGAGGGTGCTCTGAAGCGGTGGGATGGTCTGGGAATGGTGGCTTGTCTTCGTCCCAATATTCCATGTTTGTGTAGGGAGTGTCTCTCATCTTCCTTTTCATCCTTTTACCCCCCAACCCTTCTGGGGGTTGTAGAGGAATTGGTGACTGTGGGATGTGGATTTGTGAGCAGGATATAGCAGAAAGTTAGCTACAGGCAATAGGTTTCTGTGGAGTAAAGATAGAAAGAGCCCAGGTTTGGGAATCAGGGAACCTGCCTTCAAATACTAGCCATTCCACTTGTGTGACCTTAGACAAGTCACAGTCCTTCCATGTCCTCAATTTTCTCATCTGCAAAATGAGGGTGATCAGACTGGAAGAGATGTAAAGTCTTTGCCTTTTTGATGTTATCCCAGGATTCTCCTTCTCCCTTCCTCTATAGCTCTGGTTGGTGGGGACCTTGGCAAGAGCAAGCTCAGTTGGGGTGAGGTCCCTGATTTCAGAGGACTTGACCAATGGAGAGGTGAGTGTCCCCCCTATACAAATGGTTACAGATGCTTTAAGAGTGAGTGAGCTACCTGGGAAGGTGTGCCATTTAGCTGGAGGAGTCCAATGGCCTAGAAAAGGAAATGAATAAAATGTACTATTGCCAAGTGTGACTTTAAGGTAGATTTCCTAGGGAAAACTTCAAAAAAAAACCTTCCAGCCATAATATCAAAACCAGGAGTAACTGGAAAAAAAAATCCCCAAAACCTGAGAGATCAAAAAGATCTGAAAGCCACTAGGAAAGGTGTTACTTCCAGACCTGGGTAGGATAGTTGGTTCCTGGGAGTTTGGAGGGAAATAGTTTCCTGTGGCTTTTTGGTTCAAGTCACCAAGTATTTCTTAAATACCTACTGTGTGTGTGAGACACTAAGGTAATACTATATAATATTACTTAAATATTTAAATGGATCTATCATCTGATTAATTTGGAAATTCCCTCTAATCATGCAAATCAGATGCAAGCCATCCATGCCTAACCTGGGTCACTCTTTGACCATGTCCTCCCTCTTCAGTTCACCATGGTGAAAGGGGTAGGGTAGAGTGTCACCTAACATTCTGGAGGCCTTTCTTGCTTTCTCCCAACATCTTAAGGGCACCCGTAGAGGGCAGAGAGAAGACGACCTGTCCACCTGTTACCTCACAGCCTCACTGTAATTATCTCATCTTCTCTTTCATTCATAATTTCTGATGACTCTTTTCCTCCAGATTTTAGGAGTTCCTGATGCATGATTTGATGTAGCCTGCTCACACCCACTGTGTACCTCTTCATTGCCCTGGCAATTATTATATTATTAATTATTATGTATTATATATTAAAATTATATTCCATGAATCACTGTCATATAATGATACTTGGAGAATGATTGTGTTAAACAAAAAAGATGAATCTTTCTGAGGATCAAATGAGATAATATTTATGAACAGCATTTAGCACAGAGTCTGGCACATTCTATGTGCTATATAAATATTTATTCCCCCCTTTGTTTTCATGGGAAGCTTATAGTTAGTAAAGGAGACTTTCAGTTTCCTGAAGGCAATCCAGTCCCCTCTCCTTCTGTTCAAATCTGAGTCCAGCTTATTGTTCATCTGTACTGTCTGTCCCAGATATTCATACTGATGGAGAGGCTCCATAGGATGTCCATCTAAACACAAGTTGAAGTCTAGGCAATAGACATTCTTCATCCACTTGCTTTTTCCTATGTGGATGGTCAGTCAAAACCCTTAGAAGCAGATGTCTTCTACTCAAAGTTCTGAAAAATTCTGGAGTTTTATGGAGGGCAATGTCACCAGGAAAAAAGCATCTGCAGTGCTTCACCATCCAATGGGGACCCTCTTTGACCTGGACTCTGTGCTGAATCTTTTAGAAAAAATTTTTAGTGAATAAATAGCTACCTATTTTATTCCTTGCCTGATTTTTAAAAATAAGAACAGGGTTATTTCTGTTGTTTTATCTTCCAGGGAATCTTGAATGGTTCTGATTTATGGATGGGAGACTCCTTACTGTAGAAGAGTCTATAAGGCAGTGTTTTTTGTTCTACTAAATCAAAAGCTTTTTCATAACTGGCAAATCATAAGTACAATGGGATCTTATTTTTTCTACATCTTTCAGTTGATTGTATGAGGATAAAGATGTGGTCCATTATCAAATAAAAAAAAATAGGGACAGGACCTGTGATTTCACTGACACAGGAAATTTTGGGGTGAGGAAAAATACAGAGGGCACTATCTCCCCAACTTAATGGTCTTAGAGAATTGCCTAGAACACTGGGAGGTTAAAATGAGCCAATAGTTTTTTTTTTTAATCAAATGAGGAGGTTTTTTCCCTAGATAATTTATGCTTTCTACTTTATCAAGTACTGGTTTATTGAGTTCTATTGTTTCTTATTCTTCCTTGTCTAATCTATTCCCTTGGTTTATCCTTCTATTCTTTAACTAATGTCTCATGGTTTTGATGATTGCTGCTTTATAATATAGTTTGAGTTTTGGAAGTGCTATTCCCCCTCCATACCTACTTATTGCTGCCATTTCATTTATTATTCTAGATCATTTTTTTTACAAATGAATTTTGTTTTATTTTATCAAGTTACAGTATTTTGATTGGTATAGCATTGAAAGCATAAATTTGTTTTGATAGTATTGTCATTTTTATTATATTGACACGACCTAGCCATGAGCACTAAATAGTAGGTTGTTCTTCATTTCTTTTAGGAACACTTTGCAATTGACTTTAAACAAGTCTTTGTGTTCTTTGATAGGTTGCTCCCTAGATATTTTATTCATGTTGTAGTTATTGGGAATGGGATTTCCCTTTCTACTATTGCTGCTTATGTTTTGTTATTATATAGAAATGCTGTTGATTTTGGAGGATTTATTTTGTAACCTGAAATTTTACTGAAACCATTAACTGTTTCTATTAGTATCTTTGCTAATTTCCAAGGTTTTTCTGAGCAAACCACCATATCATCAGCAAACAAAAATTAACCAATAAAAATTAATTGCCACAACAAAAAGACCAAAAGAGACTAGAAAATTTCTTAATCAGTAAATATTTAACTTACCGAAACAGAGTGAGATGACTTCCAAAGACAACACTGGCTTAGCCTATAAACTCCTTTGTAAATCTTACAAAGAAGGATGATGGATAATTATTGATAGCATCCCTTAATAAAGCAGGAAGAAGCAGTGGAGGGTAAACCTAGTTTAAAGAAAGCTTGGCGAGATTGCCTCTTAAAGTCATTCCCAAGGATATGGAAAGATGAAAATAGAAGGAGGACCTCAAACATAAGGAAAAAATGGAAAAGATTTGCAAAAATCATTTTAGCAAACTGTTTTGTCTATCAAAAAACAGTGGAAATACCACATTTGAACTCTAACATAATAGTCTTAGATGTTTTTATAGGGGAGCTATCAATAGCACTCAAAGGAACAAAGATGACAAAAATATAAGGAGTGGACCAAGTATATGTGGAGGACATGCGTGCTCAAGGAAACATAATTGGGATTGGTTGACAAAGTTTTCGAAGGGGAATCTCAGACCTTGTTAATGCCCTGTACCCAGAATCACGCTGCATCCAACCTCATGCTACCCCAGTGTCCTGGAACTCCTGGTGACAGTCCATGACTGCTGATCCCTAGCTCTGGAACATATATTCCAAGAGTTAAATGCTGGCTCACTCACTACCTGACATGCTGGAGAAGCTCATTAGAGTAAAAGTTCACTGTGAACTAGAGCATTCAGAGAAGGCTTCATGAAAAAAAAAGGTGGGATCTGAACTGGTCTTTGGAGGATATATTGGAAGTAGAAAAGTGGAGGAGAGATGAGTGGGTATTGCAGGGAGGAAAAACAAACTGAGCAAAAACACTGAGGTGAAATGACTTATGATCCTAGTCCTTCGTAGTTTTGAGGAGAAACCGGTCGACTATAAGTCAGCAAATATGGACTGGTAAGTGGTCTCTGACAATACCCCTACAGTGCTATGGCAGTGGTAGTAGCAGTAGTAGTAATAGTAGTAGCTGTAATAGTAGTAGAGAAGGAATGGAACATGAGATTGGATAGAATGATCTCTAGTTTTTCCCTTAGTCTGGGCCCTTCCTAACCCTTTCCTATAAGCTTTGGGGTTAAACACAAATGCCCTTATAAGATGCACTGTCTTAAAGCCCTTTTCATAAGGAGCAGTTAATGATTGAAAAGCCATAAAAAGTACCTTGGCAGTATGGACAAAACCTTAGACCTGAATTCAAGTCCTCCTTCAAACATTTAACTGTGTGACCCTGAGCAAGTCACTTAACCATTGCGTGTCTCAGTTTCCTCATCAATAAAATGGGGATAATAATAGCAATTACTTCCTAGGATTGTAACTAATCAAATGAGATAATATATGTATAGTTCTTTGCAATACTTATTGTATAAATGCTAGCTACTACCATTACTGCTGCTATTATTAACCAGCCCACTTTCTCCTCAAAACAATGAAGGACTAGGACCCTAAAGAAGAGAAGACTTGAGAAGGAAGAGATCTTTACCTTTGAGTATTTGAGAAGTTACAACATGTTCTAAGAGAATTTAGACTTTTTCTGCTTTACACCAGAGGACAGAATAGGGATGAATGAAGGTAAGTGGCAAAAAAGGAAGATTTTCAATTAATATGAGGAAAAGCTTTCAGACCAGTGGAGATATCCAAAAGGGAAATGGATTACCTTGAGGAAAGGTGAACTCTCAAACACTGATCTTCAAAGGCACAATAAGCAGCCAGACAGTGCAGTGAATAGAGTGCTGGGTCTGAAGTTGGGAAGATCTGGGTTCCAATCTGCCCTCAGACACCAGCTGTGTGCCCCTTAGCATGCTAAACCTCTGCCTGCTTTTGTTTTTTCAAATGGAAAATGAAGATAATAATAGCACCTACCTCCCAGGGTTTTTATGAGGATCAAATAAAATAATATTTGTAAAACTCATTTCCTTCCTCCCTCCCTCCTTTCTGTCCTTCCTTGTCAACAATATTATAGACGTTGTCAGCAATATTGTAGAGGGGATTCCTGTTTAAACAGGAACCGGGCTACATAATCTATGATCGGCCTCACCGGGCTCAGCTATAAAGGGTAAGGGACGCATGCTTTTTCCTCTTAGCTGGGCAGTAGACATGACTGTTTACAACACTTGCACATGTGAGGATTCAGAAGCAACATTTCTTTGGCTAAGATGGAGAATTTCCAGGCCTCTGTTCTACTCTTGGCATTCTAAGGACCTCTGGGCCTTACCTTCTGCTCTATCGCTGCACCCTCCAGACTCCCCTGTTCTTCCATCTGACCTGTGATATACCCAGGTACTTCCTGGGTCTTGCCATTTACCCTGCAACTGAATTCTTTTTTTTTATTTAATTTTCAAATTTTTTTAACTGAATTCTTCTACATGTGTTCTCTCCTCCCAGTTACTGTGTGAGCTCCTTGAGAGCAGGGAATTTATTGCTTTTCTATTTATACTCCTTGGACTTAGCACAATGCTTGGCACATAGTAAGCACACAAATGCTTTTTCATTTGTTTCATTCATTTCATTTATTCATTCAAAGGTAATAAAGAGGTCCAAAATGTTATACAGATTCTTCTAAATGTGTGCCTTGATCACACAGAGGACCCAGTTGAGAGTAAGGATGCAGTGAAAATTTGCTCTATCCAGTCCTTCCCCACTGCTCAAGATGCAACTCAAAGTTTATGTCTTGTGGATGGTTGATCATTAGTCTATGGTGCAAAGTGTCTGAGTCTGTCAGGCTTTGTAATGTTTTAGGATGAATCTCAGGTCTTTGCATTCTGGGTCAGCTTCCAGGGAATTGCATCTACTTCTCAGAACTAATCCCAAGAAACTAGCCCTAGACCCCCTAGACGTTTACTTTTAAGATGTTCTAAACTTTCCCTAAACACTGAACCCCAGCTGGAGACCTTGAGACTCCTTATCTTCTTGGTGCCTGAGACTGTTTTGTCCCCTAAGTTTAGAGATCCACTATCTCCCTTCCCAAATTACCTGTTCCTCTTCTGCCATTGCTAATTGTCTGAGTCTGTCATCAGCTTCCCTGTCCCACCTTTCTCCAGTTGTCAAACACCCCAGCCCACAGGAGTGGGCTAAAAAATATTTAACGCAGTGGCTGGCACATAGTAGGTACTGTATAAATGCTTATTTCCTTTCCTTATTGAGGTGTTACTTTCTCCCTCTTCAGAGTTTTCAAAACTCTGAAGAGGGAGAAAGTAACATCCATGGAGGTGGTGGCAGCTGAGCTGAGCCTTGAAGAAAGATGAGGGGAAATAATGATAAACAAAACTGGAAAAGGAGGCCATACCAGATTGTGGAGGACCTTCAATGCCAGGCTGAAGACTTTTGTGTTTCATCATAGAGGCAATAGGGAGTCACTGATGGTTTTTGAGGTGGGGGTAGCATGATTGGTTCTGTATCCCAAGAAGATTATTTGCATGGGTGTGGAGGAGAGATTGGAGAGGGGACACATTGGAAACTAGGAGACCCACTAGGGAACTATTTCAGCGACAATGAGAGCCTGAACTAGGATGGTGGCTGTGCAAAAAAGACAAAATGGGATGGATGTGAGAGATAGCGTGTGACTCTTCTTGCTGATATTGTTGCCTCTGGCATGGTGAGCAGCCTCTAAATATGCAGAATTCACCACAAGAAGTTTGGCGGGCACCCCCCTCTCAAAGTGATACAGTACAAGAAGGGAAAAGGCTCCCCCACATATTTATGGAAAAAAGTCTCTGTGGAAAAAAAGCCAATACCACAAAGATTATATACTGAGGCTGAAACACATCCCGTGCAAGGCAAATCCAAGAGGATGTTAGTCATTAAGAGAAGTAAGGAGTCTGAGCCAGAAGGAGACAAAAAGAGAAGGGACCGAGAGATCCAATTCTAAGCTTCGTCCTTTTTTGTTTTCATAATAAAAATAATTAAAATGTCGATGTGGTGATATTTACATTCTTTGTCTCATATTTGCCATTTGAGGAGGGAAGAGGCTTGAGTAAACCAAGTCAAACTATATTAGAAAAGTTAATTGATGCTTAAAGATGCAGCTGAGTATTTAGCCTTCATCAGATACCGAATCAGGTTTGAACGTGTTTCACAAAGATGTGATCATTCAGCTCAAAGTCTTTTGGTCATTCAGAAATCCCAGTTGTGTTTTTTTTTTTCCTTTTTGGAGGGCAATTGGGGTTAAGTGACTTGCCCAAGGTCACATGGCTAGTTTTTGTGTTAAGTGTCTGAGGTCGGATTTGAACTCAGGTCCTCCTGACTCCAGAGCCAGTGCTCTATATACTGCACTACCTAACCACCCCCAGTTGTTTTGGGTTTTTTTTGGGGGGGGGAGGGGGGATTGCTGGAGGGCAGCAGGGTGGCCTCTAATGCAATTGTTAAAGTCAGTTACTCACTGCCTATATGCCCAGGCAAACTGGAGGTGGGGAAGAGGGACACAAAATAATAAAGATAGGGTTACCTTATCATCTAGTACTAATGTATTTGGCTCAACCCTATTACCATTAAGCAAATCTGTGGTAAATTCATCAACTTCAAGGGTGGCCCTTACTTAAAGTATCTTAATAATGTGGCTATTTCCCACATGTACTTAAGTCAAATAGTCCTCTCTACTTAATAATAGAACTACTTAATAATAGTCAGCAGCAGTCCGTCATTAAAGGGATGGTCTATTAATTGAAAGAACTGCTGATGGTGTTAATGTAATAAGTGGAGGTGGGAAGGGTACCTATTAAAAAAGATGACATAATAAGGAAGACTTGTGTGGAGTTTCCTGACCCCATAATAATATGGCTATCTATCTATCTGCATATATATGTATATATATATATTTATGCACACATATACATATATATGGAGAGAGTTATATTTATGTTGTCATACCCAAAGTAGGTTGTAAGCTCTACAAAGGCAGAAAATCGTATCTTTCCCCAGTGCCTAATGTAGTGGTTTTTACACAGTAGGTACTTAATAAATATTTGAATTTAAGAGGGAAGGGATAGAGGAAGGAAGATGTTGTGGGGCTACAATTAACAGTCTAATTTGGTCATGTTCAATTCTCTGTGAGCCCATTTAGGATTTTCTTGGCAAAGATACTGCAGTGTCTTGCCATTTCCTTCCCCAGCCTGTTTTACAGATGAGGAAACTGAGGCAAACAGGGTTAAGTGACTTGCCCAGGGTCACGCAGCTAGTAAGTGTCTGAGGCTGAATTTGAACTCATAATGATGAGTCTTCCTGATTCCAAGCCCAGTGCTCTATCTACTATACCACCTAGCTGCCAGATACAATTAACAAGACTTATTAGATGATTGAATTTGGAAGGACTAAGTTGTGAGGGAGAAGGAAGATTCCAGGATAATCCAGAGATCCTGAACTTGGGTAACTAAAAGTGTGGTAGTGTCCTAAACAAATTAGGGAAGTTTGAAGGTAGGGAAAGTTCCTGTGTTCAAATCAACAACAATTTATTAAGTACTTATTAAGTGTGAGGCACTGTGCTAAGCATTTGGGGTACAAAATCTGTCCCTGCTCTCAAGGAGGTCTTAATTTAATAGGGAATACAACTTCCAAAAAACTATGTTCAAACAAGAGATATATGAGATAAATTGGGGATAATTTCTTTTTTTCTTTTTTGGCTTTTGGAGGGCAATTGGGGTTGAGTAACTTGCCCAAGGTTACACGGCTAGTTTTTGTGTGTGGGTGTTAAGTGTCTGAGGCGGGAACTGAACTGGGGTCCTCCTGACTCTGGGGCCAGTGCTTTAATCACTGCGACAACTAGCCGCCCCAATTGGGGATAATTTCAAAGGGAAGACACTGAGGTTAGAGATGACCAGGAAAGCTTTTTGAAGAAGATGGAACTTGAGCTAAAACTTAAAAAAAAAATCCCAAGACGCCAGTAGACAGGAGAGAGAGAGAGAGAGAGAGAGAGAGAGAGAGAGAGAGTTCCAAGCATAAGGGACAACCAGTGAAAATTCCCGTTTGCGTATCACATTTGAGGAAGAGCAAAGAGGCCTCTTTCATTCTTATGAGTTCAAGATTAATTCGACATTTTTGTGAAGGATAGACTGGAAGAGACTTGGGATAGGGAGACAAATAGTACAGGCATGAGGTGATAAGAGTCTGCACCAGAATGGTGGGTGACAGTATCAGAGGAGAAAAGAGGTATTGTGAGGGTAGGAAGAGCGAGATTTGACAAGTCAAGTCAATAAGCATTTATTAAGCACCATGGGTCAGGCATAGTGCTAAGCACTGAACAACAGATTGAACATGTGGGGTTCAAGAGAGAGAAAAAATGAGGTGTCAAGGATGAGTCAAGGGAGCCTGAGTGAGTAGGAAGATGGTGGTGCCCTCAACAGTAATAGAGAAGCTGAAAAGAGGTGGGGGTTGAGGAGAAAGACAATGAGCTGCCAAACCAATGGCCAGATTTTGCCATTTCTATTTTCCCAATATCACTTGCACTTGACACCTTTTTCCTCTTCACCAGACTCCATCTTAACTCACTCTTCCTTCACTTCTTTGTTGGATTATTTATTTTTGTGGTCCTACTTCAGATGTTACAAAGGTAGAAATGGCAGAAGCTGGTAACTGATTGGATATTAGAGGTGATAATGAAGTGTTAAGGATGACTCCTAGGTTGAGCATGACATTGTGAGCCTGGGTGACTGAGGATGGTGGTCAGAAACAGGGGAGGATTTTGGGGGAAAGATAACGAGTTCAGTTTTGAACACATTCAAATATTTATGAAGCGCTTCTAAGGTACAGGATGATTTGAGGGATAGAAACAAGAAAATCCCTTTGTTCCTTCTCATTCTTTACAATCTTTGTGTCATCCCATACATCTTCTTTAAAGGGTGTATTAAAGGTCTTTTAAAGATGATTTGAAAGACCAACCAGTAAGACCCTAGAACCGTCCATTTTTAAAGCCTCCCTCTTCCCTCCTAAGAGGCCCATCTCCTTTACCAATCCTAATACATCTTTGATCATGGCATTTATGCTGTTTCTCACAAACAATTCATTGTTGGTGATATGTTATGTCCTATTTACCCCCACCATGAGTCTCTCCAGTCTCTTTCTCAGGACACTAACAACTCCAATTCTTCTGCCCCATGATTTGCAAGTCATGTTGCATCACCAGGAGAAACCATGATTTGTGGTAGTGAACAGCTGGAATCATTGAAAATACCACATGTCTTGCAAAATGCAACCCAGTCCCTTCTTTTCCTCCTATTCAATTCTTGTTCCATCTTACTGAGCCTCTGTAGTGCCTGTCCAAGGCTTATGTCCCGATAAGCCAACTCTATCAACTGGATATACCATAACATGCCTTAATCTGGGAAAGATGCATTCTTGGTCTTCTTTGTTTTCCCAGGGTTGATCACTGGGCTGATCTCTTCTCAGTAATCATGAATCTCTTTAAGGGGGTCCTTTAGTATGGGGGGACTCGATGCAATCAACACAATGTCATCCACAAATTGGAACATCTGGAGAACTTCATCGTCTACAATAAATCCCCCTTTTTCCTTGGACTTTGTGCCAGACGGTCTCCATGATGCTAGTGAACACATTTGGTTAGCATATGTCTCCCTGTTTGATGCCTCCCTTAATGTTGATATATATTGAATAAAGTTATCTCTATGGCTACATCTATCATAAAGGCTTACGTGAGTTTAACATATGAATGGGAGACACCATACTTAAGGAGAGTCCATAAGGCTAAGTTTTGTTTTACTTTTTTAGTTTTTGTAATCAGCAAACAATAGACACATTGGGAACTAATTTTCTCCAAACCTCTCAATCAATCATTTAAGTGGGATAAAGTAGCCTACTACAGGTATTTGTCTCTAATAACCTATCTGTTCCTGTTTCATGCCTTCATTAAAATGATATACATACATACATATTGTATGTGTGCATGAGTGTGTGTGTGTGTGTAGCTAAGTGGTACAGTGGATAGAGGGCTAGACCTGGAATCAAGAAGACCTGAGTTAAAATCTTGTCTCAGATACTTACTAGCTATGTGACCCTGGGCAAGTCACTTAACCTCAATTTCCTCTTCTGTAAAATGAGGATAACATTAGCACCTACCTCCTGGACAGGTCATGAGGATTAAATAAGACAACATTTCCATACAACTGATAGCTATTCTTATTACCTGTGTGACTTTGAGCAAGTCTTTTAACTTCTCTGGGATTCAATTTTACTGTCTATCAAATGAAAAATTAGACTAAATGAGCTATAAATGTATAATTCTATAAAGTCAAAGAAATGTTTTTATGTCCTCAGTGTAGCTATCAATCCTCTCAGCATATTTTCCCCTACCCCCATTTCACCCATGATTGTTAATGATTCCTCTGACCCCCCCCCCCCAATAGCTCTCTTATTGTCATGATTACCTGGGATCTTATATGCTTGCTTATACTAAGGTGTTATTGACTAATGGGATTCATTTTTAAAACCCTTTGAGCATTCACATGAACTGAGGTTGATTAAAGGAGGCCCCTGATCAATTTGCTGAGCTGCCTAACCAAGCCAGTAAGTTTATAGGTTGATAAGACTTTAGGGCATCTGAAAGGAAGATTCCCCTGGAGGGTATGGACATCCTTGTTGGTTCTTTGTTTAGAGGACACAGATAACTACTCAGTGGGGTTTTTTTTCCTCTCTAAAAAATAATTTATTTGTATAAGACTTAGCTACTCTGGTCAGTACAATGATCCACAATAATTCCAAAAGATTCATGATGAAAAATACTATCTACCTCTAGAGAGAGAACTGATGAACTCTGAGTGCAAAAAGAAGCATATTTTAAAACTTTTTGCAACATGACTAATATTGAAATGTTTTTTGCATGACTTCACCTATATAATAAGTATCATATTGTTTGCTTTCAAAATGGGTGGGGGAAGGCCTGGAGGGAGGAGGATAATTTGGAATTCAAAATTTTAAAAAGAAAAATAATTTATTAGGAAAAATGCAATTACTGCACTATATCACTTCCAAAAAGTTTTAGAAGCAAATAATAAAGTTGGGCTTAGAACCTGTGACTGGGAGCTGAGATACATGATTTCTATTGCTGATTCTACTCCCAACTTTCCCTTAGGTGATTGACCCAAAGTCACACATCCTTTTCCTAACTGTACTAAGGTTCTGATAAAAATCTTTCCTTTGTTCACCATTAAAAGATTGGCTGAGTTTGCAAAGTGCTTTGATTTCATTGGATTTGGATCCAATGTAAATATGGGATGATGAAGCTTGATATAGTAGAACAAAGGAGATAACTGAGTTCAAATATCACTTCTGACCCTAGCTATAAGAATGAATGAAAAAAAAAACATTAAGGGCTTACCATGCACAAAGCACTGAGCTAACAGGGAAAAATATGATACTTCCTACTCTCATTGGGCTTGCAAGTTAGTAGTGGGAGACCACACATGAAGGAGGGCTAAGTCAGATGGCAAGGCCTCATAGTCCTGAGGCAAGACAGATGAAAATGCATCTTTGCTGTCATTTCCATCAATAAAACCGTATCTGTTTCTGATGTTGAACCATTTGATGGTGCCAAAGGCTTTGGTGGTGAGAACTTTGAAAATTTTAATTTAAAAAAATGTTTTATTGCTGTGTTTTGTTTTTACATTACAAACATTTCCAGATCACCCCAACTCTGTGAGAGGTCCCTTATAACAATCAAACAAAGCTAACAGTATAGTGACCTCATCTGAATGTGCATACAACATTCCATATCTGTGACACCCTCCTCCAACCTCTTTATTAAAAAATGTAATGAACATAAATCTATCTCTCCCCTTCGTGTCCCCAACCCATTGGGAAAAAAAGAAAAGGAAAAACAAATTCCTTGTAACAAATATGCATGGTTTAGCAAAACAAATTCTCTCATTGTCTATATACATATACGTGTGTGTGTGCGCATATGGATTCAGCGTACAGAATGGCATCACATATGTATGTGTGGGGGTGTAGAATGACCCTTGTGTGTGTGCATGTGCGCATGTGCACACATGTAGCTAAGTCCCTCAATAGATAGAACATTGGTCTGGAGTCAGGAAGACTTGAGTTTAAATCCAGCCTCAGACACTTACTAGCTGTGTGACCCTGGGCAAGTCACTTAACCTCTGTTTGCCTTAATCCACAGAGAAGGAAATGACAAACTTCTTCAGTATCTTTGCCAAGAAAACCCCAGGGACAATACTGGTGTGCTATGATCCATGGGGTCACAAAGAGTCAGCTATAACTGGACAACTGAATGACAGCAATGTGTATGTATATGTATATAGCTATGAGTCTCTCTCTCTATGTAAATATATATATATGTGTGTGTGTGTGTCTGTATATGTATGTATATATGTGTGTATGTATTTCATTCATACTCTGAGTATGTACCTCTGTTAAAAGGTAGATAGTAGGTTTCACCTTCGGTCTTCTGGAATTACAGATGGTCATTGTATTGATCATAGACCTTAGACCTTTCAAAGCTGCTTCTCTTTTCCAAGTCGTTTTTTAAATTGTTCTGGTTCTGCTCATTTCATCCTTCATCAGTTTGCAAAAGTTTTCAAAATTGTTCATTTTTTGTCATATTGATGTTAAAGGATAAATTGTTCTTCTGGTTGTCCTCACTTCACTCTCAATCAGTACATATAAATCTTTCAATGTGTCTTTGAAGTCAGTTATTTCCTCCTTTCTTAATAGCACAGTAATTAATATTCCATCACATTTACGTATCACCCCTTATTCAGTCATTCCTTAGTTAATGAATATTCCTTTCGTTTCCAGGGCATTTTTTTGCTCCCACCAAAAGAACTACCATAAATATTTTTGCACATATAAAACTGGTTTCTGATAACTAGATCTGCCCCTGACATGATTGCTTAGTTGCTTGGGGCACAAGAGGATGGACTCAGTCAGAGGAATTACCTTTCTACATTGGTAGATAAAAAAGAGTGACAAACCATTCTCAGTCCTTTTTCTTTTTCTCCTTTCTCTGTCCAAAGGACAGAACAGAACCCATCCATCAGTTAGTCAGTAAGCTTTGTTAGTCAATAAGCAGTGTCAGGCACTGTGCTAAGCACTGAGGATACAAAGAAAGGTTAAAAGACAGGGCTGACCTGGGCTTAGAGTAGGGGTAAAAAGATGTGGGAGGAGAAAATGGGGGAAACCTGTACCTGCACAAAGTCTTATCCTGTAGGAGTTATTAGTAGCCATGTTGGGGCATAAGCACATTCACACACAGCTTTAAGGTCACACACAGGTCAGAGACCAGACCTGATAGTTGACTTTCCAGCCTAAGATATGACAGCAGCTGGGGAAATTAAGGAACTTGTGCAAAAGCATATGGCAGAAGCAGATAGGTGCTTGCCTTTGTGACTCAAGAGGAAAGTTGATGGCTAATGTTCCCATACACCAGTGTCCTTTTGTAGAGGAGGGAAAATGTGGACCCCCTAGGCAGCATGACCTTATGATCTAGCCATCTAGTCAGAAAAGGAAGATTGCTAATGCAACAGAAGCCTTGGGGGTTACCTCAAAAGTGACCTTAAGTTAGTTTGAATTTCATACTTTATAGAAAGAGAAAGAGACTTCTTGGAAAAAGGAAAGGATTACTAGCACAGTGCCTGCAACTAGAAGAGCAACAAAGGTTAAAACCAAAACTTGGGGAAGAAAAGAATCTAGATCTCATCACTCTTCGCCCATTATCTGCCTGGTGCCTGATTTGTCACCATTAGACATCCATTTCATTGCACAGAGACCATTTTCCCTTGTTAAGATGTGTGTTTCTCAGAGCCTTCTCACCCCAAGAAAGTGTACACACTATTGGAAGAGGGTTGCCCCTCAAGCATCCCCAACGTATATAATATTGTCTTTGGGAGCAGGGAATGAACACTTATGAAGTACCTATGACGTATCAGGCACTGTACTAAGCACTCTACAGATATTATCTCATTTGAGGAGAAAGTCAGAATCTCAACCATTTTTTACAAGTCTGGGAGAGACTATGTGGAAAAGAAAGGGATTTCCCTAGAATACCAAAAAGTAACTCTAAGACCAGTTCTTTCTGAGAGAAACTACTGTGGGTGTAGTTGTTGTTTTCTGTATCTGTAAATGATTTGCTTCTTCATTTTCTGTGTGGTGAAATAAAAGCTGTCCTCTATCCATATGCATTTGTTACCCTGAGTGTTTGTATAGTATCTAGGGACCCCATTAACTACATTTGGGGGAACCTAGGTGCTATCTATTCATGAGCTATAGCTGGAGATTTTCCTAAAGTAAAAAGTAAGGCAGTGAGTAAGAAAAAAAAAGTAATTTTTTAGGAATAGCCACAAAGTTACCCTGATGAGATCAGATCCAGTCTGTGTGATCCTAGAGTCTTAGATTGGGGAGGAAGCTCTGGGTAATGGGTAACACACATCTTAACAGGGGATGATGTTGTCTATGCAAAGAAATAAATGTCTAATGGAAGCATTTCAGATTGTGAGAAGATAAGGGAAGTTTTCATGTAACTGGGAGTGAAGTGCTTCCTGCTTCTCAAATCACTACCTAAGTATATTTTTCCTTTCTCCTCCATTTCTGGATAGAATAGTCTTTTCTAGCCTTGACTGGAGAAGTGCTGCTTGAGGGAAATTCTTATAGAACCATGTCTTTAAAACAGTGAAAACAGGGCTCCCATGATCTATGCAGCTGTGAGAGATGTGGACATTCACATATTCTCTTTCTAATCTCTTCAAACTCAGGCCAACTCAGAATTTTGAACTCTGTCTCTTCTGACTTCTCTCATCTAATTCAGATCATTACTCTCCTGGACTCTATGGGAAAGTGACCAGCTGTTTACATGAGTCCTGCCTCTCAAAATGCTTGGTCCTCTGACCCTGCCTCAGCTCCTGGTCATGGGTCCAGATATGCTTACATCCTGTGATCATTTGCAGCAAGATATGGGAAGATTTCTTGGGTTCCCAGAACACATGAGGGATTAGACATTAACTTCTGTTCCAGAATGGATTGTCACAACAAAACTCTGTTAAACAATACCTCAACTGAAAGGTAGCATGTACAACAGCTTTTTTTTGGAGGGGGAGGGTTGCAGTTCTGTCCTAACTATGCCTTTTCTAGTAGATATCCTTTTTATTAAAGGTAATTGATGTTAACTTTTTTAATGTTATTGAAGAACTTACTGTTCAAAATCATATCAGGGAAATAATCACTGGTTAGATGATATTGAGGAGATACAACTGGTCAATTGATATTGAGATGGTAACCAGCTGATTGATATTTCAGGAAGGTACACTATATGGGGGCTTTATGACAACCATCATAGAGAAAGATGCCCTCAGCTCTTTAGGGCTACCCTTAGAACTCTGGGGAAGATCAATAGCCTTCCATTGAAAGTGGGAATTGGGATAGTGACACCTGCAAGCTCCACATGGGCTACATATTGCCTTATCTTGTGTCTGTGTGTGTGTGTGTGTGTGTGTGTGTGTGTGTGTGTGTGTGTGTATCTCCCCCAGTAGAATATAAGCTCCTTGTGGGCAGGGACTGTCTCATTTTTGTCTTTGTATTCACATTGCCTGGCACATAAGAGTGCTTAATAAATGCTTTTAGACTGAAAAAAAAAAACACCACCACTCCATAGATCCCATCATGCCATGGATAAAACAAGGATTCCAAGGAAAATCCCTGATGGGCTGACTTCTTTATCATAACAAGATTACCCTCATCCTGCAACCCCCACATCAATATGAATTTATCTTTGTCTCTCCAAATTCCAACAAGGTTACCCAGTTCCCACTATAAAGGAGTCATTTGTGTGCCCTGACCAACAAGTCATAACAGGTCAGAATATATCTTGCTGAGCTCCCCAGTTGTTTGGGTGGTTAATCATTCATTCAGTCTCTGAAACAAGACTCAGAGAGATATACCACCATGGGAGAAGGGGCAGATGGGAAGGGATCCTCTTGGTTTATTCTTAGAGTCTTCACCCAGATAGATACCCCTGACAAGTTTACCCTCAGATGGACCCATGTGTCGCAGAGAAGGAGCAGCTATGTCAAAGTCTTACATTGGTTCAATTCAAGGACCCAGCCCCAAGGTTGTTACAGGATCATAGATCTAGTGTCAAAAGGAGACTCAGAGTCATCTAGTCTAGTTCTCTCATTTTTCCAAGTTAAGAAACTGAGGCCCAGAATGGTAAAGTGGTTTTCCCAAGGTCACAAAGGTTATAAGTAATGTAGTGTTAGGATTTGAACCCAGATCCCCTGAGTCTGAGTCCAGACAGGACATTTTCTGCTATACCATGCTACATCTGTGTTTTCTGAATTTTTAATTTTTTTTACTTAGATAATTGCAAATTTTTGAAGTGGAGAGTTTAATTAGCCTGAGGCAGCCAGATGGCACAGTCCATAGAGCACTTGTCCTGAAGTCAGGAAGACCTGAGTTCAAAGATGACCTTAGTCACTTTCTAACTGTGTGGCCCTGGGTAAGTCATTCAACCTATCTCAACCTTAGTTTCTTCATATGTAAAATGGAAATAATAAGAGGGTTGTTATGAGGATCAAATGAGGTAATATTTGTAAAGCACTTTGTAAACCTTAAAACACTCTGTAAGGGTTATTGCTATTGCTGTTGTTATTATTAGTCTAATCCTATCCTTTCACAGATGAAGCACCTGAAGTCTAGACAGTGGATATGACTTATTTGGGATCACCCAGCTTGGAAGTGGCAGAGTCAGGATGCACATTCAGGTCTTCAGCACCAAGACAGGGGCCCTTTCCTCTATCCACACTGTTGCCCGGATGTAAAGGGGCATTAGATTGCTTGGGCCGATGAATGAGGGGCTCCAGTAACTAGAGTAGAGAAGGGAGGGGAGACCTGGTCAAGAATAAAGCCCTACACAGCTTGTGTGACTTCCCAGAGCCCTCTGTGCCCTCTCTTCACTCCTCCTTGTAACTGGCCCTCCTAACTGGATTCTCCTCTCCCAGCCCCCACACATGACCCTTCCCTCCTCTCTGTAAGCTCTTTATGCCTGCTCCCCAGGGTCCTGCCCTGAAGATAAATGGAGTTAGTAAATGTGATAGGCACAGATTTTTATCTAATCGGATTCCTCAGCACAAGACAAAGTGCAGTGTGTTGAACTGGGATATGTAATTAATTATCTCCCAAGCATGTAGCCCCTGGCAGCCTGGCCTGGGGTTGGCTTTGGCATTTTGGATGTACAGTGTGAGAAGTAGAGGAGCTTTGGGAATCGTATATTGCAGGACCCTTGGACTGCAACCAGAATGGGAACTATAAATGGAAGGTACCTCTTTCTAGGGCTTGGAAAAAGGACAAGATCCTGGTCTGTTAGAGACCTTGGTGGCTAGCAATTTGTCATTTCTCTCACCCTGGAAAATTTGGGGAAGGGTGGGGGTGTGAGGGGTGTCACTAAAGGGTTCCCTTATTCATATAAGATATAATTGATTGCTGTGTTTTCCTTGGAATCCATCAGAAGTCCTCTGAGTGCTGGCTGTGCTGCTCACTAAACATAAGACTTCGGGAAAATCAATTTCCCTGAGCTTTGGTTTCCTCATCTGTAAAATGGGGGTGATATTAATGGCTATGCCTATCTTAGAGGGTTCTCATGAAGACCAAATGAGATAGTGGATGGAAAACAGTTTGTAACTATAAAGTACTATATACATGTAAACCAGTATTTTAAATTGAATAGATTTCTTCTATTTTTTTAATTAACAAGCATTTATTTTCTCCCCCTCCAACTCTTTTCACTGAAAAAAAGAAAGAAAAATAAATCCCTTGTAACCAACATGCATAGTGAAATAAAATAAATCCCCACATTGGTCATGTCCAAAACCTATGTTTCATTCTTCATCTTAATGAGAGTTTTTAAGTCCTTTGAAACGGTTTGTTGTTATTGTATAAATTGTTTTTGTGGTTCTGCTCACTTTACTCTGTATCTGTTCATACAAGTTGGATTAAATTCCATAAGTGCTTAAAAATGTCCTAACTTTGATTATTCTCCTTCCTGGAAGTGATCGCTGGCTTAGATAGTACAAAACAGCAAATAATTCAATGGGGCTATTTTCTCATTGCTTCTCAGTCCCAGAGATACAGTAAAGATAAAAAAAAATACAGAATGATGGGGAACTGGTGGGGTTCTATGGAGATAAAAGCAGGTGATTTCCTAACCTTATGCTATTTTGATAATTGTTTTTTAAATGGCCCTTAAAGTCTAACTAAATAGACAGACACATGAAAAGATAAATAATGACATTAGGTCACAAGACAAGAAGTGTCCAGAGATTGTATATGATAAATTCCAAATAGGTGGTAGAGGAAATAAAAACTGCTAAGGTTTTGAAATCTTATTTTTCTCACAGTGTCAAATAAATTGTAAGTACTCACTACATTTTTTAGGTTAAATAGAACTGAATGCTTATGATAATTACATTTCCAACACCTTTGGTGTATTCAATCCAGTTTAAACCAATTCAAACCAGCCCAAACCAATTCAGTCTAATCAAATCCAATTCAAACTGGTCAAGAACCGGGTTCTAGTCTAAACCAATTCAATCCAGTTCAAAATGGTAGGAAATGGTTCAAACCAAAGCCAGTTGAAAGCAGTTCAAACACACTCTCAAGGAGTGCATAGTCTAAATACTAGCTACACACAAAATTTAGACAGGGTAAATTAGAAATAGTTAATAAAGGGAAGTCTCTAGCCTTTGGGGATAGGTAAGTCTTCTTGCCAAAGTGGGATTTTGGTTGTGACTTAAGGAAGCCAGGGAAGCTGAAAGGTTGCGATGAGGAAGGAGAGTATTTCAGACATGAAGCAGAACCAGCGAAAATGCATGGAGTCAGGAGATGGAGTGGCTTATATGAGAAACAGCAAGGAGGCCAGTGTAACTAGATCAAACTGTACCTGGAGAGTTGAGGAGGTAGTAAGGTGTAAGAAGACTGGAAAGGTAGTAAGGGACCGGGTTATGAATGACTTCGGATGCCAGACAAAGAATTTTGTTTGCTACTGGACATAATGGGGAATCAACAGAGTTAATTGAATTGTATGGGGGTGGGGTAGTAACTTGGTCAGATTTTTTTAGAAAGACCAGTTTGACTGCTAAATGGAGGATGAACTACAGTGGGAAGAGACCTGAGGCAGGAAGACCAGCAGAAGACTATTTTAATAGTCCAAGTGAGAAGTAATGAGGTCTTGGACCAGGGTGATGGCAATGTCAGAGGAGAAGGGCGACATACGTGAGAGATGTTGCAAAAGTAAAATCAACCGGACTTGGCCATAGATAGGATGAGTGGGGAAGGGTCAGAGATAGTGGAGACCTGAGAACGACACCAAAGTTGTGAGCCTCCAAAGTTATAGGAAAGATAGGAAGAGGGGAGGACTTGGAATGGGACAGAGTGAGATAGAGTGTATATAATCATATATAGAACAAGTAAGTATATGCAGAATAATTACAAAATTAACACAAGATTGTTAAATGCAAAGTAACCAGGAAGGAAAAGCACCAGTAGTTGGGGTAGGGATGGGGAGAATTAGGAAAGGTTTCTTAGGGAAGTTAGTGCTTGAACTATGTCTTAAAAGAAGTTTGGAGTTCTACAAGGTGAACTTGAAGAGGGAGTATTTTTCAGGCATAAGGGAAGGCCAAAATCAAGGCACAGAGACTGGAGATGGCTTGTGTAAAGAAGGCCATTTGGGCTGGATCACAGAAAAGGGGAAATCTGAAATAATATGGCTTTTAAAAATATTCCAGGGTCTTGTTTTGACATGCAATTGAAGCCAAACAAATGTTTATAGTTCATCCTAGAGGCAAAAGGGTCAGACCTCTACTTAAGGGAAAATGACTTTGGCAGCTCTGGAGAGGACCGATTGGAGTGGGGAGATCTTTGAGGCAGGAAATCAATTAGGAGGCCATTGTAACAGTTCAGGTAAAAGTCAAAGATAGCCTGAATTAGAATGGCTTCTGGGTAAGTAGTGAGAAAGGGACAGATGAGAGAGATGCTGAATAGACATTCTACAAGTCACCACACAGAAATAGCAAAATCTGGCAATAGATTAGCTATATGGGGTAAAGGAGAGTGAAGAACCAAGGATGAGATCAGGCTTTCCAATCTGATGCATGTAGTAGAATTGTCCTTGGCAAAGAGAAAGGCTTCCTCATTATCAATTAACAGAATAAATAAGGATAGAATTGGGGTATGATATGAAGGGGATAGAACCCTGAACTTGGAGTCAGGAAGACCTGAGTTTAAATCCTGCCTGACACTTACTAGCTGTTGATTCTAGGCAAGTCACTTAACCTATCTCAGACTCAGTTTCCTCATCTGTGAAATGGAGATAACACCTACCTTCCAGGATTGTTGTGGGCATCAGTGAAATATTATATATAAAATGTTTTGTAAACTTTAAATCACTACATAAATGCTAGCTTTTGCTATAATCAAATCTTCATTTTATGTCTGTCCTATTTCTTGAGTCCTACTCAGAACATCTGATTGTAAGAGGCAAGAGAAGGTAATGGTGTAGGGCAAGGGAAGTCCATCCCCATACTTCCCCATAACTATTTGAGCTCCAAACTCATAAACTCTTCCCTCTCTTGCTCCATTCTGTTCTGAGGTTCAGGTCTCTCACCTAGGACTGGAAAGTTACTGTGTCTGATCTTGTCCATAGGCATTGGAGCCAGCAGAGGGAATGTTCAGCCAGGGCATACAGGGCTCCTCCCAGAGAAGAGATCCTTTGTAGTCAGCTGGACCCTCTGGCCAGCAGAGGTGCAAAGAGAAACCACACTGCTGACCCCACCAGGAGGGAATTTACTTAAAGCTCCTCTGTCCAGATGTTGACCAACCAGATGCTATTCACCCAAACAGTATCTCCATCCAGGTGGAATTCCAAGAAGGAAGAAGTTACATTAGAAGCCAAAGGGAATATTGGTGTGGGGTGTCCTCAGAACCAGAACTTGACCTTTCTCCCTGCTATGGAGAAGATTCTCTTGCCCTATTTTCTTTTAAAAAAAATATTTTGGATAAAAAAGTTCATTTTTTACTTTTTTTCACTTCCCCCAATGAAAAAAATAAAACTCTTGTAATAAATATGCATAGTCAAGCAAAACATGTAACTACATTGGCTGTCATTATACATGTATGTATATATACATATATGTACACATGACATGGCCAATATATGTCATATACCCACACATATATAACTACTTTGGCTATATTTATATGACATATATATGTGACATGGCCTATATATCATATACACACTATTTATTTTTGCATATGTCTGTACGACATAGTTTATATATATACTATACACATGACATAGACAATATATAATATGCACACATGCATATATACATATAAAATTCTATACTTCAAATCCATCACCGCTCTGTCAGGAGGTAGGTATCGTGCTATGTATCAGTCCTCTGGAATCATGGTTGTTCATTGCATTGATCAGAGTTCTGAAGTGTTTCAATGTTGTTTATCTTTATAATGCTGTTGTTATATAAATTGTTCTCTTGGATTTCTCCATTTCACTCTGCATCAGTTCATGCAAGTCTTCCCAGGATTCTCTGAAACCATCTCCGTCATCACTTCTTATGGCACAATAATATACTGTTATTTATATATCATATTCTGTTCAGTCATTCCCCAGTTGATAGATATACCCACTTACTTTTCATTCATTACCACAAAAAGAGCCTCCATTGGGGCGACCAGGTGATGCAGTGAATAGAGCACTGGCCCTGGAGTCAGGAGGACCTGAGTTCAAATCCAGTCTCGAACACTTAACACTTGCTGGTCGTATGACCCTGGGCAAGTCACTTAACCCCAATTGCCCTGCCTTCCCACCTCCAAAAAGCAAAAAAAAAAAAAAAAAAGGGGAGACTCCATAAATATTTCTGTACTATGGGTCACTTCCCCTTTTTCTGAACTCTCAGATATATAGGCCTAGTCATGGTATCACTGGGTCAAAGGATATGCAGCTTCATGCCTTGAAGACTGTGTCCATGTGGAAGACTTCACAGCTTGAGCTCCAGTATGACTGACGCCAGAACTATGGCTCAGAACCTGGGCCTCAACAGGCAACAGGAAATTTGATAGCATTTCTGAGTTTCCAGGGAGATGGTTTATTAGAACAAGATCATTCCTAGGTGTGGAGCCTGTGCATGGATCCTTGAGCTTTTGTGCTTTTCTTTGCCTCTGCCTCTCCCAGGTGCCTAGCCCAGTCCTTTATATACTTTGATTTGGGGGAGGCTGTGTAGACATGTGATTTTGTTGTTTTTAGGGAACTCTTGATAAGAAAACTCCTACCAGCACAGATTGGTACCTGCTCTGCAACTTACAGATTTAGAGAGTTGGCCGGGGGAGCAGGATAACAAAAGGTAAAGTGACTCATAGATGGTCATAAATTGAGAATGTGTGAGAGGTAAACCTGAGCTTAATTCTACTTGACTCCAAGACCACTTCTCTGTTTACTAACACTAAGTTGCATCTCCCCTTATCTATAGTAGGCATTTAATAAATGCTTGTTTAATCGAATCAGATGTGTCAGTATACATGAGTATTTAATTTCCTTTGCTGCTGATCTTGTTGGCTTGTGAAAGTCAGGGATTTATTTTTGAAAGATTTGAGATGGTCATCCAAAGATTGGATGGTCATACCTCGCAGGAGGCCTCATCTTGTTCTATTTGCTCTTGTTTGGCCTACCCATTTCATTTGCATGGCAAGACCCAGAGGATCTTGGGGGAACAGAGTGAAGTGGTGGTATCTCAATCACATGGAATCTTTTACAGTTTTTTAGAAGTTGGCCTCTGAAATTGTGCAGAATTTAGGTGGGCAGTTGGGAATTTATGGAAATTAAAGGATACTTTCTAACCCTAAATCAAATATGGGCTTGGGAAAATGACATGAGCCTTACTTGCAGTAGGAAGTGAACTCAAAAGATACACTTAATATACCTGAGGTCATTATTTTAGCTTTTGTTAGGGAGGGCCCTTAGCTAGTTGTGGTGATGCTTAGCAGTTTGTTAAAAGAAATATCAGCCTGTCTTCGTCAAGGAGTGGGTTTGTAACCATTACGTTTTGTTGAACAGGAGCCCAGATAGCCCTAAAGAGACAAAGTCCAGAAGCTTGTAGCAGAGAGACACTCAGCAACAACATAGCCACAAAGGATGCCCAGAAGATGAAGCAGCATGATGTTGCCCTGTGGCATCAGAGGTATTAATCCTTTTGCACATGTATGACTTGATTAGAAATGTTCACTACTTATGTGCTCTCTAGGCATATTTTCTGTCCATATTGCTTCCTCCCATGTGCCTCTTTATGTATATTCCCTAGCTACATGTATGTCCTGGACACATTTAGTCTCTCTTTATGGGCCCCTCACACATAATCTCCATGCATACCTTTTCTTTCCATCATAGTCTATGCATTTGTCTGAGAGGGTAAATGGAGTGCTTAGGGAGACTTGGCACCTCAGGTGTGAGGGCTTGTTGAGCCCTTTACAGGGCTGCTTATCTACCTTTCACCCAACTCTTGCCTGTGACTCCAAGAAGCTGTAGCATGCACAGTAGCCATACTCTCATAAAACCATCTGTGGTCTTAAACCAGGTTGAGGGTAATAGACATCAAACTTGTCGGTGAGTTAGGGGGATGTCTTCCACAAGCATGTGGAGACTTCCCCTGGTGGAATGAGTACATGAGAACAATCTGTTCCAGTGGCCACGAAGGTGGCTGAAGCAGGCACTATAAAGCACTTGGAGCTTGGTCAGACCCTAACGACACCGAGGTCATCCACTGCATCCTGGCCATCACCAGTCATCCTGACTTTTGTCCTACTACTAGACTTTGATGACTCAGGAAGAGAAAGTAAGGCTGAAGACTTTGTGTGACTCTACCTCACTTAAATCCAATATACACACCAGTCTAGACATCACCTGTGATGTCATTGATTCTCTTCAAAAATGAAGGACAAACAACATTTTGTCTGAGAATGTGCACCAGGTTTAATTCATACCTTGCCATTGCATTAAGTACCAGTGATTTGACCCAATTGTGTCCTCAGACAGCTGAGTGGTGTATTGGAGAAAGCCCCAGATTTAGAGTCAGGAAAACCTGAATTCCAATCTTGCCTCATACACTTACTAGCTATGTGACCCTGGGCAAGTTATTTGACCTACCTCAATTCCCTAGGAGATAATAATTACACTTATCTCACAGAGCTGTTGTAAGAATCAAATGAGATAATAAAAGTGAAGAGTTTTGCAAACTTTAAAGTACTGTTGAAATTTTAGCTAGTTAGTATGATGTTACTGGGGGCTCAGAAGCTATGGCTTTGAGATGTTAACCCATAGTGCTTTGAACTTTGAATAACTTTTCTGAAGGGCCCACTTGTGTGAGACTGAGCTCCCAAGCGCTACACATGTGTGTCTGTATGTATAACTATGTATCATGATGTCATATATGCATGTATCAGTGTGTACTTGTACATATCAGTTTGTATTTGGGATATGAGTGAGCGAGTGTATGCCAAACTCTGTCTGTGACTATGTCAAGTCTATATGATTCCATGAATGTTTATGTGTATATAAGGGTAAGCAGATGTCACTGTGACTGTATTTTGCGGTTCAGGGTGTGTGTATTTGCGTGCCAATCTATGAGGATCAGTGAGTGTTTTCCTGCGTGTGCATATGTATGTGTATATATTTATATATGTGTGCCCACATGTTTTCATTAAAGTGGAAATCATCTTACTTTGATACATTAACCGATTCATGACTTCACCCGTATGGGTACTCCCCCTACCAAGGCAAATTGTAGTCATTCTCTTGGCGTCCTCTCATCTTGTCTGATTCCTGTCTGTGTCTTTCCATTCAAACTCCATAAAGAATAAATTCATCGAACTAGAAGTCTTCCTCTTTGTTTTGTGCTAATAAAAAAAATAAGTGAACATTTACCTCTAGGGTATGACCATGACACTAGGGATATAAATCTGTGATCTCTCAACCCGGTAAAGACACCCAAGCTGGGCACTAGAACAGCAGGTTCTGCTCCAGGGATGAAAGGCTGAGTAAGCATTGCAATATCTCCATGGGCTCTGCAGATCCTTAGGCTGGAATGCTGTGGAGAGAGGAATCTTAGTCCCATTCACCTGAAACGTTCAAGAGTATTTTTTATGTCGCCCAACTTTGAACCCACCTCCAAGATCTCAAACCTCCCCTCATTCCCTGCCCTGTAACCATTGCCACTGTAATCAAGCAGGTGTTTGGCTTGAAGGTCTAAGTTAAGTAAGGGAGGGCCTCTAAAGAAGCTCCAATGATATTGAGTGACTCTGAACATAGCAGGAGCCCTGAGGGGCTGGGCAGAGCCTGCCATCAATCTCATCCTTCATGGTCCAAGCCCAGGGCTATACATGAGAGAACTTGTAGTTAAAACCAGAGATGTGTACGGCTGAATAGAAGAATCCATTCCTCCTATTAGGTACCTTTCCTTCTCTACCTCCTTAGCTATCCCATGACTCACTCCTCTCCCTGTCAGTCCCTGTCTTTTATTCATTTATTATCAGCCACTTATATATACAACACTGTGCTAGGCATGAGGGTGGGAGGACATGTAAACATAAATAAAATCTGCCCCTTGTCCTCATCAATGAAGCAACCCTCAAGAAGTTTGCATTCTAATGGGGAGACAAAATGTTCATATCTATAATCCTATGTGAAGCGGACACAAGGTAACCTGAAGCAGCATGCACTCTCAGTTGAGGGTACTGGAAAAGACTTCCTGTAGAAGGTGGTGCTTTAACTGAATCTTGAAGAAAACCATGGAAGTGAGGAGGAAAGGTATTCTAGGCATGTGGAACAGCCAGTACCAAGGTCCAGAGATAGGAGATGGAGGGCTTGGCGTGAGTAACATCTAATAATAATACTATCTATGCCAAAGGATATTGAGAGGATCAAATGAGATAACATATGTACAATGCTTTGTAAACCTTAAAGTGCTACATAAATGCTAGCTATTACTACTATTAGCAGCATTTACCAGAGAGTATACAACACACACAAATAAGCTATCACTAAAGAAAACTATGTAATAATTGTATTACCTGGTGAAAGAGATGGTTTCTCTTCCCACTGAGAGGATTTGTGCCAAATGAATTTGAGCCGATCTGAAAGGAATCCAGAGTGGTGAGTGAGGAAACAGACATAGTGATGACAGGAAACAACTCTGTTCCTTAGAATCCTTGGCCTGAAGGTAAATGGCAAAAAGACACCTAAGTCACATCCACACCCACACAGAAACAGAAAGAGATGCAAAGAGATGGAAATGGAGAGAGAGATGGAGAGAGACAAAAAGAGATAAGGGACAGAGCAAGGAGACAGAGAGAGAGAGACAGAGAGAGAGACAGAGAGACAGAGAGAGAGAGACAGAGAGAGAGAGACAGAGACAGAGACAGAGAAAGACAGAGAGATTAAGTACTAAGCAGAAGAAGCCAAACCTACTTGAGCCAAGGTTTCCAGGACTGAGGGGGGCAGGGGAATTAGTCATTAGGCCAGTGCCTGAGTCTACCAGAACTAGGATCTATGAGAGCCATGCTGAGTGGGCTGTGCAATGAACTGTTGGACAATGATTGGGAAGAGAGGAAGGGAATAAGCATTTATATAGTACCTACTATGTGTCAGGCACTGTGCTAAGCAATTTTTACAAGTATTATTTCATTTGGCCCTCACAATGACCCTGCAAGGTAGATGCTATTATTATATCCTTTTTATAGTCAAGGAAACAGAGGTTAAGTGACTTGCCCAGAGTCACACAGCTAGCAAGTATCTGAGGTCACATTTGAACTCAGGTCTTCCTGACTCTAGGCCCATGGTTCTATCTACTGCATTACCTAATTGCCTAGACCTTACAGGGACTTCCTTACTGTTGTGAGAGTTTGTCCCTTGCTACTAGACTTAAGTCTGGAATCCATTTACATCCTTGTCTGTTCTGTAATAAATATTTATGTTTATACCCAGAGTATTTGCAGATTGCCTTGTCCAGGGCATTCCCATCCTATGTCTTTGCTCATACCATTCCCTATGATTCCCTTGAATCACCCTTGCTTCCATCTTTAGCTATTGAAATGCTACCAATCCTTCAAGCTTTAGCTCAAATACCATCTCTTCCATGGAACTTCCTTTGATCCCCACAGTCCAAAGTGATCTTGCTTTCCCCAGATCTTGGGGCCAAGGAATATTTTTTCAATTTTTTAATTTATATCCTTAGAGCCTGGCAAGACTTTCTGTAGGGAGGAGCTTTTGAGCTGAGCTTTGAAGGAGACTAAGAGGCAGGATAAGAGGACAGTGCATTCTGGGCATGAGGGATAGCCCATGCGAAGGCAAAGATGGGAAATGGGACATCATGTGTGAGGAACAGCAACAAACATTGGAGATGATGTGGAAAAATTGGGATACTAATTCACTGCTGGTGGAGAGAACTGTGAACTGATCCAACCATTTTGGAGAACAATGTGGAATTGTACCCAAAGAGTTTATGAAGCTGCTTATACCATTTGACCTAGCAATACTACTACTAGGTCAGTTTCCAAAGATGATTAGAGAAAAGGAAAAGAACCTGTATCTTCTAACATATTTAAAGTAGCTCTCTTAGTGTGACAAAGAACTGGAAATTGTGGGGATTCCCATCATTTGGGGAATGGCTGAACAAGTTGCAGTGTATAATAGTGATGGAATGCTACTGTGCTATAAGGAATGATTAGCTCAATGATCTTAGAAAAACATGGATAGACTTGCATCAAATAATGAGTAGCAAAATGAGATGAACCAAGAGGATGTTGTATATGGTAATAGTAATTTTATTGCAATGTTACATAATGCAATGTTATGCAATGCAAAACAGCACTGTTTTAAGAACAACTTGGAGTGAATAAAATCATTTTGACTATTATAAATACCCAAATTAGCCACAAAGGACCTATGAAGAAATATGTTCTCTGTATCTAGAGAAAGAACTGATAAATAGAAGTATGTATAAAATAATTTTACATATATACTTGTGTCTAATGGTAACCATCTGGATGGGGGAAGGGAAGAAAGAAGGGAAAAAAGAAATTTACATGATAATTCTATTTTATATCTAAAAGGAATAGCAAGTGCACATAATAGATTTGCAGTTTCATGTGCAATCATCTTTTTTTGTTATACTACACTATGGAAATGCTTGTTTTATTCCATAAAGTAAAATAAATAAAAATTAAAGATGAAAAAGAATGTCCATAGTGTCTTACTTTCCAAGTTTCCTAACAGCAAGCTGCTTTTATGGTTGTTAAAGATAGAATATATCATTCCAAGATCCCATGATGAATGAATAAAAAAGCATTTATTAGGCATTTAATAGGTATGAAACACTGCACTTCATGCTCAGCATAAAAAGAACCCACCTGCTTTCAAGGGGTTCACTCTCTCTTTGTGAGAGACCAGCTGCAGGGCAAATGGAAATATCCAAAAGTCCTGTAGGTGCAATGTGAGGATGGATAGCAATGCCTAGAGGTCCTTAAGTTATGTAAATAGGTCAGCTGACACTGTAATAGGACTGTAGGCTATAAAGGGAGGGCAGATGGCAAGGCCCGATGGTCCTGTAGCTCCTCAGAAGGAGTGGAGCTGAGTATTTCCATCTCATATAAGCCCTGTGAGCAGCCAGGCAGCAGCTAGGAAAGAACAGGGCACACCTTCCCTCTGGTGAGTCTTCTCACTGCCCCCCTGGAGCTAGGTCTGGAGCTGCCTGTGGCATGAGCAAGGAAGGGAAAGGGGGGATCCATGGCAGACAGGGCACCCTCTTTGTGACCAGTCTTCCCACTGCCTGATCGCTTCCCGCTCTTATTCCTTATAGAAAAAAGTCCAGAGGATGAAATTATTGACCCTCAGGAATCCTAAATATAGGATGACAGCAGTATCTATATTGCAGAAGGCACAAGTAAGGCATGGGAAGGGTAAGTTCATAGCATTACAGATGACTAGAGTGAAGAAGGAACTTTGAGATATTCCAACCAGATGGTCCAACTCCCTCATCTTAAAGATGGACAAAGGCCCTAAAAAATGAAGTGATTTGTCCCACAACTAGTTTGGCTTTGGTCAGGGTCTTGAAGGTTCTGAGTATGACAATTTTATCTAAGATCACTCACCACACACCATGGGGCTCCTCCATGATCCTGAGGTCCCATTCCCTGCTCCAGGATCCATTCCCACCCTGTGAGTATGTGTCCATTTGTGTTTGTGTTTGTGTGTGTGTGTGTGTGTGTGTGCACGTGCGCACGCATCTGTTTCAGCTGCTGCCCCTGGCTGTGCTGGAGAAAAGAATGAGCCTTCTTCATCCACCAGAGGTTTTCTTGGCAAGACGGCCTTTTGAACAAATGCTAAAACTTTTCCCTCCAGGAAGAAAACAAAAACAAAATTGAAATTGGTGCTGCTGTGTCAGATAGAAAAGTCACGGTTTCACACTCCCAAATTCACATGATCGTGGGCCCCAAGAACAATCTGTTCTCATATAAACAACCCTACCTGCCCAAGGCTGCTCCAGTTTAATGGGGAAGTAGGGAGTGGCTAGAAAAGACTTGTCCAGGACCCTCATTAAGAAGAGCGTGGTCATGCTGCTTGACTTTCCCCAGCCCCTGATGCACAGAGCCCTGAGGAATGAGAATGCTCTCTATCCCCTCCTTCACCCCCAGTGCTTTCACACTTTCATGAAGTCACTGGGAGAATTCTGACACATTTCTATATGGCAGAGCACAAAGAGGAATGTCTAACCTACTTCCAGGTGTGGGACTATATTTAACCTGAAAAGCCTGGACTTGTAAAGCCTTATTGCTGTACAGTTAGATGTAAAGGCATGGTCAGGGATGGAACTAATAGTCCCCTTCCCCAATTATGCATCTCACAGTAGGGCCTTTTATATTGTATCAATCAAAGAATTCAACACACATTTATGAAATACCTACTATGGGCCAGATACTGAACTAGGCCCAGCAGTTACAAGGACAAAAATGAAATAGTCACTGCCCTTGAGGAGGAACTTAAAACTTAGGAGAGGGGCAGCTAGGTGGCGCAGTGAGTAAAGTGCTGGCCCTGGAGTCGGGAGGACCCTGGTTCTGGCCTGAGACACTTAACACCCACACAAAAAATACTAGCTGTGTAACCTTGGGCGAATTACTTAACCCCAATTGCCCTCCAAAAAAAGGCAAAAAAAAAAAGCTTAGTCAGGAGATACAACATGAACAGATATAGCCAAGGAAACCTCCTGGCCCTTGGCTGTTGCTTAGAGAATGCTGCCATAGAGACATCCAACTAGACAGAGTAAATAGACTCTGTCCTGTGATATAATATCTTGGTGATTTCATATTGAACTTGGCTTTGAAGAGTAAAGGGAGGGAAAAGCAGGAAGTTCTCCCATTTTGATTGTGCCATGGAGAAGGAAATATGGTTATAGTTGGCTACCAGATTTCTAAGTGCCTGCTCCCCTGGACTCATTCCCTCGAGACTCTAGTGAGCAGTGTGGACACAACAGTGGACTAAGAACTGTTAAGAAGTTTCCTAATGGCCCACCATACTTTACTCTCTGTTAGAGGACAAAGAGACAGGAGCAGAGACCAAGGTCTAACCCTCTTGTCTTCCAGCAAAAACCAATCAGTGCTTGTGTTATTTTCTGACTTTAATTCCATGTGCAAAAAGCAAATTAATGCAATGCAAAAAAAACCCACCACAAATCAGGCATACCACCTGAACCTTGGTGGTGTGTGGCTAATTTTTTTTCTCCCTTTAAAGAGATGGGAGACATTGTCTCTGCTTAAGCAGAAGTTCTTTGAGCTGAGGTTCTGGGGCAGTAGCAGACACTGATTCCAGTGTTTTCTCCACAAACCAGAAGGATGTACTATAATCTGATCCCCTGAGCAAAAATGCACATATCTGTAGAGTATGCCTAACACAAATGCATTCTAGAAGCTGACTGGAGCCCTGATGTGGAGTGGCATTGGGAGTTCTAGGAACTGCCTCACCTGAGAGCCCCATCTTCATCCTTAAATCTCTCTGTCTCATTTATAGCTCATTTACAGAGATCCACCTCTGTTACACGCGGAGTTCTCATACTCCATGGGACACCTATGATACACAAAAAGGTTGTAGACACATGCTATCTAGTGTGTGTGAATTCGAAAATGGATTTTGAAGTTAATTTGGGAATGATCCCAACATTATTTTTAGTCTTATTAATGACAGGTATTTATTTAAACCTTTAAAGTTTACAAAGTGATATATATATATGCATATGCATATGCATAATATGTGTGTGTTTTACAACATCCCACTTTACAGATGAAGAAACTGAGATTTAGACACATTAAGTGAAGATATAGAATGATAATGGGACATATAATTTGAAACTCATTTGGCCCTGAAGCAGGACACCAAGACAACTCACAGAAGACAGTGAGGTATGGTGGAAAGAACATGGAAGGTAGGGCTTCTCTGGGGTTGTTCTCATCTACCCTTAGGTCTGCTACTTACCTGTGAGATCTCTGTTAAGTCATTTGCTTTACATAGACTTTGATATCCTTATCTGTACAATTAATGTACTGGATTCGATCATTAAGATTCCTTCTAACTCCAAATTTAATGATTCTATGTCTGGGGAAAGAGTCAAAAGGTAAAAAAGAGAAATCAGGGTGGCGTGGGGGATATTGAATTACTGAACATAAAAACTATGAGAGCGGGCCAGGGAACCTTAACTATGCTGGCAGACTGGAGTGGGGGTAAGGGAGAAGGGAGGGGAGAAGGGCTAGTTCAAGAAATGTGGGAACCTGGGAAAAGGATTGAGTAACTAGTTAGGATTTTCACAGAACTGCAATTAAAGAAGGTCCTCTTGCATTAGGAATTTGTCTCACCAAGGCCTAGGTTTCTGCAACAGAAACCCAGGAGCAACCTAGGAGTGAAGTAAAATGTAACTAGGTGGCACAGTGAATAGACAGCCAGGCTTTAAGGCAGGAAGATTAATCTTCATGAGTTCAAATATGGCCTCAGTCACTTACTAGCTGGCCCCTGGGCAAATCACTTAACTTTCAATGCCTTAGTTTCCTCATCTGTAAAATGTGTTGGAGAAGGAAATGGCAAAACACTCCAGTATCTTTGCCAAGAAAACCCCAAACAAGGTTAGACACAAATAAAAGGACTTGAGAAAGGAGAAAAGTCAAACTTAGGTGCCAAGTAGACCAAGATGGCACCCATAACTTTGTTGTGTGTCTATAATCGTCAAGATGCATGTCACTGTGCCCTGAGCTTCCTCACACTGTTGGAAGGAAGGTTGTAGGCACTTCAAGTATCTGGCTAATGTGTGACAACCTGATGTTTTACAAAGAAGGAGGGCAGTATACTCAGGAGCACCGCTTACAAGGCCTTAGTTTAAAGATTAACCCTTTTTCATCATGGTGGATAAGACCATCTATCTTCAGTGAATACAGGGAGCCTAATATTTGCTATCTCTCCTGCATCTAACAAGCTCTTGGAACACCAAGAGCTCTGGCATCACCAATGGTAGATGACATAGGAGGGAGGGTCTTGGTTTATTCCATTGTCCTGTGACCATAAGGACATGAGTTAAACAGGGTGCAAACAGATGCATGTGAAGTTCAGTCCTTGGGGGATCCTCTAATATCACTCCATGATTCCCTTCCCCCAAAAGGAATGAAGTAGAGCCAGCTTCTGCCCATTTCCCCAGGAAGAGTTAGGATAACCTCATTACTACAATAACCAAGGATCTTGGCAGTCTCCTTCAGAACGCTTAAATGTCAAGTCAAATCACAAAACACTCTTTAAAATTAAATTTTATTTTATTTTCATATTTGCTTTCTCTTCTTCCCCTCCAATTGAGAAAGAAAGAAAACCATAATTCATGTTCAAAACACATTTTTTCCTGTTGTTATTTTTCAGCCATGCCCAACTCTTCATGACCCCATTTGGAGTTTTCTTGGCAAAGATATTGGCATGGTGTGCCATTTTCTTCTCCTACTCATTTTACATAAAAATATATGTATCTGTACATAATAAACATTTGTATCTATAAAATGAAACATATATACATAATATAATATGTTATTTATTTATATTTGTTATATAATATATCATGTAATATATAATGTATACATACACCTATGTATATGTATATATACACAAGCAAAATTAATTCCTGCATTGGCCATGTTTTTTTCTTTAAAAAAGATGATAGCTTATGTTCTGAGTTGATCGCCTTTCTATCGGGGGTGGGTAGTATGATCTTGTTGGTCATTGTCAACCTGCATTTATTAAGCACTTACTACTGGCCAGGCACTGTGCTAAGCATTGGCGATACAAAGAAAGACAAAAACAGACACTGCTCCAAAGGAGCTCACAATCTAATGAGGGTGACAATGAACAGACAACTGTACAAGAACAAGACATATATAGGAATGCCTGGGAGTCATCTCAGAGGGAAGGCACTGGTGTAAAGGGGCAATGGGAAAAGCTTCTTGCAGAAGATAGGATGTTAGCTGGGACCTGAAGTAATCCATGGCATCTAGGAGATCCAGATAAAGAAGGATAGAATCCAGGCATGGGGGAACAGCTAGTGAGAATGCCCGGTGCTGCTGTCTGAGGAATAGCAAGGAAGCCATCAAAAAAGGGATAAAGGTAGGAAGGGACCAGGCTATGAAAGACTTTAGAAGCCAGAGACATTTACATTTGTTCCTAAGGGCAGTAGGAACCCACTGCACTCCTTTACTTTGATGGCTGAGTAGAAGAAGGACTGTAGTGGGGAGAGCCTTGAGGGAGACCAAATAGGAAGCTTTGTGATACTCCAGGACCCAGGCGATGAGGGCCTGCACCAGAGTGATGGCAGTGTCAGAGAAGAGAAAGAGGTATAGACAGTTGTGAAGGGAGAATTGACAGGACTTTGCAACTGGTTTGATATAAGAGAAGTTTAAAACTGGCTGTAAAGTTTAGAAGTTATAAATGCCAAGCATGTACCCTAAAGGTAATAGGGAGTTACTGATTATTCTTGCACAGGGGAATGCTATGGTTAGACCTATGCTTTACAGAGATTATTTTTGCAGTTGTATGGTTTAAGGAGGGAAGAAACTTAAGACAGGGACAGCAAGGAAGCTGTTGTGATATTCCAGAGAGTGGTGATTAGTCCTAAACTAGGGAACTGGTCATGTAAAGGGAGAGTAGATTAGAGTAAGGTGTGAGAAGCATTTTGGGGGTAGAATTAACAAGACTTGCAAATGACCGGGTACGAGGTGGGAGAGGGAGACCAGATGAGGCAGAAGGAAGAGCAAAGCAAGGATGAATCCGAATTTACAAATCTGGGTGATCTGTAAGGATATTTCCAAGACCAAAGCAAAGTAAGGTGGAGTGAACTTACTTAAGGAAAGGAGACAATATGATGTAGTAAACACATCACTAAATCTGAAATCAGAAAATCTGAGTTTGAATCCCATGTCTACTATGACCTTGGATAAGTCATTTCCTCCCTCTCTGAGACTCAGTTTCCTCATCTGCAAAATGAAGATTATAATATTGTACTACCTACTTTTAATGGTTTCTCTGAGGCTCAGATAAACATTAGAACATATAGTGCTTTGTGAACCATAAAGCTGTATAGCATGACCCAAAAGTTCTGGTGTAGTTTTATACTAAAATTAGCTGAAAAAGGCACCAAGACTTTGGGGACATATTATGTAATTGTGAATTTTGATTAAGACGTTTCAAGGATCTTGTCACTAGGTAGTGAACCTCTGGTCAAGTCATTCCTGTTCCATTCTGCCTTGTGAAGCACAGATCCTGGGCATAGAAAAGGCACTCTATAAGGACCTGGAGAATCAAATCGTCTGTCTAGGGTAGGAGGCACCACAAAAAGTGATTATTTCTCCATAGCCACAAAGGGGTTTGTTCTCTGTTGCTGATTGATTACCCTTACTTAGGCTACTGCTCTAAGGATGCTTCTGGACCCTCACTCCCCAATACCCAAGTCCTAAGACTTGTTATCTCTATGACCTCCAGCAAATAACTTCCTACCTCTGGACTTCAGGTTTCCCACCTGTAAAACAACTAGATAGCTTCTGAGGGACCCTTGTCATCCCTCACCTGGAATATTGGAATAGGCTTCAATCTGGGCTCACTGCTTTAAAAGTTTCCCAGATCCAGTTTGTCCTCCACTCAGCTGGAACAGTTATTTTTATCAAGTATGGATTCCATTATGTCTCCCCTCTCCTGGTAACTACCTAACCCAGGGGTTGGGAACTGGTGGCCTCAAGGCTACATGTGGCCCTCTAGGTCCTCAAGTGTGGCCCTTTGATGGAATCCAAGCTTGGATGCTCTCAAAGGGCCCCACTTGAGGACCTACAGGACCACATATCCAGTACACATATATGTCATATATAATATTATACATATTGCATTGTATAATGTAATTTTGTGTGTGTACATGTATGTATATACATACATGCATGCATACATATATGAGTGTGCCTACATATTTACAAGTTGTCTCCTCCGTTAGACTATAAGCTCCTTGATGGCAGGCAGAGAATTGTTTTTACCTTTCTTTGCATCCCCAGCATTTAGTACTATGACTTGTGCTTAATGCTTATTGACTGACTTCCAGTTCCAACAGTCCATGATTATGACCCTTTAAATGGGACAAACACAGCTTTATTCTGTGGGTCAGGCCAGGGCAGGGTTCTCTGGCTGGAACTTATTTTCCCACAATCAGCTCTTTCCTGGTGCCCCATTGTGCCCCTATGGCTCCGTCAGGTTCCTCTATCCAACCCAAGAGAGAACAATGTTTACAACAGGCAAGTAGAGAGGGAGGGAAGGAGACAGGAAAAAGAAAAAAGAGGCAGCTTTGGAATTTGGGCCCTTCCCAAGAAATCAAGAGTGTTCATGGGAAACCAGCAGCACCTGCTTTTAATGGATATTTTAATAAACATCAAGGGATTTCTGAGAGTGAGCTGGAGGGGAAGGTAAAAGGAAGGAGGTAGCTTTGGAAGGGACTGGTCAGATGGGGGTGTAGAGGGTGTGGGGGTGTGTATGTAATATGAGACTCAGGACTCACATCTAACTTAACTAACTTTCACTTTCTGAAAATATAAAGGTAGAGTTTTCATTAGAAAAATCACACACACCTATATACAAACACAAGAATAGGCACACGCATATTCATGGTTAAACACATATGTGGGTACCCACAAGTTATCCTGAATACACGAGAGCCCCTGTGGAAAGGGCAGCCTTGGACTCTTATCTACCTGTAATCTCTCTGCCAATGATTTCAGGACTCAGGTAGATACCACCCCCTCCAACCTTCCTAGTATAGTATACCACCACCAACCATTAACCTGAGCCCTTGTTTAGGGGGCCCCATGATGGTCACATGATGTAAAGGCCCTTGAAAAAGTCCACCCAAACACATAGCAACCTCCTACACTCTGACCCAAAAGCCTATCATCACTTATCTTGATTGAATTTTTGAATTCAGCACCCAGGAAAAATAAATAGAGAAAACAAAATAGGAAAACAATAAAAATGAATAAGAATGTTTTATGTACCCCAAATAGGGGTGCTGTAGGAAAAGCAAATTTAACTATAGGAAGATAGGAAGATTATGGAGATCTACATGGAGATTCTGAAGGAGACTTTTGTGCCCTTCAAGACACTAGTTCTATAGTCTAATTTCATTGTTCAACATAGATACAGGTTTAGCACTAACTCTAATCTTACACTTATCAATCAAATTAGGGTCACTTGTTTTGGTCTCACAGATGGAGCAAGAGAAGAAAAAAGTCAGTTTCTTTTGGAGGGGGGAAGGCAAAGCAATTGGGGTTAAGTGACTTGCCCAAGGTCACACAGCTAGTAAGTGTTAAGTGTCTTAGGCTGGATTTGAACTCAGGTCCTCCTGACTCCAGGGTGGGTGCTCTATTCACTGTGCTACCTAGCCACCCCAAAAAGTCAGTTTCTTGAGGTAACTGGATGGTGATCCCATGATTCTATATGAGAGTTCAAAGACAAAGAGGATTAGGGGAAGAGGATTAATGACAATGTATCTGTGTATGTTTGCAAAAAAGATACCTGAAGCAGACTTTAAGATTGATGTTTTTGGTCCTTCATTCTCAGAGGACCAATGACAGGGAATGCCTTGTCTTACACATTAATTGAATTAATTAATGAAAATTAGACGAGGCAGTGCTGCCCAAAGGCCTCAGCCTCACTCTTTCCTCCAGAGTCATCCAAATGCAGTAGCAAGACATGAGTCCATCAGGGCGGCTAGGTGGCGCAGTGAGTAGAGCACCAGCCCTGGAGTCAGGAAGACCTGAGTTTGGATCTGGCCTCAGACACAACACACACACACACACACACACACACACACACACACACACACACACAAACTAGCCATGAGACCTTGGGCAAGCAACTTGCCCTCCAAAAAAAAAAAAAGACATGAGTCCAGATGACTGGTAAGGGCCTGGGATGCAGTGGTAAGAAAAGGGAGGAAATCAGAGCATGTAGATAACCTGCCTCCCAGAAGAAGCTAGTGTCTGAAACCTCAGATGAAGTAATTTCTCATGATGGCCAACAGGTAAGGCCATTGGCCCAAGACAGTTTGGTTGTAGGGTGGGAGTAAGATGGGATGGAGAACAAGGGCAAAAACATAAAGGTCTCAGGGTGATTGGGAAGACTGGAAGGCAGCATTCAAATAAATGTTCATTTGTATAGGATGCTGACAGGTCAGGTATCTGTGACTGAAAGACTCCTGGAATAAAGTAGCTGAGGGAAATGATGAGTGCCACTCCAAGTGAGGCAGAGAATAGGAGGGATTGCTGAATTATAGACTTTAGAACCAAAAAAAACCTTACAAAGCATTTATCCAACCCCATAATTTTACAGATGAAGAAAGTAGGAATCCAGCAGGTAAAGTGACTACCTCCAGATAGATACAGTAAATAAAATTGATCCACCCTTCCCTACCAACCACATATCTGAGCCCCTAAATGCCTGCTTGGGGGAAGGTCAGCCTAGATGAAAGCCTATTCAGGATCCTCCCTCAACAATTGATTAAAACTTCTAGGGGAGGAGGGGGGAGTGGAATATTAAATCATTTATGTTATGATTATCTAAAATGTGCATTAGTTTGGTTCCTTTGCTGTTACCCACTTTTAGATCTCTTGATGAAGCTAAGTCTGTTTTTTATAACAGGAAGGAGGGAGCCTTGATACATTCCATTAAGTACATTTTGTGTGGGAGAGTCCTTAGATTATCAGGATAGTTCCATTATCTATGTAGATTTCAATTCTCAATCCTCCAGACCAGATATGTCTCCTACTCATCTATTCTCCCTAGCTGTGTGTGTGTGTGTGCGCGCGCGTGTGTGTGTGTGTGAAAGAGAGAACACAGATGATAATTGAACGCATATACATACATGCATGCATGCATGCATACATACATACATACATATTTGCAGGTACAAATGACTGGGATGGGGAGGGGAGTGGAGACCATGCCATTGGAAAAATTGGTTAAAGGACCTGAGGATGTTTAGCCAGGGGAATTGAATACTTAAAGGATACAAGATAGTTGTGTTTATGTATTTCAAAGACTGACCACAGAAGAGGTATTAGATTTGTTCTTTTTAGTCCCAGAGGACATAACTAAAAGCAACAGGTAGATGAAACAGAGAGATAGATTTAGGATTAATGTAAAGAAGTAGCCATCTATACCACATCTCACCAGTCAGACTGGCTAAGATGACAAAATAGGAAAATGATAAATGCTGGTGGGCAAATTGGAACACCAATGCATTGCTGGTGGAGTTGTGAACTGATCCAACCATTCTGGAGAGCAATTTGGAACTATACTCAAAGGGCTATAAAAAAAAGTGCATAACCTTTGACCCAGCAATACCACTTCTAGGGCTATATCCCAAAGAGATCATACAAGATCATCCATATGTACAAAAATATTTATAGCAACTCTTTTTGTGGTGGCAAAGAATTGGAAGTCAAAAGGATGCCCATCAATTGGTGAATGACTGAACAAGTTGTGGTATATGAATGTAATGGAATACTATTATGCTATAAGAAATGAGGAGCAGATGGACTTCACAATAACATGGAGAGACTTATATAAACTGATGCTGAGTGAGGAGAGCAGAACCAGGAGAACATTGTACACAATTACAGACACAACGTATGTGTGACGACTAACTTTGATAGACAGGGTTCCTCTCAGCAATGCAAGGTTATAAGACATCTCCAAAAGACTCGTGATGGAAAGGGCCATCCACATACAGAGAAAGAACTATAGAGTCTGAATGTAGAGTGAAGCAAACTACTAGCTTTCTCTCTCTTTATTGTTTTGTTTTGTTTCATTCCTTCTTTCTTGTTCACTACATTGGTTATAATTCTTCTTTACAACTTGACTAATGTTTAATGTGAAGGTATATGTAGAACCTATATTGGATTCCATGCTGCCATGGTGGGGAGGGAGGGGGAGGAGAGCGAGGGGGGAGAAAATTTGAAACTTAAGGAATTGTGGAACTGAATATTGTAAACTAAAACTAAATAAGTAAATTAAAAAAAAAGAAATATCCATCTAAAGGGAGAATGGAAGGCTCCAGCAGATAGTGACTTCTTCCCTGGGGTGCACTAAAGCCAGCCAGCACAGCAGAGTTGATTGTTAAATTTTTAGTATGAGCATTTATACCTCAAAAAATCAGAAAATACTACAAAACAGGGATTGATTTGTTGTTTTGCTGATTGTCTGGACTTATAAAAATGATGGATAAAATGTTAATAAAGTACATTAAACTGGAAGTGTATACTGCACATTTACATATATGTATACATAAGTCTTACATACATGTCTGTATACATATACACACATGTATGTATGCATGTGTGTGTGTTTCTCCACCTCCCCATGCCAGTTATAAAGAAAATTGACCAGAATACCTCTGGTTCCCCATCACTGGAAGTCTTTGAAGGGAGTATGAGTGATGATATCTCAGGAGAATTGTGAAGGGAATCCTATTTTCCTTTCATATCCAATTTTGGGGTGGGATGGATTTTCTTCAACCCACTCAGAGGATTTCCTTAGAATCTCTGAAGGAAGCAGTGCTTCTTATAAGAATTCTGGGGATGGGTGCCAAGATGGCAGAGTAGAAGCACAAACTTGGCATGAGTTCCTGCTCCAATCATTTCCAATACATATAAAAAAAATTACTCTAAACAAACTTTAGAGCTACAGAACCCATAAAGTGAACTGAGGCAGCCTGGAAGGCAGACAGAAAGGGTCTATCACACTGAGCTGGGAGCTGAGCGCAGTCCCACATGAGCCACAATTCTAGCCCCAGAGCAGCCTTGACCAGAAGTGGCCTGAGCAGACTTCAGGAGAGTGAACGACCAGCAGCTGTGGCGATTTCCTGACTTCTCAACCCATAGACACCAAAGACAAAGTAAAAAGTCAGTGTGGAACTCTGTTGGAACAGGGAAGGACTGAAGAACACGGTCTGGCCCCTGCCCCCAGGGTGAGAAGCTTGTCGCCTGGCAGCTGTGCAGCCCCACCATGTGGCTGCCTCAGGAGCTCCTGGTCTGCAGATCTCAGGGGGACCAAGTGACCATTCAGAGGGTAATCACTTTTGCTTTAACCTGCTTGGATCTGGATCACGGTCTTGGGTGGTGGTCCTGGGGTGTGTGGTCAGTGAGCCAGAGCTTGTGGGGGCTGTAGAGAGGGTGCCCTCCTAATAGCTCTGACAGCTGTGAAAACCCCAGCGATTTGGGACAAGCTGTCTCTATTCTGGAAGCAGAGTTCTACTGTGGCAAAGAGCTCAAAAGTCAAGTAATTTGGCTGGCAACATGAGCAAGCAAAGGAAGCACAAGCACACCATAAATCCTTTTTTGGGGACAAAAAGGATCAAGGCATGGAGCAGAAGGAAGACAGCAAAGTCAGAACTCCTGCATCAAAAGCCTCCAAGAAAAATATGAATTGGTTATAGGCCATGGAGGAGCTCAAGAAGGATTTTGAAAATCAAGTAAGAGAAGTGGAAGAAAAATTGGGAAGAGAAATGAGAATGATGCAAGAAAATCAGGAAAAGTGAGTCAACAGCCTGCTAAAGGAGACTCAAAAATACACCTTAAATAGTAGACTAACTCAAATGGGAAAGAGGCCCAAAAAGCCAATGAGGAGAAGAATGCCTTAAAAAGTTACGTTTGCCAGATGGAAAAGGAATTTCAAAAACTTACTGAAGAGAATAATTTCTTCAAAATTAGATTGGAACGGGGCGGCCAGGTAGCACAGCGAGTAAGAGCACCGGCTCTAGTGTTGAGAAGACCTGGAGATCGAATCCCGGGCTCAGACACTGAGCACCCACCCAGAAACACCTGGCCATGTAACCTTGAGCAAGTTACTTAACCCCAATTGCTTAGGGGCAGCCGGGTGGCTCAGCGAGTAAGAGCACCGGCTCCAGTGTTGGGATAACCTGGATCAAATCCGGGCTCAGATACTCAGCACCACACCCAGAAATAACTGGCCATGTAACCTTGAGCAAGTTACTTAACCCCAATTGCTTAAAAAAAAAATTAGATTGGAACAACTAGAAGCTAATGACTTTATGAGAAATTAAGATACTATAAAACAGATCCATACAAATGAAAAAGTAGAAGGCAACGTGAAATATCTCACTGGAAAAATCACTAACCTGGAAAATAGATCCAGGAGAGATAATTTAAAAATTATTGGACTAACTGAAAGCCATGATCAAAAAAAGAGCCTAGACACCATTTTTCAAGAAATCATCCAGCAAAATTGCCCTGATATTCTAGAAACAGAGGTTCTATAATTTTGCCAGACGGCAAAATAGAAATTGAAAGAATTCACTGATTGCCTCTTGAAAAAGATCCCCACAAGAAAATTCCTAGGGATGTCATAGCCAAATTCCAGAGTTCCCATGTCAAGGAGAAAATACTGCTAGCATTCAGGAAGAAACAATTTGAGTATTGTGGAAACCCAATAAGGATAACACAAGACCTAGCAGCTTCTACATTAAGGGATCAAAGGGCTTGGAATATGATATTCCAGAGGTCAAAGGAGCTAGGACTAAAACCAAGAATCACCTACCCAGCAAAACTGAGTATAATGCTACAGGGGAAAATATGGTCATTCAATGAAATAGAGGATTTTCAAGCATTCTTGATGTAAAAAAACCAGAGCTGAACAGAAAATTTGACTTTCAAATACAAGAAGCAAGAGAAGTATGAGAAGGGAAACAGGAAAAAGAAATCATAAGGAACTTATTAAAGTTGAACTATTTATATTCCTACATGGAAAATTATGATTGTAACTCATAAGACTTTTCTCAGTATGAGGATAGTTGAAGGGAATATATGTGTGTATATATATATATGTATAAATATATATATGTATATATAGGAGGTTGTATGTATATATAAATAAAAATGTGAGTGTGGGCATATGTATATTTATGTATACGTAGACAGAGGGAACAGGATGAATTGAATATGAAGGGATGATATCTAAAAAATAAAATCAAGAGGTGAGAGGAGAATTATTTGGGAGAAGAAGAAAAGGAGAGATAGATTAGGTTAAATTATCTCATATAAAAGAGGTAAGAGAAAACTGTTACAATGGAGGGGAAGAGTAGGAAGATGAAAGGGAATAGGACAACCTTATTCTCATTTAATTTGGCTTAAGGAGGGAATAACATACACACTCAATTGGGTATCTTACCCTGCAGGAAAGTAGGGGGGAAGGGGATAAGAGGGGGGATGATAGAAGGCAGAGCAGATTGGGAGAGAGGGTAGTTAGAAGCAAACATTTTTGAAAAGGGATAGGGTCAAAGTAGAAAATAGAATAAGTGGGGGGGGATAGGATGGAGGGAAATATAGTTAGTCTTTCACAATATAACTACTATGGAAATTATTTGGGTACTACACATGTACAGCCTATATTGAATTGCTTCTCTTCCCAGTGGGGGCAGGTGAGGAGGCAAGAAGGGAAAAAATCTGGAACCCAAAATTTTAAAAACAAATGTTTAAAAAAATTGGGTTGGGTTTTTTTACATGCAACTGGGAAATAAGATATACAAACACTGGAGTATAGAAATCCATCTTGCCCTACTAGAAAGTCAGGGGGTGATGGGGGAGGATATAAGAGAGAACAGATTGGGGGAAGGGGTATTCAGTAGGCTTTCTATTTTGGGGTGGGGGTAGGGGAAAGATGGGGAGGAAAAACTAACTCAAAATCTTGTGGAAATGAATGTTGAAAACTAAAAAGAAATAAATTTAAAAATTAAAATAAAAAAAAAGAATCCTGGGGATATTTTTCTTGAAACCTGTGGAAATATGTTGTCCTTGGGCTGTTAGAACCCTAAAGTTTTCAGTCAGAATTCTGAAACCCCTGGCTAACCTGGATGCTGCCCTTCAGCCCCATATAAGACATGGCTAGCTACTCAAGGGCTCAGTATATGGGCTTGTAAACACTGGATATGTCCCTTATATTGCCCTAGGCACTGAGTTCCTAGGTGATCCACAGACAATTTCCTTCACTTGGGGAAGGGTCTGATGACAGGGGAACTTCTTACAGGATCTTCTCCTATAGCTTCTCTGAAACTTTCCTGGCAGATACCCTTCTGACCCAACTGCTTGCTAACCCTCTACATGTCCCCTACTCCCTCTAACTCACAGCTAACAACTGTCATGAGTGTGAGTTGTTGGGACTCACAACCAAAGTGAATATGATGTACTTTAAGCCCATAGGACCCAGGTTCAAATCCCAGTGTGATTTATGCAAGTGACCCCCTCTGAATCTTGGTGTCTTCATCTGGGACTGGAATTTGGAAATCAATTGGGAAATGTGTAGAAAAAGAACTAAAACATTGATACAATTTGACCTAAAGATCTCTCTGCTAGACATCTATAACCAAAAGGTCAATGACAAAAAAAAGGTCCCATATATACCAAAATATTTATGGTAGCACTTTTTGCAGGACCAGAGAACTGGAAACAAGGTGGATGGATGGAAACAAGGTAGCAGTCATGGACTAGCTAAAAAAAAAGTTAGGTAACCAAGGAATCCTGCTTCAAACACTTAGCGGTGTGAGCCTGGGCAAGTCAATAAAACTTTCTGAGCCTCACTTTTCTGTCTGTAATTAATGATAAAAACAGCACTTATGTTACAGAGTTGTGAGGGTCGAATGAGTTAAAGTCCAGAAAGTACCATGTCAGCTTTAAAGTACTATATAAATGTGAGCTGTTATTCCAGTATATGTTTCAGTAAATCTAGAAAGAGAACTCAAGCTTCTAGGGTTGGAAACTGGACTATATTTCTTGCCCAGTTTTCTAGACCTAGGCTCTAGCTCTCTGCTGGGGAACTATATTCCACGTTCTAGGCTCCTGCCTTGCTTAAGGAACGCCAAAAAGAATTAAATAGCTTTTTTTCTGTAGCAATCCCCACCCCCAAGTTTTCCAGTCTTTTATTTATTCCGTAATTGAAGACAGGACAATTGAATTGAGCTCAGTTGGAAAAATTGGGGTGGGGGGGAGGGAATGTTGCATCTGACCACAAAAATGCTTGCTGGGGTTGGGCAGTTTTCTTTCTGGTTTGCTATCCTCTCATTGTATTTTAGAACAATGTGAACCACGGCCTCCTAAATTCTCAAAGCCTCTCTTGGCTCTCAAGACTTTGTTGGCCTGGTCATTGGCCTCCCCGCGGCCTGTTTACTCTGCTTTCCTCCTCCACCTCCACTGCCTCCCAGGGGTTCTGGAAGGCCTGCTCTTTCTAGTCCCAATTCTTTGGCTCTTCAAGTTTACTTCTCTCCAAATGTAATGTCGCCCCCTCTCCCACCAGTAAGCCCCCTGCCCCCCATCAGATCAGGGCTTCCTCAGAGTGACTTATGGAGAACTGCCATGTCACAAATAAATCAATCCACCAATCAAGAAGCATTTCTTTTCTGCTATGTGCCAGGTCCCATGCTAAAGGCTGGGGACAGAAAAGGCAAAAGACAGAGCCTGTCCTCAAGGAGCTCACAGTCTAATGTGGGAAACAGTATGCAAATAATTGCATACAAAGAAGCTATATACAGGATAAATTGGGCAGAGTCTCCAAGTGAAAGACTGGGAAAGTCTTCTTGCAGAAAACAGGACTTCAGCTTATATCTGAAGGAAGCTGGGAGGGGAGATGAGGACAGAGAGTGTTCTAGGGTAGGGAGAGAGCCAGTGAAAATGCTTCCAGTTGGAAGAAAAAGTGTTTTGTGTGAGAAACAGGGAGGAGGCTAGTGGTACTGGATCAAAGTGTATATGGAAAGGGGTAATGTATAAGAAGAATGGAAAAGAAGGAAGAGGCTGGGTGATCAAGAGCTCTCAAAGCCAAACAGAGGCTATTATATTTGGTCCTGGAAGTAATAGGGAGCCATTGATGTTTATTGAATAAGGGAGGTGATGTAGTCAGACTTTAGGCAGTTTGAAGATCACTTTGACACTGAAGTGGAGACTTCCCTGGAGAGAGGAGATACAATGACGCAGAGAGACCAGTCTGAAGGTTATAATAAATGGAATATCAAGAAATGAAGGAGGAGTTGAATGAAGTCAAGCAGAGAAAAGAAAGCAGGATCAAAGCACTATATCCAATGATTACATCAATACTCTGTCATTTCACTAAGAGAGAGGTTGGGGAGGAGGGGAATTATCTCTATGGGAACAGATGCTATCTTCTGTGCATTAGAAGATGGGCTTCCAGAGAGGACGATTCATCACTTTGAAGCAGCCAAGCTTCTGATGAGGCTTTCCAAACCGAGGTAGACTCGTCCTCAGATGACAGAGAGCAGGCCACTGTCAGGCCTGTGCTCTCAAAGCCATTCCAGTTTGCTAGGACCTCCAAGGCTTCTGCTCCAGTTTATATTCCCCTAGTCCAGGCTTTGAGAACTGTAGCGGCAAGCACCCCAAGTGTCCTCAGGGTTTGCTGCCACCACAGGTTCTTGGATCTGCTTTGATAAAGGAAAGCAACTCAAAATGGGTTAACAAGCTTACTTTAATCAGTCAGACATATATCGTTTACCTTGTTCAGGGGAAAAGGTCAGCACCCCGAACTTCAAAGTACACAGACTGAATTATCAAGACAGAAACAGATCTAGTAGACAGATTTCAAACTGTCCAACCATTACATCCATACCCAGTCAACATCTGGGTTTCAACATCTGGGTTTTTTCAAAGCCAGGGGGCTCAGAACAACGGCTTCCCAGAATTCATATCAAATCACAGAACACTTCTCAAAGTGAGCCCTCAAAACAAATCAGGGCTTATATAGCCTTCTGGCTCAGAGAATGTAACAACCCTATTGACTCACTGGCCAATCAAGAAGTATCTACTGAAAAACAAGCCTCCCACCCCAGGCTCCAGGTGCACTTTAGCCTAGGGGCAGGGAAGATCTTTAAAATTTACATTCCCATTACAAGAACCCAAGATCATCTTACTAAAATGTGACATCAGAGTAGGGCAGACAATCTCAACATCAAGATAAAATGATAATAGCAACAAAATATGAATTTCCAAAAGAAAGAAGAAAAAGAGATCAGAAAGGTAAAGAGAAGCAAATAGGCTTGGGAGGATTGTTATTTTGTTATAATTAACTTATACATTTTAAAACAAATTGCAAATAATTTAGAGTTTATATTTTAAAGAAAATACTACAAAACAGGGATTGATTTGTTGTTTTGCTGATTGTCTGGTGTAGTTTTACACTAAAATTAGCTGAAAAGGGCCCCAAGATTTGGAGGACAACCTTATATAATTGTGAGTTTTGATTAAGATATTTCAAGGATCATCACAAGATATTGGAAAGGACCTCCAAGACCATCAAACCCAACCTTATTCATTTTACAGATGAGGAAACTGAGGAACAGGGAAGTTAAGGGCTCACTCATTTATGGTAGAGCAGATTGAGCATTGGCCTTAGGGTCAGAAAGCCCTTCCTCATTTAGTGTTGCCTTTGACACATACTAGCTGAGTTAAGTCACTAAATTTCTCAGTGGCCTGGGCAGTCCTCCAAGACTCTGAGAGAAGAATGACAGATCCATAACTGTGGAAGGTGTCTCCATACTTGGAGTTCCCTGCACTGATGCAATGACAGGACCAAGAGAAAAAATGCTCTTTACATGATCATTTTCATTCCTTTTTTTTAAAAGTTTATTTTTGTAGATGGTTAACAAATTTAGAATAAAAGACTTTTTAAAAAAGAGTACAGAAACTTCTTGTATACTACAAACAAAACCCAGCAGAAATAGAAAGAGAAATTTCCTTTAAAATAACCAAAAATACGATCAGCACACAATTACAAAATACTCTTTAACCAAAAAAAGATCTAAATAATTAGAGAAATATTAATTGTTCATGGGTAGATCAAGCTAATATCATAAAAATGACAATACTACCTAAATTAATTTATTTTTTCAGTGCCATGCCAATCAAGCTACTAAAGAGTTACTTATTAAGGAGTGTAGAACTAGAAAAATTAATGACAAATTTTATCTGGAGGAACAAAAGTTCAAGAATTTAAGGAGAATTAACAAAAAAATTGCATATGAAGGAAACCTAGCAGAAACAGAATTCAAGCCATATACCAAAGTCATAATCATCAAAACAGTTTGGTACTTAGTAAGAAATGAAGAGGTTGAAAATAATTAAAAATAAAAGAATACTGAACTTGGTGTCAGGAAACATGATTCTATCATGATAATTTGCTGTGAAGCTTTGAAAAAGTCACTTTATACCTCTTAAAAAGGTTAGACTAGATCAGGGCTTCCTTATCTGGGGTCCATGAATTTTATACATACATATATAAATGTATATGCACACAGATAGATAGATAGATGATAATTAGATAGATAACTTCATTTCAGTATGTCTGGTTTCCTTTGTAATCTTATGTGTCTTTGACAGCTACATGGATAGAAGTAGATACGAGGATCTGAGTGCAAATCTAACCTCAGAAATTTACTAGCTTTGTGACCCTTGGCAGGTCAACTCTGTCTCAGTTTCCTCAACTCTAAAATGGAAATAATAATAACATCCACCTAGTAGGGTTGTTGTAAGGGTCAAGTAAGATAATATTTGTAAAACACAGTGCCTAGCATATGGTTGTTACTGTTCAGCCATTTCAGTCATTTCTGACTCTTCATGACCCCATTTGGGGTTTTCTTGGTGGAGATAATGGAGTAGTTTGCCATTTCCTTCTCCAGCTCATTTTACAGATGAGGAAACTGAGGCAAACAGGGTTAAGTGACTTGCCCAGGGTCACACATCTAGTAAGTGTCTGAGGCCAGATATGAACTCAGAAAGGTGAGTCTTCCTGACCTCAAGCCCGGCCCTCTATACACTGTGCCACTTAGTTGTCCCTGGCATTTAGTAGGCATTATATATCTTATATATTAGCTACTATTTTATTTTATTCATTTAAAAACATTCTGAGAAGGGGACCATTAACTTCACCTGACTGCTTCAGCATCCTTGACACAAAAAAGGTTAAGAACCCCTGAACTAGATAGATCATTGTTTTGGCACCATCTAGTTAGAGACAATTCTCTAATCGGTTCGAGATCGTGATGAGATATTGTAACACTAACATTGGGACACTAAGACTCTGGGGTGTGATGGTGTGACTGCCAGCACTCTGATTCCTGTCTCGTAGGGACAATCATAGCCCAGTACTTGCAAGTTCAGGAATCCTCCATTCTATTCCCCATCCAAGCCTCTGAGGGTGGGCAAAGGTTCCCTCCAGTTTTCTGATGTCTCTGATCATCTAAGTGGTGACAAGCAGTAAAGCTGTGATTCATAGGGACAACGTTCACAATGGAGGTAAGTCGAGAGTCCCCTGTCTCTGTTGAAATGATCTCCCCCTGCCCTTCTTCCACACACACACAGGATAAGGAGCTCACATCTGCACTCCTGGATGTGGGCCTCTGGGGAGCTGGGCCAGTGATGGCTGGGGGGGGAGAGGCTGGTTGATTCACTGAAGCACTGATTTGTACCCTCTCTTCTAGGCTACTATTGCTCCCAGCAAAGGCATACTTGTCTTCGAGGAGCCTGGCAGGACACCCTGGGTGAGATCCAGCTCTCCCCACCCTCTGAAGGACATAATGATGGGGATAGCTCTCTCCAGGCTGTCTGCCCTCCCTGCTGGTAATTACGAGCCCTGACACGATGGCACATAATTCTACACAATTTGTTCCAAATCTGACAGTGGTGGATCTTGAACACTGGGGAACCTCTAGGGAATGGTCAGTTGCACGTCCATCAGCACTAACCAAATTCCAACCAAAGGGTGAGTGCCACGTGGCAACACAGGCCCCAACCATCCACTGCTGGCATCATTTTTTGGGTCAACCCTGCAGCTATTTCCCATGCCACTCTGGGTTCTTCCCACTTCCCCCCTGTGTACCTAGCCCTGTGAGAACATAACATCACACTGAATTAGGGAATTGTCTAACTAGATGGTGCCCAAACAATGATCTAGTTCAGGGGTTCTTAATCTTTTTTTGTGTGTCAAGGACTCCTGGTACAGTCTGGTGAAGTCAATGGCCCCCTTCTCAGAGTGTTTTTAAATGCATAAAATAAAATAGTAGCTAATATTTATATAGTGCCTACTAAATGCCAGTGGCAATAAGTAGCACACCGTCTAGAGTGCCAGGCTTGAGGTCAGGAAGACTCATCTTCCTGAGGTCATACCAGAGAAGGTAGGTGGGGTCTGAGTCCAGGGTCAAAAGAAGCAGGGAAGTGTGTCTGCAGGCCCCAAACTGAATTCCAGAGAATTAAATTCCCCAAGATTGTGCAAATAAGTAGCAGATAGTAATGTCTATGTAAGAATCATTTGAATCCTTCTTCCTCCCAGTGAAGATATATGACAAAAGCCAGAGGAAGGAACCTGGAGAAGCAGGCTGGTCCTTAGTCTTTTTCCCTCAGCTGTGTTACAAGGGCTTCTGGGAAGACTAGAGGAGATTTGGAGGAGGGGGGAGAGAGACAAGATAGTCATCATATCTTATGATGAGAAGGGAATTAGGTAAGGGAATAGGACTTGTTTTCCTTGGCCATAGTGGGCAGAATCAGGAACAAGGTAAGAAGACTTCTGGGGTTAGTGGACCTGGGTTCAAATCCCACCAGTTGTTTGAATTCTCCCCTCAAGGCCTCAGTTCTCTTATTTACATACTAAGTCAGGACAACAAGCATTTATTTATTAAGCACTTACCATATGTTAGTTACTGGGCTAATTATTGGGGATTGAAAGGAAACTAGAGGAGGAGAATAAAGGGTCTTAGCCTTTACCATCTTCTTGGGTCCTTCACTGTTCTGTGAATTCCACTCATGATCTGTGGCAATCACTGAAACAGCTCACACCCCTCCTGCCTTAGCAGTGCCCTCCATGAACTTCTATAACCAAGAAAATCATCCTTTTATCACCAGACTCGTGGTGAGAAAACTTCAAAACATAGGCAGACTTCCCTGGGGTAGCTAGGTAACATAATAGAGAAGGTACTAAGGCTGGGGTCAGTAAAAACTGAGGTTGCAATAAACTCCTGTGGCTCCCTATGGCCTCCCTGATCAAATTCAAAATCTTCTGTTTGGCACTCAAAGCCCTTCCTAACCTCGTCCCTTCCTGCCTTTCCAGTCTCCTTATACCTTACCCCACCCTCCACTCCCATATACATACAGTCGCTTACTGGCTGTTCGGTGAACAGGACCCTCCATCTCTCTGCTTCAGGCATTTTCTCTGGCTGTCCCCTGTCCCTCTTCATCTCTACCTACTTCCTCCTCTAGCTTCTGACAAACCCTAACGAAAAATCTCCTCTACGGGAAGCCTCTCTTCGTTCTGGTGCTTTCTCCTTCTTAATCGCTTCCTGCTTATCTTGGAGATAAGTTGTTTGTATATCATGTGTCTGCAGGCTGGTTCCCCTCCCTCATGAGACCGTCAGCCACTCGAGAGCAGGGGCCATCTTTTGCTTCTTTTTGTGTCCTTGGTGCTAAGCCTAGCTCTTGGCACATTTTGTTGTTGCTTAGCCATTTTTTCAGTCATGTCTGACTGTGACCCATTTGGGTTTTTCTTGGCAAAAATACTGGAGTGATTTGCCATGTCCTTCTCCAGCTCATTTTATAGCTGAGGAAACGGAGGCAAACAAGGTTAAGTGACTTGCCCAGGGTCTCACAGCTAGTAAGTGTCTGAGGCCAGACTTGAACTCAGGAAGATAAGACTTCCGGACTTCAGGGCTAGCACTATATCCACTTTGCCACCTAGCTGCCCTGCCTGGTACATAGTAGGCACTTAATGTTTGTTAAGTGACTGATTGACCTTGGACGAGTCACTTAACTGCTACTCACTTAAGTTTCCTCTTCTATAAAATGTGAATAATGGTAGTGCTTGCCTTGCATGGTTGTTTCAGAATCCAATGAGATAATAGATGTAAGACTTTATATAAATGTTAGCCATTTTATCTTTGCTAATTGTGCGACCCTGGACAAGGCACCTATCCTCTTACCACCTCCTCAACTACTTCATCTGTAAAATGGAGATAATTATAGATCTACCTCCCTTTCTTTATCTTCCCATACCAGCCCCATTCTTGTTATTAATTGTTACTCTCTGAAATGTCTTTGTACTTATTTCACATATGTTTTCTATGTACTTATATGTGTACATGTTGGTAAAAGCTCCTTGAGAACAGGGACTATTCATTGTAATTTGGTTCCCTTACTTGCTCACATAGTGAGTCTGGCTCAGGATATACTCTCACTTACTCTGACTTTGGACAAGTCATCATCCCCCAGGAGCCTCAATGTGCCCTTCTGAAGCCCGGTTGGAAAGAACAGTATCTGGCCAACCAAGATAAGATAGGTCTGGGGGTACAGGGGGAGGTAGCAATCACTTGCCATCACACATGTGTGCAGAAATAGCCTCATAGGATCCTAGACTCTCAGAGCTGGATGGGAGCTCAGAGCTCAGCAGGTTCAATCAGTACCTGAACTGGAATTGGCCCAACAGGGCCCCTAATGCACTGTCATCCATCCTCCCCAGCTCTTTGTTTTTTGCCCTTTAGAGAGCTGGGCCATAGGTACCACCACCCCTGGGCATAGATGCTGACTTGAAGGACTGGGGCCTTCTCATTCCCATTGGCGAAATAGACCATGAGAGATGCTAATACCAGAGACCTGATGGGAAGTTACACCCTGGCAGGCCCCCAAGTGGCACACGACTAATCCTAGGACTTCACAAGGAGGTTGGATGTGTGAACAACATAGGCAGGGGAGGTTGAAAAAGGACAGCAGGGCTTCCCTTTCCCCTGCCTAGCCAGGCCTAGCTCATGTCAATGGAAAAGGAAGTAGAAGAGAGAGGGGAGAGAAATAAAGAGCTAGAAAATGACAGAGAATCACAGTATTTCAGAGTTGGAAGAGAACTTTGTGGTGGTCTGGTCAAACCCACACCTGGAAAAGAATCCTACTACAGTATGTGGGACCAGAGGTCATCTACTCTGCCAGGAGAGGAGAGGAAAGGAGAGGAGAGGAGAGGAGAGGAGAGGGGAGGAGAGGGGAGGGGAGGGGAGGGGAGAAAGAGGCATAGGATAATAGAATTTAAAATTGGAAGGGGCACTAGAGATCATCTAGTGACTATATTCTAATCCAGGCTTATCATTTTCTAGATGAAGAGCCTGAGGTCCAGAAGGTTTAAGCAATTACTCACATTCACATAAGTACTTTGCAGAGTAAGTCAAAGCCAGGAGTCCAAACCAAATGCTCTTTTAACCATTTCATAAAACAAGGGAAACAGAAATAAAGAGAGAAAAACCAAGAGAGATACAGAGACAGAGATGGTAGAGCCTGTCATAAAGAGAAACAGAGAGGCAGGGAAGGAGATACAAAAAATCCATGCTGTTGGGGGAGAGAGGGACAGATGTTGCCAGTAATGTCCGTTTGGAGAAAGGCAAGAGCCTTCCCCCTCTCTTTCTTATTCTCTATCTGCTCATCCCCATTGGACCCACAAAGGTAGTGTACAGATGCCCTGCCCGCTGCCAGAGGGAGTTGAGGAATATGGGAAGTAGGGTTCCTCCCAGGCCCATGGCAAGATGGGGCATTGTTTAACTTCTAACACCACCCTGATCCCTTCTCCCCTAGCTACCAGCTTCCCACCAAAATGCCAGCATTGACTGTTCATTATTAGGTGACTGCTAGGGGAAAAGGTGAACCACCTTCTAATATCCTAAGTCAACACTGATTGCAGGGAACCAACCCAGGAATGTGGTATCAGAGAACATGCAATTATGGGGAATTAGGTTACAGCCCTAGTGTTGGCAGAGAGCTTGATGGCAGAAGATTAAAAAGGTGGCACCAGAAAAGGGTGTGTGTGTGTGTGTGTGTGTGTGTGTGTGTGTGTGTGTGTGTTTAATTTTGTGCTAACAGCACCATTGCCCAGAGGGCCTACAATACCCCTATTGTCAGCAGCCTGGCTCAGGGCCCATGGACTGCCAGACAGGAGCTGCCTTTCTGAAGAGGGAAGAAAAGCAAACCCCAAACTTCCTACAAGCTCCATTACCCCTGTTCTTATCAGGTGGGAGGGAGGGAATTCGGCAAAACTAATGTTGATTCAGGGAAAGAAAAAAAAAAAAAGAAATCTTAACAATCATAGCAAAACTCCCAGCAATAGCTCTGGGGGTGAGTGAACCAGGCCATTGGCTCTGTCAAGCTGCCATTTTGTTAGAACGAAATTCTGGGGCTGGTGTGGGATGGATGGGAGCCTGCAGTGGGAGAAGAATTCCTCAACTACAAGTCTTTCCTTAGACCCTTTGGATGCCCCTCTTAAAAACTGTGAGGATATAAGAGAAAAAGGTAAAAGCTTACAGTCTAGTTGGGGAGATAAAATCACTCATGTGAAACAGTAAGAAAATAATATCAAATATTGTAGAAACTTGTGTTAGATTGGTCCTTGAAGGATGGACAGAATTTGGATAGGTGAAAAAGGGGAAGCAGAGCGTTCAAGGAGAAGGGACAAGCAGGAGCAGACTCGAAGACAAGAATGAACTTAGCGTATGGGAAGACAATTAAGACTCCTACACGTTATGAAGACCTCGTTGTGTATCTGTGTTCAAAACTTTTTCTGTTCACATGTGTCTTAAAAGGTAGGTTATATTTTTTAAAAAAATCAACATAAAAGGTTCTAGCCTTCTAAAAAGTTAAAAATAAGTCTCTAGAAAGGTTAGTTTGTAGATCTGCTCGAAGCCTGCTACAAAAGTGTTTTTAAAAAATAACAAAAAACCTTTTCAATGGAAATTAGGCATTGGTCATAGAAAGAGAAAGTCAGAAAAAGTTGGCAGAACTGGTTTCCAGGGAAACATTCTCTAGACCAGGAACAAACCATCAGACATAGTTATATACTAGGGACACATACCATAAGGGCCTGAGCTACATGAATCAGAATGCAGTTGTCTTGCAAAGAGACAAATAAGTAAAAAGCATAGTGTGGCTTTCAGATTGGCAGAATGTTGTCCCAGACAGGTCTCAAAAGCTATAGACAACACTGTAAACAACTGGCATCTGTGGACTTTTAACAGACAGTTAAAAAAATTCTCCTTAAAGCAGAATAAGGAAATGCGTTAGAACTAAGCAGTGATTTTTTTTTTGGCCGTTAAAATGAGAAAGATATCTAACTATATTTGTATTTCTTTAATCTTCCCGTAAATCATATTCTTCATGTGCAAATATTAATAATGAGAGAGAAGTATCTATTTACACTTGTTATTTTTTTCTCTAGAGAGAGCACCAAAAAGGAGAAAAGAATCCAATATTCTTCATTCTTGAAAATTCTACTTAATTGATCTAGTCAACGCCATTCACTTTAAGGCCCCTACTTGAATTGCTGATTCATCCTCAGAAAACTCCTTTCTCTTTCCACAGGAACCATCCTAGGTTGAACTCCCAAGCCTATGTTTCTCACCTCTAAGCTCTCCCTATTTCAGTCTTTTTTCTGTGTAGACTACTAGAAAAATCTTTCTATAAGTCAACTCTGGTTATGTGACTCCCCTGCCCAAGGAGTCTTTAATAGCTCTTCATTGCTTTTCAAATAAAGTATAAACCACATAGGCTGTCATTCCAGCCTCCTCAAAACATGGCTCCATATTAATTTTTTCATCTTATTGGTCTACTTCATATTGTAACCCTCCTCCATGGCTACTTCCCCTCCAACTCTCAGTCACACAGGCAGATTGAGGACCCAGAGGATCACTGACTTAACTTCTCCCTCAGAGCTCTTGGAATAACCTTGAGGGGTTGGGGTTTCTAGTGCTGTTACAAGCCTCTATTCAGTGTGCTCTCTATTATTATTAATCAATCAGTAGAAGTCTATTAACATTTAGCAACAGCATTTACTAAGTGGATACCGTGAATAGTAATTATTTTAAAAATTATTAAAAACCAAACGACAAAACATTCCCCCCAACCCAGGGATGAACTTTTCACTTGCTCACACAAGGTCCCAGGGGCTCAAATTTCAACAGTAATGAGTTGCATGTTTAGAGAACATATTTGGCCAAGGGGTATCTTCCAACCAACTTGTGAGGCCACAAATCTTTTTCTCCTTTTGTGGGGGCATGAAGTTCCCTTTCGTTGTAACTTTCTGCTGGGCTCTGAGGATCAGTACCTTTCTAGGGTTTTTATCTAGAATTTCTCTCTGTCATAAAGAATTGCAATCCTTGAAACTACTGACATTTTCAGTGAACTGTCTTTCCATCTCTATCTATAGGGGTTTCCTATGTTGTCCTCCATTACTTCTCTAGTGGATTCTGATCAGTCAATAACCATTTATTAAACACCTCCAAGGTGCTCTGCACTGTGCTAAGTCCTGGGAATACAAAGAAAACTGAAAAAAAGCAAAAGGCCCTCCTTAACCCTCAAGGAGCTTACATTCTAAAGGGGAAAGGCAACACACAAAAGCTGAAAAGGGGGCCAGCGGTGGGGAAAGTACCCAGAGAAGTGCAGCCAAGTGGGAAACAGTTGTCTGGGGCATCCTCCTTAGATGGAGGTTCTTTGAGGAGCTCTCCAGCTCCACCTTCTCCAATCAGAAAGAAGGGCCCCAGGGGCAAGGAGGACTGATAAGGCTCAAGGATGGAAACAGTCTTGCAGGATGATGAGATTTCCTTGGGAACAACCTGTAGAAAAGGAAAAGGAAGCTCTGACTTTCTTCATCTGTAAAGTAAGATTATTAGGTGAGGTGATCTCTCAGGTTCCTTCTAGTTCCAAGTCTGTGGATAGACTTGGATTGAGGATAGACCTCTACTTTTCATCTGTGTATCTTAGCACTTAGCACAGAGTCTTACACCTAGTAGTCACAATAAATGGTTTTTTTCCACTGATTTTAGGCAATAGATGTAAGAAACATTGAAGAGAGAGAATCAACAGAACCTGGATTAACTAGAGGTGGGAAAGTAGGAAGAGAGTCCACCAGAAACATCCAAAACTTCAGTTGTTTCAAGCTGGGAAGGCTGAGAAAATGGTGGCACCATGAAAAGAAAGAAAGAATTCAGAAGAGGAACAGGTTTCAGAGGGAATACGAGGAGTTTAGTTTGGGATGTGGGGATGGTGGTAGGATATCCAGTCAGAGAACCCAGCAGGCCATTCTGACAAAAGGGCTTGTCTCAGATATATTCTGTTTTTGAGGTAAAGGAACCATTTACATCTACTTATCTTTCATTGGCTCTCCCTTGATTTAAGGGGGTGAGGGAGGGCAAAGAAATTAAATGTTAGAGATTAGGTAGGAATGTGGGTGAAACATTCTTCGTGTGTTCAAGGAGCTGATTGGCTTGAGGGTAAAGTTGACATTGTCTAATGGGCCAAGGAGTTTGTTCCAATGCCCTTAGATGGGTAAATCCTGTTCAGTGTAGGCAGATTCTATACTGGAAGTTCTCTTTGGGAGCTATAAGCAAGCCAGGCCCTACAGACCTAGGGAAAATCCTGGCCTAGCTAAGTCTGGAGAAGTTTAATGGATGATTAATGTTTGGCACCAACAAATCCAGCCTAGAGTGTTATTTCTGCTTTCATCCTAGAGTGCTACTTCTGAATTTCTACATTATTTTAAAAATAAGCTCTAGAAAATTCATTCTTATGGTCTGGAGTATGCGGCAGAAGAGACAAAGGGAATAGATGCTAGATTAGAATAATCCTGTTATTGATTCATATAATAATCTAGAGTTATGGCATCAATGGAACAAGTATTTAGCAATAGCTTTCATAACACTTCAAAGTATGTATATTATCTCATTGTGATCCTGACAACCCTGGGAGGGAGGTACTCTTATTATCCAAATTTTACAGTTGAGGAAACAGGCTGAGAGGGGTTAAGTGACTTGTCCACCTAGTAAATACCTGATGCAGAATTTGAAAAACCTTGGTGACTCAAATTAGGGCTTGAATGCATAGTGAATGTTTGGAAAATGAAAGCTCTGGGGCCAAAATTAAAGGCTTTGGGACTAATTCCAAGGAGAAGCTGGTGCCCAAGGAAATTAACTGAGATTATTGAGACCTAAGGTCACATTTTCATCAATCAACAAACATTTATTAAGCACCTACTAAGTGCCAGGGACTTTTCTAAACCCTAGCTTCCTGCTCTAGGCATTTCCTGATCTTCCTTCCCTATTTCACCCCCATCCTCTCTACTATAATGTCTTCCCCCATTTACCATACCTATCTATCCTTAGTTGTTTGTATCTTTCTTTCTCCATTAGACTGTGAGTTCCTTGAGGGCAGGGACTGTGTTTATTGCCTTTCTTGGTCCCTCCAGCACTTATAGCATGATGTCTGGACAAGTAATCTCTTAATAAATACTTTTTGAGGGCAACTAGATGGTGCTGTGGGTAGAGTACTGGCCCTGGAATTAGGAGAATCTGAGTTCAAATCCAATTTCAGACACTTAACTAACTGTGTGTCCATCAGTTTCCTCATCTGTAAAATGAGTTGGAGAGAGAAATGACAAACCACTCCAGGATCTTGACCAAGAAAATTCCAAATGGGGTCATGAAGAGTCTAAAACAACTCAACAACAAAATTTTCTTTGACTGCCTGGTTATAGATACAGAGGTAAAAGTGAGGCAGTCCCTGCCTACTCTCAAAGAGTTTGTATTCTTGGGGCAGCTAGGTGGCACAGAGAATAGAGCAATGGCCCTGGAGTCAGGAAGACCTGGGTTCAAATTCAGCCTCAGACACTTGATGTACTTACTAGCTGTGTGACCTTGGGCAAGTCACTTAACCCCAATTGCTTTGCCTCTCACCCCCTCCAAAAAGGGGGAAATAAATTAATTAATTAAAGAGTTTACATTCTTTTTTTTTTTCTTTTTGGAGGGGAGAAGGCAGGGCAATTGGGGTTAAGTGACTTGCACAAAGTCATACAGTTAGTGAGTGTTGTGTCTGAGGCTGAATGTGAACCCAAGTCCTCCTGATTCCAGGGCTGGGGCTCTATTCACTGCACCACCTAGCCACACCAAAATATTGCCTGAGTTTTAGGTTCAGTTGATATTTTAGTTGGTTTTGCTGATTTTTCCCCTTTTGTCTTTCTTTTGGAGTGGAGAAGGCAAAGCAACTGAGGTGATATGACTAAGAGTTTACATTCTAATGGTAGAGACAACACAGAGAGAGAGAGAGAGAGAGAGAGAATTAAAGACACCAGAGGGGCAAGAGGGAAGCAAAAGGCAGGAAATCAAGAAATGCTTCTTAAAAAATATGATTTTTCAGCTGAGTCTTGAAGGAAACCAGTGATTCTGAGAGGAAGGAGAGCATTTCGGTCACAGTGGACAAAAGGCACAGAGATGGAAGGTGGAGCAGCTCTGTGGGAAAAGCAAACCGGCCAGGATGCTTCATCTTTTGAAGCATTCATCCACCAGCTTTGGGCTCCCTCTCTGCCTAGTTAGACTTTCAGGATCATAGTTTGAGAGTTGGAAGTGATCCTAGAGATAATCTAGTCCAATGCTCTTATTTTATAGACTTGCCAAGAGCACGCAGAGAGTAAAAATGGCATATTTGGGATTTGAATCCCAATCCTCTAACTACATACTTTCCATGGTTTTTGTCAAGGGAGGTGGGGTAGGGGTGTGTCAACAGGGATCAATGGTGAGTGTAGGAGGGGGGGGGGGGGGGTTAAGAAGAGGTAGCTCAAGGGTGAGACCACCTTGGATACTATTCTTTCTAAAATATACCCAGGGTCCAGGCCTTGGCTTTCCTCAGCTGGCAAGAATATCTCCATTGCCCTTAGGGTTTTCACCTTGTGCTCATCTGTCAACACCACCAGGGAAATCTTAGTTATAGAATGAAGGTCAGTTTGGCTTAAAGTCAACATATACCCTATCCATTCCCCTAAATCCCCCCTCTCTCCTCTTTCCTAAGGTCTGAGGCAAAACAGGGTGTTCCTTCATGATTGGTGGTACTTTCCCCAGATATGAAGCTGAGGGTGGAGGCCCCATTTCAGACAACCAGAGCCCCAGACTGGCAGATGATACTGGGGGGGGGGGGAGCAAAGGAAGGACGTGGGCTCTGGAAGGGGAACAAGCATCCATTGTCTCCTCAAACCATGTGTCAACACAATGAAATCCTAGTGCCATCCACTGTTACATTTATAGCTGATTATGGATGAGTCTGACCTTGGGCAGACACATCATGTGTGTGTGTGTGTGTGTGTGTGTGTGTGTGTGTGTGTGTGTGTGT
>NW_027187358.1:4997479-5032923 GCF_028583685.1 Petaurus breviceps papuanus | reverse complement strand
TGTGTGTGTGTGTGTGTGTGTGTGTGTGTGTGTGTGTGTGTGTGTGTGTCCCAGAGGAAGTCCTTGCTGCTGTGAGTCTTCAGGTATAGGTTTGCCTGGATATTATTTTATGTGTCTCTTTGTATCTGTGTACACACATTTGTGTTTCTCTTCTCCTTTACTCTCACCCAGGCTTACCCCACCTCCACTCCCCACCCCTGCCCCCAGACCTATGGTCAGAGAAAGCAAAGTCTGTGAGCCTCTTCAAAAAGTGACATTTCTAAGGGATAATCTGTAGTCCCATCCTCTGCTCCCTTCACTCTTCTGCAGACAGGGGCTTGCAGTGTCTTCCGGCAGCCCAGCAATAGATACTTTTCTTTTTTTTTTTTTAATAATATCAGATTTCTTTTATTGTTCCAAATTTTAATATCTGCCCATATGATGTATATAATGTACTCATATAAGGGCCATTATTCAAAATGGTACATTAAAAACAGACCAATTTGTCATTCTTGGTTTTGTTGGTTTGATCACTGGATAGAAGTAATGGCTTGTTTTCATGAGGGAGACTTTCGAACACTCGCAAATGAATAAAATTCCTCTTCACCAACATGAACCTTAATGAAGTAGCTTATTCCAGCAACCAATTGACTTTTAAATTCTACAGTCTTAAGGACTGGAAACTTCCTATTTTCTTTCTCTTCAAGCTGTGCCTTTACCTTGTCCGCGATCTGCTGCGTTTCAGCCGTGGCCGGTTTGGCGGCCGAAACTCCTCCGCACATCATCCTGGCAAGGTGGGCGGTAGACACACAGTGAGGGATGAACCCAGGGGCAACATCTGAGAGTGATACTTTTCTTTATAAAATGTGGGTGGGAAGGGAGATTGGGGGCTACCAGTAGTCTGTAGGGCATTGGGGGATCTGTATTCTTATTTGGAGTCCCCAGGTATTAGAATTCTGCAACTCAGATCTCTCTGGTTGTCTCCAGACTCCAATAACCAATCAATCAATCAACCAACCAGTATTTAACTGCCTACTATGATTAAGACACTATGCCAAGCTCTGGGGATACAAAGAAGACTGGAAGTCCCTATTCTCAAGGAGTTAATAGTCCAAAGGGACAGACAATACTCAAACAACTGTGTGCAAACAAACTATGAGTTGTTGTTGTCAGTCATATATGACTCTTTGTGACCCCATTTGGGGTTTTCTTGGCAGAGATACTGGAGTGGTTTGCCATTTCCTTCTCCAGCTCATTTCACAGATGAGGAACTAAGGCAAACAGGGTTCAGTGACTTGCCCAGAGTCACACAATTACTAAGTGTTTGAGGTGGGATTTGAATTCATGAACATGAGTCTCTCTGATTCCAGGTCTGGTACAGTGTTCCCTGCGCCCCTTAGCTGCCCCACACACAAACAAGCTACAGACAGGATCAGTTGGGGGGTAGGTTCAGAGGGAAGACACTAAGATTAAGGAAGACTAGGAAAGGTTTCTTGCAGAAAGTGGGACTTGAGCACAACCTTGAAGGAAGCCAGCAGGTAGAGATGAGGACAGAAAGAGTTCCAGGCATGAGGAACAGCCAACAAAAATGCTTAGAATTGGAAATGTATCACGTACAAGAGAGGGTTTCTAGGTGGCACAGTGGATAGAGTGTCTTTCCTGGAGCTAGGAAGACTTAAATTCAAATCCAGCCACAGACATTTACTAGCTGTGTGACCCTGGGCAAGTCACTTCAACTTGTTTGCCTCAGTTTCTTCATTTGTAAAATGATCTGAAGCAGGAAATGGCAAACTGCTCTAGTATCTTCACCAAGAAAACCCCAAATGAGGTCACAAAGAATCAAACATGAATGAAAAATGATTGAACCACAACACATACAAAAAACACTGCGGAAACCATTGTATGGGAATCCAATTCAAGATGGACAATAGACAATTGGAGATACGTGACTGAAGGTCAAAAGAGACAGGTTAGGAGCTCCACTTCCCACTCCCATCCACAAACCATCCCAGAAGAGAGAAGGAAGCTGTTGAAGATTCATAGACTGTTAGCTGACTGCCGGATGATGCTTTCCCCTCAGAGATGAAAAACCCAAAGCATGTGGGAAGTAAATGAAGTCACTTTCCCAAGCTCAGACCCCTCCCAAGACTGTGCTGGGTACTACCTGAATCTGTGGGCCAGGCTTCCCTAGACTCCTCAGTCCCCCTCACTCCATGTTCCCTTCCAGTTGCCAAGCCTTCAGGTTCTATTTCCATAGCTTCTGACTCTCCTTCCGCCCACAGGGCCATCACTCTTGGTTCGAGGCCTCACAAGAGCTGGCTCATTGGTCTCCCTGCCTCAAGTCTCCCTTCTTAATCCATCCAGCTGCGTCAACAGCCAAAGCCCTAAAACATTGGTTGGACCATCTCTCGTCCTAAGAAGCTATGAAGGCTACTCACCATTCACTCTTGTTACACATAATAATAATAGTAAGCGTTTATATAAATTTTAGCTTTGCAAAGCACTTTACAGATGTTATCTTATTTGATCCTTACAACCACTTTCGGAGGTTATTATCCCCATTTTACAGACAAGGAAGCTAAGGATGACAGAGGTTAGGGGACTGATCAGGATCCTGTATCTAGGAAATGTCTGAGGCCAGATTTGAGTTCAGGTTTTGCTGACTCCAAGTCCAATGCCCTATTATGTACTCCAGCTAGCTGTCTGCTCCCCTCCATGGCCTCTGCTGTCTTAGCAAGACATGACATCCCATCTACTATCCATAGGTCTGAAACACCCACCTCTTCACTTCTGCCTCTTAGAATTCCCCAGTTTCCTTCAAAACTCAGATCAAATACTGCCTTCTCTAGGAGGCCTTCTTTGATCCTCTGATTGCTAGGATCACCCTCCTCACAACAACTTACTTTTATGTATTTTGTATTTATTCATGTGTATGTATACATACTGTTTACCTTGATAGGATGTATGATCCTTCAGGACAAGGGTGTTTCATTTTTTGTCTTTGTAGGTATTTAGTAAATACTTGATTGATTGATCAATTATCTTCCCTTAGTCCAAATCATAACAGCCTATTTTTCCCAGGCCTTTAGGGCCTAAGAACTTCAATTTAACAAACACTTATCAAATGCTTATTATGTACCAGACACAGTGTATGGAAGGGGCATTATATGGTCCCAATCATCAGGAGGTACAGGATGTCCCAGCACCAGCATTGAGAAGCTAGTCCTGTTTGTTGTTGTTCAGTCATGTACAACTCTTCTTGGACCATAGCACGCCAGGCCCTTCTATCTTCCACTCTCTTAAAGTCTGTCCAAGCTCATGTTCATTGTTTCCATGATACTGTCTATCTGTCTCATCACTTACCCTCCCTTTTCCGTTTGCCTTCAATCTTTCCCAATGTCAGGGTCTTTTGCAGTGAGTCCTGTCTTCCATGGACAAAGTATTTAAGCTTCAACTCCCCTTCCAATGAACAGCCTGAATTAATTTCTTTAAGTATTGACTGATTTGACCTCCTTGTTGTCCAAGGGACTCTCAAAAGTCTCCTCCAGCACCACAATTCAAAAGCATCAATTATGTGACACTTAACTTTCCTTATAGTTCAACTCTCCCAGCCATACATTGGTACTGGAAAAACCATAGCTTTGACTTTATGGACCTTTGGCAGCAAAGTGATATCTCTGCTTTTTAGGTCACCATCCACATTTGCCATAGTTTTCCTTCTAAGGAGCAAGTATCTTTTAATTTCATGACTGCAGCTGCCATCTGCGTGATCTTTGAGTTCAAGAATATAAAATCTGACAGTTTCCATTTCTTCTCCTTCTAAGAAGTAATGGGACCAATTGCCAAGATCTTAGTTGTTATTGTTTTTGACTTTAAGTTTCAATTCAGCTTTTACACTCTCTTCTTTCACCCCATCAAGAAGTTTCTTAATTCCTATTTACTTTCTGTAATCAAAGTAGTATCATCTGTATATCTGAGATTGTTGATATTTCTCCCAGAAACCTTAATTCTAGCTTTGGATTCATTCAGTCTGGTATTTCACATGATGTACTCTGCATACAAGTTAAATAAATAAGGCAACAACGTACCACCTCATCACACTCCTTTTCCAGATTTAAACCAACAGTTGTTCTGTTTGGTTCTGTTACTTCTTGGCCTCCATACTGGTTCCTCGGGAGACAAATAAGATGACCTGGTAGTCCCATCTCTCTGAGGACTCTCTGAGGCCACATTTGGTTGTGATTCACATAGTCAAAGGTTTTAATGTAGTCAATGAAGCAGAAGTAGACTTTTTTTTCTGGAACTCCCTTTCTTTCTCCACAATGTAGCTAATGTTGGCAATTTGGTCTCTAGTTCCTCTGCCTCTTTGAAAACCAAACTGCTCTTCTGGTAATTCTCAGTTCACATCTTGCTGAAGCCTAACTTGCAGAATCTTAAGCATAACCTTGCTGGCATGTAAAATTGGTGCAATTATTGTTCAGCAATTTGAACATTCCTTGGCATTGCCCTTCTTTAGGACTGTTATGTAAACTGGTCTTTTCCAATCCAGTGACCACTGTTGAATTTTCCAAATTTGCTGACATATTGAGTGCAGCACTTTAACAGCATCATCTTTTCGGATTTTAAATAGCTCAACTGGAATTCCACTAGCCTTATTGTTAGCAATGCTTCCTAAGGCCTCCTTGACTTCTTTTCCTAGGATGTCTGGTCCTAGACAGGTAAACACACCATCCTAGTTATCAATGATGTTAAGCTCTTCCTTGTATCGTTCTTCTGTGTATTCTTGTCACCTCTTCTTAACCTCTTCTGCTTCTGTGAAATCCCTGCCATTTTTGTCTTTTATCATGCCCATTTTTGCATGAAACTTTCCCTTGATATCTCAAATTTTCTTGAAGAGATCTCTTGTCTTTCCCATTTTACTGTTTTCTTCTATTTCTTTACCTTGCTCATTTAAGAAAACCTTCTGGGGTAGCTAGGTGGTGCAGTGAATAGAGTGGACAGTGAATAGGCCCTGGAGTCAGGACGACCTGAGTTCAAATCCGACCTCAGACACTTAACACTTACTAGCCATGTGTTCTTGGGCAAGTCACAACCCCAATTACCCTGCCTTCCCTCTTCCAAAAAGAAAACTTTCTTATCTCTCCTTGCTATTCCCTGGAATTTGTGTGTATTTTTCCCTTTTGCTTTCTTTCTTCTGCTATGTGTAAAGCCTCACCAGATGACCATTTTGCTTTCTTGATCTTTTTTCTTTGGAATGTTTTTTTTGTTGCTACCTCCTGTACAATATTGTGAACCTCTGTCTATAGTTCCTCAAGAATGCTACTAGATCTAATCCCTTAAAACTATTCATCACCTCCACTTCATATTTATAAGAAATGTTATGAGGAAACTGAGGCAAATAGGGTTAAGTGACTTACCCAGGGTCATACAGCTAGGAAGTGTCTGAGGCCAGATTTGAACTCAAGAAAATTAGTATTCCTGACTTTAGGCCCAGCACTCTATCCATTGTCCCACTTATGTGCCTGAGCCCTTCCTAAAGGACTCCTAAATCTGTCACCGGCAGTCTCACTGAGTCTCTGATAAGGTCTCCCCCTCCTTCCAACAAGTCTGGGCACTTGCCCAAGATTGTTAACATTTCTACTCTAAGTTATCAACATCTGCCCCACCCCACTCCCCTCAGGCAGATAGCAGACTCTCCCCTGCCCCTCTCAATGGCATAGCCACACAAAGCTCACTTTGTGAAATGGGGACGGGCATCAAGTCTTAGGCGTACCAGGCCTTTGTCCAACACCATGGTCAAATTCATAGCACTGAAGAGTTTGCCTAGAAACCACCCTCAAGTGTCCCTAGGACCCAGGGAGTCAAAAGAATCAGGAAAGAGAGTCTTGGGAGCAGAAGAAAGGAGGCTACAGGAGGCAACTTGTTATAGCTAGCTCTGGAGTCAGAGCACACGGGTTCAAATGCCATCTCTGATACTACCTATGCAACTTTGGGTACTTAACCTTCTTGGTCCTCATTTTCCTCAGCTGTAAAAAGGGGATTGGACCAGATGGTCATTGAGGTACCTAATTTAGGAGGATGACTGACACACCCCAAGCCTAATCTCTTCCAGCTTCTAGTTTACTAGGGGACCAATTCCTGAAAAACCTTCACCATAATGGATATCTGGTATGGATTTGCCCTCTGAACTAAAAAACTTCGAATTCTCCCCTATATAAATATATAAAATGGAATAGAAATCTATTCATTCCTGAGGAAGCACAGCAGCTTGTCCTACCCAGATTCAGGGGGGCTCTTCCCCAGGATATAAGACTACAAGGCTAAGTGACTATGGTCTTAGGCCCTATTGCTCCCTTTTGAAGAGAAGACATCAACAAGGTCTATTTCCCACTAACCCCCTGCCAGTATTCAACCTTATCCACCCCCCTCCCCAAATCAGGCTTCCTCTCTTTAACCTTCCAACTTCCTCAAACATGAAGTTGGATGATTGATGAACTGAGAAGTTACAGTTAAAAAGTGACTTATCCAACCTTCTATCAACAATAAAAAATTCCACTGGCCAACATTTCTGCAGTCCTGAAGAGTAATGATAACTCACCTGCACAGTGATCACTTTTCCACCTACAAGGTCAGTGTCGAAAGAGGTAATAAATCTTGTCTAGTCTCCTAGGCCCTATCCCAAATATTCCCCTGGTTCTCTCGGTCCCATACCTCCCACCCTCTGGCAGGAGAGAAAAAAGAGAAGGCCAATGTGTGTGCCAACCCCACTCCCATCCCACCATCTTGTCTCAGAGAAGGAACATAAGGAGAAAATATGGTGCTATTCTTCTTGGGGAAAGAGTACCCAAGAGCCACATATATCGAAAATTCAGGGACATACACTGGGGAAAGATTTCCCAATAAGGTTGCTGGCCTGGGCTCAAGCTGGGCAGGGATCTATATTAGGGTAGCTGCTCTTGCCTTGAACCTTCAGCAAGTGCTGACTTAGAGTTGGGATGGACCAGGTGACTTTGCCAGATACCTCCCAGTCCCAGGACCCCATGGGAGAGAATGTTTGTTATGAAAGACAAATTTTTTTTTAATTTTTTTTTGGAGGGGGGAGGGTAGGGCAATTGGGGTTAAGCGACTTGCCCAAGGTCACAAGGCTAGTTTTTTGTGTCAAGTGTCTGAGGCCAGATCCAAACCCAGGTCCTCCTGACTCCAGGGCCATTGCTCTACTCACTGTACCACCTAGCCGCCCCTGATCAGAAACATTTTTACAGATATTTACAGCTTGAAGGGATCTCTCATTCTGCAGAAGAGGGTACTGAGATGGATGGTGAGGTAACTTTTTTAAAATTTTTTTTTTTATTTTTTCCTTTGTGGGGGGGGGGGCAATGGGGTAAACAACTTTCCCAAGGTCACATGGATAGCAAGTGTTAAGTGTCTGAGGCCAGATTTGAGCTCAGGTCCTCCTGACTCCAGAGCTGGTGCTCTATTCACTGCACCACCTAGCTGCCCCGAGGTAATTTATTTATGATCACACATAGTAAATATGGAACAAAGAGAGGATTTGAACTTGTATTCTGATTCCAAATTTAAGGCTTTTTCCATCTACCAGGCAGTGTCTGAGTGACCCTCACCCTTTTTGTTGGAGAAGGAAGTGAGGATTGTCTATGCATTTCTCAGTCTGGGTCCTCTAGTTTCCCACTGTTTTGTGTGGACTCAAGTGATGAGCTTTCTCAAAACTGATTATACTCATTGATTCTGTTTATGATGATATGAACCCTTCAGGTAAAGGAAGAGGAGGAGGGGGGAGGAGGAGGAGGAGGAAGAGGAGGAGGAGGAGGAAGAGGAGGAGGAGGAGGAAGAGGAGGAGGAAGAGGAGGAGGAGGAGGAGGAGGAGAATTGGAACTGTCTTGACATCTTGAGGAAGCCCAAAAACTGTGAAGGAAAATGATGGGAGCACTGACAAAGCTTACCAAGTGCTCAGCACCTAGAGATATTGCCCAGGAGTCAAATTGGATTCTTCTCAAGTCTATCTTCTAAGAACACCTGAGTTTCATTTACTTTTAAGCTAAAGTGAATGACTTTCACAAAAAGTCCAGTCTCTTTCAGCTCTCACCCAGTCCATTATATTTTGGTTCTGCAACTAATTAGCTTTAATTTTTGATCGAGTCTCTTGCTCAAGCCCCAGTTTCGTCTTCTGTAAAATCAAGGAGTGGGATCAGATGATGTCGAAGGTCCCTTCCAGCTCTGGCATTCCACAGACTATAGGGCTACCTTCACCCTAGTTGCTCCAATGAGTAGTTCAGAACCCCCCAGAAACCTGCCCCAGCCCCCAATCCAGGTGCTAGTTTCCAGACAGGTTAGCTTTGTAAATGATTAACACTAATCAAACAGATCTCAGGCCAGCCCCTCCAGACCTCACCCCCTCAGGGTCAGGGCCGGACAAAGAAGTGACTGTGATGTAGTTGGTGCCATTCCAGGAGGGGCCCTACCAATCACCCCCCCCCCCGGGGAGGCAAACAGTACCCCCTGCTCCTCCCCCACTGTCCCAAATCGAGAGGGAGCCGCTGCTGCGGCCCAGGTTACTGCTTAGGCAGGATTCAGCAACAGCTGCCAAAGTGACTTAGAGAAGGGAGGAGAAGGGAAAGGGAATCAGGCCTGTCTATCTTCCTGTTTTCAAGTCAACTTCCTGTTTGTAAAGAAGCCTTAGGGTAAGAATAACAACTTAGAGCATCAGACTTCAGAGCTAGAAGGAACCATAGAAATCAGCCGGACCCAAAGCTTTCACTTTGTAGGTGAGGAAACGAAGTGTCCGAGAGGTGCCGTGATAGGAAAGAAATGGAAACTGAAACTGTGCCTTCAGACCAACCATCCCACTCCAACAACTCAAGTTTCTATGAGATTTTAAAGTTGGTCAAGGACTTTCAGCACCACTGGCTTGTGGTATAGACGGTGCAAGTATTATCATCCATGGAGAGATGAAGATACTGAGGCCCCAGAGGCTAAATTACTTAACACTTCCAGTTATTCATTTCCAACATATCCAGTTCATATTAGAGCTAGCAACAAAACTCCCTTTCAATGTATTTCAGTCAATCTGGTCCCCTCACTATGCCCTGATCTTTCCTGCTTTTATATCTTTGCTCATGCTGAATCCAGCCCTGACTTCTGTCCTTACTCATCTCTTTATTTCAGTAGCATTCATTTCTCAGTAGAAGACATAGATCAATGGCCCATAACCATTATTTCCATCACTGCTGATTTATTTGGGGGCCTCTCACTAATCATATTCTTTGGCTTATTTTCCCCTACCATGGATTCTCCTGAAAATATCAATATCTGACCCATATCCTCACTCAGGATATCCCTTGGGAATATAAGAAATTGGATCATTTCCCTCTAAGCACCCTCAGTTTCTATATAATCATTCAGGATAATAAAACATGTGATATAGGACAGGATTTAGTAAACAAGGCAGAAAATGCAAGGAATCATTCCCAAGTCTGGAAATAATTCCAACTCCCTCTATGGCCCCAAGTCCCCAAGGACCTGGGGTATATGGTATATTCAAGGAGGATTAGTATGTCTGGTGTGAGGACTTGTTGAGCCATTTTCAGGGCTGCTCATTCACCGTGGGTGTCCACCTGATTCACCCAACTCTCACCTGTGGTTCCAAGGAGCTGTAGCATGTGCAGTAGCCACACCCCAGTAAACCATTTCAGCAGACAGGCTACACCAGGTTGAGGGTAACTGATGAGCCTCAAACCCACCTGTGGATCAGGGGAGTGTCTACCCCAAGCATGTGAAGACTTCTCCCAGTAAAATGGGTAGATAAGAACAATTTGTTCCAAAGGCCTGAAGCTGGTGCTGTGGAGTGTTTAGAGCCTGGTGGGACACCTAAGAGGTCAAGGTCATCCACTACATCCTGGGTCATTGCCAGTTGTTCTGACTCTTGTCTTGCCACTGGCCTTTGATGACTCTGGAAGAGAGAGAGAGTGAGACTGATGACTTTGTGCAACTCTGTCTCACTTAAATCCCCTTCACCCCAAAGTCAAGACCTCAGCTGTGATATTATTGGTCCTCTTCAAAAAAAAAAAAAAAAGACAAACAATAGCCCTAACAACCTATATAGTCATTCTAACTTAGACATAGTACTGCTCTAGGAGAATAAGCTCTCTCTGGTAACAGACAGTTCTTTCCCCAAGGACTTTTCCAGTTTTACAGACTTAGGATGAGTCCTCAGTGAGAGGTACAAACCTGGGTTTGCTAAGGACTCAAGCAATTTTTTCTTCTGATGATCCCTGTAACTCCCTGCTTTGTCTTTAAATACAAATAAACTTATAGATGTTTTTTGCCTTTGCTTTACAATCATTCCTAGGGAACCACCCCATCCCCTCCACCTCAAATTGAACCTTCCCTTGTAATTAAAAACGAAACAAATCTGAATTTCTAAAAGAAACCTTTCTTACAATGCTTCTTTTTTTTTTTTTTTTTTTCTTTTTTTTTTTTTTTTTTTAGCATTCGGGGTTAAGTAACTTGCTCAAGGTTACACGGCCACTTATTTCTGGGTGTGGTGCTGAGTGTCTGAGCCTGGGATTTGGGATTTGATCCAGGTCATCCCGACACTGGAGCTGGTGCTCTTACTCTCTGAGCCACCTGGCCGCCCCTAAGCAATTGGGGTTAAGTAACTTGCTCAAGGTTACACAGCCAGGTGTTTCTGGGTGGGTGCTAAGTGTCTGAGCCCGGGATTCGATCTCCAGGTCTTTTCAACACTGGAGCCGGTGCTCTTACTCGCTGTGCTACCTGGCCGCTCCTCTTACAATGCTTCTTAAAGAAGATGACCACAGGAAGGAAGATATGGTAACCACATCTAATAATGTCTACAACACTGTGCATCAGTAATCCCCTCTCTATTTGCTGTGAAAAAGGAGGCTTGTTTCATTCTATGTTCTATCGCAGAAATGTCCACCAAGCAGCCCAACACTCCAGAGTGTGGCTGGAATCCAATTAAATTTAACTAAGAAATACCCAACAAAATAAATAAAAAGACAATAAAGCAGATAATATGACATTTCAAAACTAAGTCAATATAGGGCCACAGGGATTCTTATGTATGAATGAGTGGCCTCTGTTTCTAGCTGAGTCTGACACCACTTGGTCTACCATTGACTTTTTTTCTCACTTATTTAGAGGTCAGTTTTCTTTTAGTGCTATTTTTATTTGTGCTGTCATAGTCATATACATTATACTTTTCATTTTACTTATTTCACTCTGTATTACTCCTTTAAATATTCCCATAGTTATATGAATTCCCTATAATCTTCATTTCTTACTATGCAATAATGTTCCAATATATTCATATGCCATAGTTGGTTTTTTTTCCCAGTCATTTCCCAATTGAATAATACCTACTTCTGATATGAGGGGAGAGAAAAAGTTCTTCTCCCACCACATAGCACGACAGCTAAAGGGCAGGCATTGGCGTAGGAGAACTTGAGACTAGAACCCAAAGTCCTAGCTCCCTCTTCTTCTTTCTGGAGTATAGATGACTGAGCAGTGATTCTGGGATGTATATGACCAGTATTAGAGGCAACCTTGCAAATTCAAAAGGTTTGTGAGTTCCTATGCCCTTGCTACACTTCAGTAGGAGCCCCCAACTACTATCCAATGGTTTGGTTTTTTTTGGAGGGGGCAAGGCAGGGCAATTGGGGCTAAATGACTTGTCCAAGGTCACACAGTTAGCAAGTGTTAAGTGTCTGAGGTCTGATTTGAACTCAGGTCCTCCTGAGTCCCGGGCTGGTGCTCTATTCACTGTGCCACCTAGCTGCCCCCCACCCCAGTGCTTCTTAAAGAAGATGACCACAGAGAGGAAGATACCTCCCCATCCACACCTCCCCACCTTGCTTGGAAAACATAGTCCTTAAGGCAGAGCTGAGGTTAAGGTGATATATTACTTTCACAATCTCACAAAATATTTCATGTTTTGATGTTTTAAGTTAAGAGAGTATATTAGTTATAAATAAATACTGCTTGTCAATGTGGACTTATGAGTCTTTTGGGTCTACAATTTTTGTATGGAGGAAGTAAATAGGTGTCCTATATTTGATTTACTTATACATTAAGTACCTTCTACTTCTTTTGGGGGAGAGCCTAAACATGAGCAAAATCTAAGCTCTAGGTACAAAAAAAAATGGTGCAATAAAGGAATCTAACCCTTTCCTCTGAGGGCCAGGCTCCCCCAGTCTTTGTATGTGGGTTCACAGCTGAGAGGGAGGAAGAGGGTAAGTGCCCCAGCCCCTTGGTCCCAGGGATGGTTCTTATCATGTCCTTGAATAATTCTGGATTGATATCCAGAACAGTTGTAACAATGGGTAGCTCCATCAACATTGCATTAAAGTGTCCATCTTCTCACATCTCTACCAGCATCTATAGATCCTATCTTTTTGTAATCTTTGCCAATTATCAGGGCATGTGGGGAAAGTCAGAGTTCTTTTAAATCGCATTTCTTTTACTACTAGTGACATGGAGCATGTTTTAATAATGATGAATTATAGTTTGCAATTCTTTTTTTGAGCACTGTTCATAACCTTTGACTTCCTATCTATTGGGAAATGGCTTATAATACTGTTTGTCGATTCTCTAATATCTTAGCAGACTCTTTTTGGTAATGTTACTTGTAAATATTTTTCCCATTCTAGTTTCTATTCTTATCCTATCTTCATCAATTTTATGAATTCAAAAGCCTTTTAATTTATGTAATCAAAATGATCAACTTCATTTTTTATCTCTTCTATCCTTTTTTTAAACTAAGAATCTTCCTCCTAGTCAAAGTTGTGCAGGGAAACTGTTCTCATTCCTCCTATTTTTAAATTATTAAATTGTTTACATTCAGGTCATGTATCTATTTGGAGCTTATTATGAAATATGGTGTAAGATGTTGGTATAAAACAAATTTCTGCCAAATTGCTTTCCCATTTTCCTAGAAATTTTCATCCAGAAAGGAAACATTTCTTCAAGAATTTATGTTCTTAGATTTATAAAACATTGGTACTGTTCTCAGTTGATTCATTTTCTGAGCTACTTTCCTGGTTTTTAAACAATACTAAACAGTTTTTATTACTATTGTTTCATAATATACTTTAACATCATTTTCTTATTGTATAGTACAATTTGAGATAACTTTTCTCATTGTTTTCCTTGACAACCTAGACCTTTTTTTCATCCAAAGGGATTTTTATATTCTTTTGTCTAATTCTTTATGGAATCTCCTGGGTAATTTGATTGGTGTAGCACTAAACTGATATATCAATTTATGTAGTGTCATCATTTTTAATTATGTTGGCATGGCACAACCATGAACAGAGAGCATCACTCCATTTACTTATCTCTCTGTAGATGTATAAATGTACTTTGTAGTTGTATTTCTACCTGTTGTTTCTACTGATTCTTTTGTTTCATCTGTTGTTATAGGAATGTAAATTTTTAAGATCTTCCCTGCCCCTAGGTTAAGTGCACCTGGAGCCTGTGGTGGGAGGCTTGTTTTTCAGGAACGCCCACACCTTGGTGCTTTGTGATTGGGCAGTGGGTTGAGGGTTACATTCTCTGACCCAGGAGAAAGCTATATAATCCCTGATGTGAGATGTTGTTTTGGGGCTCACTTTGAGAAGTGTTGTGTGACTTGACCAGAGGAGACTCTGGGTAGCTGTTGTCAAGCCCCACCCCCACCCCACCCCCAGCTTTGAAAAACCCTTGATGCTTCCCTAACTGACTAGGTATAGATGTAATGATTGGACAGCTGGAGGCCTGTCTGCTGAAATGTTTCTCTGTCTTGTAACTTCTGCTTGTAACCTGTCTGTATACTCTGAAGTTCAGGGTGCTGACTTTTCCCCTGAACTAGGTAAATGTTATGTTTGATCGATTAAAGCGAGATTGTTAACCCATTTTGAGTTACTTTCCTTTAGAAAAGCAGATCTAAGAACCTGTGTTGGCAGCCATCCTGGGGATGCTGCGGTGCTTGCTGCTACATCTGTCATGTTTCTCAGGAAGACCTGTTTGGATCTTCTGGAATCCTCTGTCCTTTAGAAGCCTTTCAGCTCCCTTTGTGTCAGCACCATTTGCCTTGATGGGTATGATTCCTGGATCAAATCACAGACCTTTCTTCCAGAAATTAAAGTCATGTCTATATTTAGCTCCTCTGTCCTTTTCTCTTTAACACCACCAACTTAAAGGCAAATCCCAAGAGCACATATACTTCAGGTTTGTCTACTAGCCATGAACCTGAGTTAATTTCAGAGTGAAGCCTTCATCAGTAGCACAATGAGAACACAGGACACAGGAAATTTCCATGGTGTCTAGGAAATTCGTTCCCTGTCAAGAAAATACAGGGAGTAGCAGCTTACCATTCTGTTATTGGGGTGTCCTTTGGTGCACGTGCTATAAGCATAACTGGGCCACATTGGTTTAATTTAATATATAAACTGTATTTGGATTCAACTAAAGTTACTTATTTATCCAAATCTGCTAACCTAACACCTGGTGGCAGTCAGCCACCTGCTAGTATGGGGGGAAGAAAGGTTCTAATCCTCCTAGGTGGACAGGCAGGTAGTATAGAGGAAATAATACTAATAGCTAAAATTTATATAGCACTTACTATGTGCCTGCCACTATGCTAAGCATTTTATAATTATTATTTCATTTAATCCTCAGAAGTAAGTGCTATTATTTTCCTCATTTTACAGATGAGGAAACTGAGACAAACAGGGTTAAGTAATTTGCCCAGGATCACACAGCTGATAAGTGTCTGAGACTGGATTTTAACCCAGGACCAACACTCTTATCTACTGTACCAGCTATCCCTCTCAAAGAAAAGAAAGGCATATTTAGAATCACAGGACCAGGGTTCAAATCCTGGCTCCACCACTGACTACTTATGTGACTTTGGGTAAGTCACTTAGTCTTTGTTTTTTGCTTTTTGGAGGGGCCATTGAGGTTAAGTGACTTGCCCAAGGTCACATGGCTAGTTTTTGTGATGGATTTGGAATAAATGACCTGTAAGACCCTATTTGTAGGAGCCAGGTTTCCCAACACCACCACTTCACCTGATTCAGTCATAGGTGTTATGGTGGATAGTGCATTGGGTTTGGAGTGAGGAAGACCTGAGTTCAAATCTGTTTTCACATACTTACTAGCTATGTGACCCTAGACAAGTCACTTAACCTCTTTCTGCCTCAGTTTCCTCAACTGTAAATCGAGGATAACAATAGCATCTACCCTGTAGGGTTGTTGTGAGATAATACTTATCAAGCTCTTACCATGGTGCCTGAAACATGGTAGGTACTTAATAAATGTTTGTTTCTTTCTTTCATAAAGTCACATTAAGTGCAAAAGTGTACCTGATGAATGTATACCTGATTCCTTTATGAGGTGAGAATGCATACCTCTCAGTACTTCAAATACCTGTGAGCTGGATGAGTTCCAGAATTCCAGAACCGGAGAGGGTTGTGGGGAAAATCCATGTATCAGAAGGTGGCAAAGGTGGGAAGTGTGGATTCATTCCTCTCTAACCCCACTAGTCATGTCATTAGAGATGCTGGACCAGTAGGAGACACTGAATCCAGTGAAAAACAGAGACACAGATACAGTCACCTTTAGGGAGGAAAAAGATCCAAGGAATGTGACTCCTAGACAATGAAAATCCTGCCTGAGCTTATCCTCTGCTGGGCAGGCCTTGGAGAACCCAGTATCATCTCAAATTCATTGAGGATGTTCATGTAACCTTTTTATCCCCTAAAATTCTCAAATGGTCTATAACAGACCATGTATCTGATTCTTACCCACCCTAAGTCCCCAGCACAAATTAGTGATGAAGCTTTTAAAGTGTTTAAATCCTCACTATCCTAGATAGTGTCATTGGTAACAATAGACAACTTCTAGTTGCATGCAGTCACAAATTGGAGGCAGTCAGATGGCTCAGTGGATAAAGCACTTGGACCTAGAGTCAGAAAGACCTGAGTTCAAATCTGACCTCAGACACTTCCTAGCCATGTGACCCTGGATGAGTTATTTAACCTCTTTTGCCTTAATCCACTGGAAAAGGAAATGACAAACTATTCTGTTATCTTTGCCAAGAAAACCCTATGGATAGTATGGTTCACAGAGTCAGGAAGAGTCAGATATGACTGAATGACAAGTTGTATGAAGGGGAGTATAGAAAATCTCCCTCCACCTTGCCCCTTACAGATATGGCCCCTAAACAAGTTAAAAGATTTAGAAGCTATGATGAATACAGGATAAAGTCCCCTTGACCTATATAGTCCCTGAGGACTTAGATGGGTTGGATCAAGGGAGGTGGCTTTCTGTTCACATTTGAAAGCATGTGAGATATCTGTGATCTCTTCAATTTAGGGAACTCCCAATAAGGGAACTTCCTTTACCAATGAAGATTGCATTCTATCTATGGTTTAGTAGATAGAAATAAGAGTTGCTTCACTGTTACACATGGTAGGTCAAATTTCCCTTGTTTTGGAGTGGTCTATTAGAAGTTAGTAAAGTTTCCTCTGGAGTCAGGTGTTACTTCATATAACATCAGACACCCTAGCATACCCAGGATGACTTGCTAGCACAGGTTCTTTGATCTGCTTTACTAAAGGAAAGCAAGTTTAAAGGAGTCAACAATCTTTAATTAAACACATATATATGTATACATGTATATGTGTGTTGTGTATATATAAAATTTACTTAGAGGGAAAAGAGGGAAAAGTAAGCACCCTGAACTTCAGAAAATACAAACAGAAATTACAAGCAGACAAAAAATATAGACAGAGAAAATAACACAATTCAACAGACCAACAGACAGGGCTTCTAGCTGTCTGACCATCACATACCTACATAGTTAGTTACCAGAGAGAGAAACACCAACATCTGGGTTTTCAAAGTGGGTCTCTGGGACTGCCCAGAGTCTCATCTGGCCAAATCATACAACACTTCCCATAAATGAGACCCAAAGCAAAACCTCACCTCAGAATATATATACCCTTTTTCGGGGACAGAGGACATTACAACCTTCATGATCCACTGCCTAATTACAAAGTAACAAAAGGTGTGGGTCTTCCTGAAGAACAAGCCTCTCCTCAATCAGGCCCCTCCTGCTGGGTTCCACTTGAGGTCCATTATGGTACAGGGAAGATTTTCAAATTCCCTTACCATTACACCTCACCACTGTAGGCAGTGGTTACCAGAGGCTTGAACTCAGGGCCCCTGACCCCAGAGCCAGGTTTGGTATGAAGGAGACCCACCAGCAGTTGCAGTTGGAGTTTTCCTCTTTCTTAGCAGTCTTGATTAAAAGTCTCCCTCCTCTAAGAAGTGTTCTTTAACTACTATCATGCATGGTGATCTCTTCCTGTAAAAAGAAATTTTAAAATCTCCTAAATTTTTTTATCCTAAACCACATGGAGAGGCAATAACATGACATTGGATCTGAAGTCAGAGAATGTGAATTCAAATGTTTCCTCTGACTCATTACTACTCTTTCCCAAGGTCCAAATCTGGGTAAATAATTTACCACTCCTGGGCCTCAGTTTCCTTATCTGTGAATGAGGGGGTGGGACTAAGTGACCTTTGAGGTACCTTCTAGCTATAGATCTGTGAGCTATGGTGTTACTTATTGTCTTTTCTTTTTTACAAGAGGAATCCATCTCTCCAACTGTGTCATCAGTTCCTTGAGAAGAGGCACCATGTCTTATGATCTCTCTGCATATCTCTTTGTACTGTGCCTTTTCTTAGGAGGTACTAAATAAATGTGTGTTGATTTGTTTAGCAACATCAGAATCAGTCAGCCTTTTAAAGTGCAAAGTACTAACATGTTATAAATGATATAAATCAGTCACTCAGTCATTCAAAAAACATTTGATTAAATACCTAGTGTACATAGAGTAGGGTGTTAGGTGCTGGCAGAGAAAGAAAAATTATATAAAATGGAGTCCCTGCCCTGAAGAATTTTATAATCTAGTAGGGGATGAGACAAACATAAATGCCTAGAATACTCAACCTTACATGAAGAAGGCACTGACAAGTTCATGGGATTGTTGATTGAGTTGGAAAGGACCTTAGAGACATCTAGGCCACCCTCTCATTGTTTTGTGGGTAATAAGGGTCTGGCACAGCCCCAGACACTGTCCCTCCATGAGGAGGTTAGGGAGTCTCCTTCCAGAAGAGTTGTGATGATATGGAAGGGTGATGCCTAGGAAAGACTCCCAAGCACACATAAACAGGGACATTCTGTATCTGGTGGTGAAGAGAAGCATCTTTTGTTGTCTATGGAGGGATTCAAAAGGCCTTAGAAAGCTTCTGTCATGTCTCTCTTTTCTCTGCTCTTTCAGCTATTTGGTTCATAGTTGCACTCCTTCATTCACTGTTACAAGGGAAGAGGTCTTAGGTCCTTCTCCCCAAAATGGCCTCAATGAAATGGACCTCCATCCTTGGCCTCTTCATTTGTTCTTTTCTCTTTATGGTGAAGGGAGTAGAGCCTCTGACCCTGTGAATTAAAGTCAGCCAAGTGAACCACAGGAATCCAAGAGTCAGTGTAGGCTGAACTTTGCATCAGTGCTTCAAAGAGCAAAGAATGACCTTCTGGACCAATGCCAGAAGAGACTGAGAAGAAAACTTATTGGAAAGTTATTCTACAAATGGACATGAATTTAGCGGGACCAGTGCTGTGCAGGAACTGAGCTGAGTCGAGCCTACTCTAGTCAGAGGTGAAGGCAGTGCCCCGAAAGTTTTTTGAGGAAAATGTCTGTCTTTTGTTTTAGATATATCTTTGAAGTAAACACCCCTTTGCAAAGCCTAATTGTTGTTAAGTGGCTACATGGAATTGGGTTTGCTAGTCAATAATACCTAGCAATGGGCTGGTAGGGGCTTGAGCAGACAACAGTAGAGAAGAGAAAGCCTTCAGGCTACCTAGAACCTTGAAAAACAGATGTAGCCTGCCTGGAGCTGGGAGGGAGATCCAATGAAGTATATACTACATATAGATGAGAACATTGAGATTCAGTGACTTGCTTAAGGTCACCTAGCTAATAAATGTCTGAGACAGGATTTGAACCCAGATTAATGTTACACCAGGACCTGGGTAAAAAACACTGAAGTATATTTGCTATATAAATTTTGTAGAGTATGCCATATTGGATATGATGACCCTCTTTCCCTGCCCTTGAGGCCCAGAAGAATAAAAGTTATCAGATCATCTATATAGAATTTGAAAAGACCTTAGGGAATACTAGTGTTGATTTTACAGATAAAGAAGGGAGTTAAATGATTTTTACAGGTTCACAAGAAAGCATGAGAGCTGAGATTTTCACTCAGATTCTCTGACTCAACCATTAGCTCCTGCTGCCTTCCAGTGATGGGCCCAAAGAACTGAGACAGGTGTTTGCCTGGGTAGTCCAGTAGCAGGCTGAATATAGGGGTGAGGGTCCTGCCCTTACCCAATAGTAGCAGTTGTCAGTTAGTTGTTTTTCCTGTCCTGTTTATTTGTGACTGTTTTGGGGGTTTTATTGGCAAAGATACTAGGATGGTTTAGCTATTCCTTCTCCAACTCATTTTACAGATGAGGAAACTGAGGCAAACTGGGTTAAGTGACTTGCCCAGGGTCACACAGCTAGTATCTAAGACCAGATGTGAAATCTCCAGGCCCAGGGTTCTATCTACTACACAACCTAGCAGCCTAAAGTGATTAGAATAGTAAGGTCCAAATAGGGTTTCCACTAAGCTAAAAACCAAGATCAGAGATCATAAGCATCACTCTCCTCCTCTAGGATTACTCCAAAACTAGGGAGCATCTGGGAAAGGGGAACATTCCTCACCTAGATTTTCCCTGTTCTAGTGGGAGGCAGTCCTTGTTTTTAAAGAGCTTTTCATGTCTCATTCTGAATTTGCCACATAGTTCAGAGAATAGACCTTCAAAGCTCTGTGTCTCAGCCTGCTCTCCAGAGAGCCACTGTAGACTTCTCCAACTACCTGACACAGTGTGTGAGAAAAGCAGGTTTGCCCCTTGATTCCCTCTTTGAAAAGATAAGCTTCTCTTTCATGACCCTTTGTTCTACAAAGGCTTTTATCTGGAGGGGTTGAGGTGGAGTGGGTAGGGGACTTGACAGTGACTGAGAGACCCTCTTAACCCAAAGCTGGAGGGAGTTCAGAGGAGCTGGGAATAAAAAGGCCTGGAAACAGAGGATGGATGTTGGATGATGAATCTGTCGACAGAATTTGGGTTAGCCAAACCCCTACAGCCCTGAAATTGCAAGGTGGCTTGGTAACCAACATAAAAGGGCTTGCCAGCACCAGACAGAACAGAGTTAGTTAGGGCCACATGGGAGATGAGTTGGTAAAGTAGAAAGAGTCCTGTCTTTAAAGGCAGAGAAACTTGATTCAAATCCCAGCTTCACTAGTCCATATAATAAATGGAACAAGCCTCTGAGAGTGATAGTCTAAGCATTATCATTCCCAACCCATGGGGTAAGTGACTTGCCCATAGCTAGCATTTGTCAGGATTTGAACTTGAATCTCCTGACTCCATGTTCACTACTCTCTCTACTCCATGCTGCCCCATCAGTTAATAAATAACCAATAAACATTTATTAAGTGACTACTATGTACCATGGACTATACTATGCCCTAGAACAGGGGTGGGAAACTGTAGCCTCAAGACCACATGGATTCAGTCAAAGGACCTCACTTGAAGGCCCAGAGGATCACATGTGGCCTTGAAGCTGCCGGTTTCCCACTCCTGTACAGGGTACAAAGAAAGACAAAAGACAGTTCCTGACCTCAAGGAGCTTATAGTCTCATGGAGGAGACAACATGCAAACGACCATGTATAAACAAGCTATACAGGTTACATTGGAAATAATCAATAGAAGTAAGGCACAAGAATGAGGGAAAGGTTTCCTATAGAAGGTGAGTTTTTGTCTGAGACTTGAAGGAAACAATGGAAGCCAGGAGGCCAAGATGAGGTGCCCAGAGTTGGAGATGGAGTATCTTGTTTGAGAAACAGCAAGGGGGAAGATATCACTAGACTGAAGAGTATTCAGGGAATGTAGGTGCAAGAAGACTAGAAACATGGAAGGCGGAAGGGCAGGTTAGAAAAGGTTTTGGATGCCAAAAAGAGGGTTTTGTATTTGATCCTGGAGGTGATGGGAAGCCACTGGAATCGACTGGGGGGGGGGCGATATAGGACCCAGCAAATGTCTGGTTTTGGGAAAATCCCTTTTGTGGCTGAATGGAGGAGGAATTGGAGTGGGTAGAGACTTGAGGTGGCATATGTGCCAGCAGGCTATGTAGAGTGGCTAGGCAGGAGGTAATGGGGAGCCTACATTAGAGGGGTGCTGGTGTCAGAGGTGAGATGGGGCCACATAGAAGAAATGTGAAGAGGACCTGACTCATTGCCAGTGGGGTCCTGGAAAAGTCCTTCCCCTTGTTTGATCCGTAGCTTCCCCATGTGTAAAATGAGAGCAGAATTCTTATTAACCTTCACAAGTCTCTTCCAGGTCTACATCAGATGTCCAGATTCTTTACAGGGAGGCCTAGCAATAGGGGCATCTCAGCTCCTTTATTTCACCTCTCCATCCCACAAGTCTTTGGGGGCTCATACGGGAGAATCACTATACACCCTTCCTATGCTTTCCCCATTCTGTATTTGCAGGGACAGGATCCCCACTCTAAAGGGTCCCATGGAAGGTTCCCTCATCCTTACCCTTACTTACAATTACCTAAATAAAAACAGACACATCTTCCCCCACAATCTACCAAACTATAGATACATGAATGTGTCTATAAATGTCTTCCTTCTCAGATTGCCTCCCTCAACTTCTGTGATTTTTTAAAATATAAAAATGCTATCCTTGCTCTCCTCCACACTCTTATATTTACCCTTTTCCATCCTTTTTCTTCCTGCCCTCTCCACAGCCTTGGCCCCAACTCCAATGCCTGTGCTAGGCCCTTGCCTGTATTATCCCCTCCAATACATTGTCTCTCATGTTATTGTTTTCTCGAATACACAGGGGGCTGCAGGCCCCTTGGCCCAGTGGATACAATGGTCCTGCTGGGCCCCAAAGGGTGAGGCTCAGGGAAACTCCCAACCCATTCATTTCTCCAGCTCTCCCAGGCTCTTTGAGCATTAGGGGGATTGGAAAGGGCAGAAACAGTCTGGGGAGAGGGCAGAAGATGCTGAAGTGGCAGGTACCCGAAGTTCTTCAGATAGACCCCAGGATTACTAAAGATCTTTCAGGAAGAAGTTGTGTGAGAGCTGGGGGAAGAAATTTCTTACATCAATTTTTGCTGGTTTGGTATTAGTCTTGGGATAAGAACAACTTCGCCCCCTACCTTTAAAAAAGTTCTCTAGTTTGGTGGCAAGCTCCCCCACAAAAGTCGGGAGCCCCTAATTCTCATCCTCGACCCCAGCCCCAGAACTGAGCAAAGCTTGAGATAGAAGCCTATTAGGGACCTGAGGAGGGATGGGAAGGGACAACATGAAAAAAATGAAGGGAGTAGACATAGAAATGTTAGAGAACTTTTGGTGGAAAGAGGCTGGGCCCTGGGGGAGGCCAGGAAGTTGAAGGGAAGGTGGGAGAAGCAGAGATCAGGGAGAGGAAGAGACAGGTGGGGAAAGACAAGAGATTGGGAGAGACCCAGAGATGAAGGATGGGGAGAAACATGGGAAACAGGAAAAAGGAAGAGATGAGGAAAGGGAAAAGACAGTGACTGGGAGAGACACGGAGGAGACACAGACAACAGAAAGAACAAGAGAGAGGGGGAAAAGGTGAGACAGAGATTAGAAAGGGCAGAGATGGCAGAATGGGAAAGAGAGATGAGGGATGGAGATTGGGGAAATGGGAACAGAGAGAGGGAGGGAGGTGTAGTGTAGGGGAGACAAGCTAGAGAGCACATTCTGGGGCTCGGTAAACTTCTCCCCCAAGATTCCCTAGCTGGGGTGGCTGCTTGGCCCAAGAAAGTGTTTTGGGGAAGTCATTTTTTTTTTTTTTGGTCTCAGGAAATTCCCAATCCCAGAGACATGGCGCCACCTGCTGTATACAGGAGGAGACTGTGTAGCTTGGGGGCATTGAAATGGTGGGGTGTTGGCTGTGTGTAGATCAAGGCTCAAATGAGAACGCACATGACTTGGATCCGTGTCTCCTTTCCTGAGCTGAAGGACTCAGACATTTGCTGGGTCTCCTTCCCACCCCCACCCCTTATTTCTGGAGTGATTGATGTAATGCAGTCAGACTCTGTTTTTTTCTGTCACTCCCAGAGATCCCCTGAGGATCCTGGGGGGCTCCTTTATGAGGCTATGACTTCAATCAATCAACAAACATTTATTAACTGCCTAGTATGTGAGAGGAAGAGGGGCATCCTGACTGGATAACCGGCCTGGGAGACAAGGAAGACCTGCGTTTGAGTTCTTACTTCTGCCACATAAGACTGTATGACCCTAAGCAACTCTCTAGGACTAGAACACCAGGGGTGTGCTAACGTGCATTTGTATAGGGAATCTATCCTCCACCAAGGAGGTCACAGATAAGCCTCTCCCATTGCTTCAGACTCTCCTTTCATCAGGGAAAGAAAGCTATACTTCCCAGCAGCCCTCACTGCTGACACAGGGCTGCATTAGGCAAGAGGAGTGAAATCATCCCTATCTTCAAGGAGTTTGCTCAAGAAATTAATCCATTTCTCGTATCTTTCCACTGTATCCCTTCCTTTCTGTTCCTTAGCCTAGGCCTTCATGAATTACGTTACATCCTCCTCCTAACTGGCCTCCCCACACTCCTCTTCCCAATCCAATCATATTATTTAGATCTAGAAAGGACATCGAAAGTTAAGTCTAAGAGTGGGAAAGAAACTGAAATCGACTAGGCTGATCTTGTCATTTCGCAAATGAGGTAAAGGAGGGACATTGAGGTTTGTCCACCATCAATCACACAACAAAACAGCAGAGGAAAGATTTGCATCCCAGAGCCCAGACTGACTCCAAAGCTAGTGCCTTTTCCAGGGCACCAATGGCCTCTTTATAGATGGTCTAGGTCAGGCCCCTCATTGTACAACTCCATCCTGCAGACCCTTGTCAGGTTACTCTGCCCAAAGCACAGATCTGACCACATCACTCTCCTGCCTGTAAACTTTAGTATATAACAGACTCCAGGATCCTGGTACTCGGACAGGGCTGTGCTTTCACTGATGGGAATGCCCTCTGCAACAACCCAGAAGAGCCTCATTTGTGCCCACTGATCCACGCAGCTCTTTCCTCTGTCCATGTCTCCATCCTTCCACCATAAGAGGCCTGCCCATTACATTGTGGGATTAGGAGGATTTCTCTTGATTTTGTGTGAATGCCTTAATTTCAATGGTATCAAACTCATATAGAAACAGGGGTCATGGAATAGTACCTAAAGATGGGGGGAGGGGCATATTGATCTAGAAAACCACATAGCAATATTAACATTTTATTTATTTTGTTAAACATTTCCCAATCGCATTTTAATCTAGGAGTTTTGCATATGGGCCACATGTGGCCCACTGGCCAAGTGCTTGACACTTCTGTTTTAGATCTGATTACAACTTTTTCCTGCCTCTGGATTATGATGTGTGTCAAGCTGCAATGTGACAATGACAGCATGTTAGTGGATGGTTCGCCCCACCAGTCACTGGCAGATAAAGTTTTAAAGAAAAGTTTTAGATAAAGTCCTTTCAATAGCTCTTTCAAGGTAGCTGGGTGGCACTATGATAGAGAGCAGGGCCCAAAGTCAAGAAGACTTGATTTTAAATCCAGCCTTAGACAGGTGTGTGACCCTGGGCAAATCACTTGACTTCTGTCTGCCTCAGTTTCCTTAACTATAAAATGGGGATCATAATAGCACCTCACTCCTAGGGTTGTTGTGAGAACCAAATGCAATATTTGAAAAGTGCTTTAACACAATGCCTGGCCCATAATAGGTTCTTAATAAAGGTTTGTTCCCTTGTTTTAAAATCCAAACTCCTGGAACCAAAGCCCTTCCCAATCTTTCCCTGCTCTGCATCTGCAAGTTTTTCTTTCAGTAGGGCCCAGCATTCCATCCAGATCCCAGTGATCTCCACCACAGGTCAGTGCTGACTGGACAGATTGGTACAGCACTTGTTAAGCTCCTACTAGAGGTAAGCACTTTACTGAGCTCTGTGGATACAAATGGAACAAAAAGAAAGATAATGCCTGCCCTCAAGGAGCTTACAGTCTAATGAGGCAAAAAACAGCACTAAAAATGAAGTTAAAAGTGCTGGGGGACTGACTGAGAGAAGATTAAGATATCTGATTAGGGTTCTTGGTTTTAAAGTGCAGGAGATCAAGACCAGGGCCTGGAAGGAGTGGAGTCTGGGCCCTCCAGAAGTAAGCCCTGAATGAGAGGAGTGGGCTGGGCTTGTAGAGGGATATTCCAAAGGTGAGCAGGCTGCCTATAGGAGGAAATACATCTTCCTACACTTGACATCTAGGGCTCACTATAGTCTGGCTGTAAATTCTCTTTCTACTGTAATTTCATAGGACTCCCCTCCACAGACTCTGCCTTCTAGCTACTCCCATAGGTTATCCCAAACGCTCCTAAACATTCCCATAGACTGGCCTCCATATCTAGAGTAAACTCTCTCATCTCCCCACCTGTTAAAATCCTTCTGCTCTTCCAAAGTCTACTTCAGGGGCTGCCTCGTCCAGAGATGAGCTGAAGCAGGTACATGTCCAAGGGGACATGGGTACAAGGGGCTCAAGTCCTTGAGAGAGAGGGCCATGCTGCTTCTCACCTTTATATGACCAGGGCCTAGCACAACACCTTGCTATAATATGGTTGTCAGATTAAATGGAGACAGTAGCACCCTCTCAGACTCTTTTCCTGACACAGTAAAAGTTCCTTCCATCCCAATCTGAGGAATGTTTAGACGAGGGGCAGGGAACCTGCACCCTCAAGGTCACATGTGGCCTAAGTCCTCAAGTGTCATCCTTTGACTGAATCCAAACTTCATAAAACAAATCCCCTTAATAAAGAATTTGTTCTGTAAAACTTGGACTCAGTCAAAAGGCCACACCCGAGGACCTAGAAGGTCACATGTGTCTTTGAGGTCACAGATTCCCCACCCCTGGTTTAGACCAACTCTCTTTAGGTCATTTCATTTCTATGGCCTTCAGTTTTCTCTCCTGCAAAATGAAGACTAACTAGGTGATCTTATGGGTTCCTTCCAGTTGTAAAATTCTATTATTATGAATTGGGTGGTATAGTAGAATATTATTATTAACAGTAATAATAATAATAGCATAATATTAGTCTAATATTAATAATAGTCTAATGTTAATAATAGCACAATATTAGTGCAATATTAATAATAGCATGATATTAGTATAACAATAATAGTAGCATGACATTAGTATAATATTAATAACATAATGTTGATATAATAATATTAGTATAATACTAATAATAAAACATCAGTATATATTAATACTAAAATTAGAATAATAATAATAGTAGGATGTTAATAGTAGCATGATATTAGTATAATATTAATAATAATAGCTATCATTTATATAGCATAAAAGTGCTCTATGCATGTTATTTCATTTGATGTTATAGGATACTATGCTGGAAGTAGAATCAGGAAGACCAGGATTCAAATCCCATCCCAGCCTTTTACTGGCTATGTGACCTTGTACAAGTCATTTAACCACTCTGTGCCTCAGTTTCCTCATCTATAAAAGGAAGAGATTGGACTTGATACTCTCTAAGGTCTCTTCCAACTCTGTCTATGTGCCTATGAACAGGAAGACTCAAATAAATAGATAGTCATGGGCTCATTCAGAGATCCCGGTTCAGTCTTCCCCTCAACCCCTATCCCAATCTCCTAGTATAGCCCAGAACTTTCCCAGGACAATCTTTCACCATTTCCAGAGAAGAGTAGATTTTCTCTTCAGCTGCTTCTCTATCCTGCCGAATTTTTTCTGAATTTGCCTAGTCACCCCCCAGTCACCCCTAGTCACCCCACTGGTTCATCTGGTTGATGCCAGGTAGCATCTACCTTCTCCCTTCCCCCCAAATTCCCCTCCCCCTGCTCCATACACATTTTCTAACCAAATTTCATCTAGACAATTATCAGACTTAATACCCCTACACATACACACCCAATACCCACCCTTACCTCCTACTCACTTCTATTTCATGTTTCCCTCACTTTCCTTCCATGTTTTCTTGGTTCCCACCTTCCTCTCTTTGATCTCTAGCTCAGCTCCAGGCTCCAGACTTTCCTGATTCTTGGCTCCCCCATAACCCTTCAACATATGCAAACACAGACTAGCTTAGAACACCCTGAAGGTACCTGCTCTCGGTGGCCACAGAACAGTCAAGAAGAAATGGATAATGGCTCAGAGAGGATTGCAGCTTTGCTCCTAGATAGATTAAGGATCACTCTGGGACCAGGCTCATTGCTCTGCATTCTCCAACTTCTGTGCTTTTGCTTAGATTGCTTCTCATGCTTAGAATGTCATCCCACACACCAATTTTGACTGCTCACTTCCTGATCATCCTTTAAAGCCCAACTCAAATTCTACCTGCCCAAAGAAGCTTTCCCCTATAGCCCTTGTCAATAAACCTTGCCTCTTGGATTTCACACAGTGCTTTATTCTACATCTCTATATTGTATTTATTATGTGTATTATCCTCATACTAGATGGTAAAATACTTGTGGGTAGGGACCATGTCTTCTAAATTTTCTATGACCTCTTTCTCACCCTCTCTTCCCATCACTCCCAACTCTAGTGTTGTGCAGAGAATAAGAGCGAGAGCGAGACCTGGGGTCAAGGTAAATTTAAGTGTGGATTTATTGATAGAGTGCAAGACTGCCTGTAGTATATGATCAAATCAGGCAGCCCCGAATTGGGGTACATACAGTGCTTATAAAGACAAAAACCACAATTGGGGAGGGGAACTAGCATAAGCAATGACGTACATAAGCCAAATACAGCAATTGGTTAGATCTATAGCTCAGGGCTAATTTTGGAAACATAGCACAAGGGTACAAGGGTGCAAACTTCTTGTGACAGGGGTCCCTCCTAGAACAGGGTAGAGGGTACAGGGTGGAGGGCACAGGGGGAGTGGAGTTCCCCAGAACAGGCTGGGGTCATAGAACAGGCCAGGGTCATGTTCTAGGTGAAGGGTGTGCCCTGCTTGGTCAGCGTCCTGGTTGGGGACTTTGCTTGGTTAGCATCACAGAACAGGGTGGTCTTTGTACAGACTTGCACCATGACTCTTGTACAAAAAGCTGCTTCAAGGCTTACTGATTTAGGGAAGTACTAATTCAGGGAAAGATAAGGGTCAGAGGACTGTGCCTTGGGTAATTCACTTTTTACCCCAGACTAGCAGTTATGGGATTTAGAACATAAGCTACAGATTTAGGACAGTAGCTAAAGAGGCTAAATGGTGGGCTTCAAAGCTAGTACAACACTAGGGATTAGCACAAATACTCTGCATACAGTAGGCACTTAAATACTTGTTGAAAGGATGAATAAGGTTAAGGACTCAGTCTGTATTGGGATTAGGATTTACTATGTGACCAGATGAGTGAGGGCTCAATACATCAGTCTCTATCAGAGGCTTGTCCCTAGGGTAGAAACAGGCTTACCTGGTTCATTTTCCCCCTCTTTTTATTTTTTTTTCAAAATCATTTGTTTTTATTTTATTTTATTTTTAAAGCAATCAGGGTTAAGTAACTTGCTCGATGTTACACGGCCAGTTATTGTTGTGTGGATGCCGAGTATCTGAGGCCGGAAGCGATCCCAGGTCTCCTGATGCTGGGGCTGGCACTCTTACTCATTGTGCCACCTGGCTACCCCTAAGCAATTGGGGTTAAGTAACTTGCTCAAAGTTACACAGCCAGTTATTTTGTGCGGGTGTTAAGTATCTGAGGCCGGAACCAAACCCAGGTCTCTCAACTCTGGGGCCGGTGATCCTACTCACTGCACCACCTGGCCGCCCCTCAAAATCATTTATTAAGCAGATGTTATATTCTAGGCCCTGGGCTAAGTTTTCAGGTTACAAATATGGAAACCCTGTCCCCAGGGCCAGCTCCTAATGGTAGAGCTCCTTCATTATCACCCAAGGGGAAAACTCCCTCAAATCTGTAGAGTAGCAAACTGGGAATATGAATGTGATAGAGACTGGAGCTCCTCTCAAGTCTACTAGAGTCTTTTCCTTCAGCAATCTGAAGTAGGGGTGGCCCCTTCCATCTTCTTTCATGATACTAGAAGCCAACTCCATGGTAAACAAAGACTTGCTTGGAGAGTCCTGAAGGTGGCTGACTGAGAACTGAAGCTCTCCCCCTCACCAACTCATCCCTGCCTCTCGAACGGTAGGGGTTTCATCTCCACACATACAGAGAGTCCCATACCAGTGAACCTTGGGACACAGTTTACCAAGACAAAAGCAAAACCTTGACAACCTTCTATGGAACGGTTTTCAGGAAGAGGAAGTAGCACTAACACCTGGAGAAATTGAGAAAGGTCAAAGCTGAGCTGAGCCTTCCAAAGGGTGTGGGTGGCAAGGAGGGCACTGGTCAGGACTTCATCAGCCATGCTTAATGGGTCTTTTTTATCTGAACTCAAAGAATCTGAGAGACAGATAGACAGGCAGAGACAGAGACAAAGGGAGTATGACTAAGACACATAGAGAAAATGAGGGAGAGACAGAGACAGAGAGGAAGAATGAGAGAGAGACAGAGAGAGAGCAAGAGAGTGAGAGAGAACATCCCCAGTTCCTGCTGTTCTCTCATAAAAAAAAAAAAAAAAAAACGAAAACAGGGCATTAGTCTAGATGATCCATTAAGGTCCCATCCATCTGTAATTTCTATAAACTTATATCATCTATGAACATCCCATTTATTCAGGTATAGGGAGGTTATGGTTCCCATAGAAAGAAGGCTAAATAAGGGTTGATAAGGGCCTGAGGTGTGACTCTTCCCAAGCAAATCAGAATTGTAATAATGGAGGACAATTTCTCAACCCAAAGGAATGTAACTCAAATGGTAAAATTTCAGACCGGATATGGGAGTAGAGCCAATCTAGAGAACAGGCTGTCCAGTCCTATCCCTTAACCCCCTAAACCTGCTGAGCCATAACCTGCTTGTCCCATGATCTGAGAATGGGCCCAGAGGAAGCCTCTTTGCCTATACTCATAAACCTTCTTTAGGGAATATATTCTTTAGAAAGGAAGATTCCAAAGGGAAGTTCAGACTGTGTGTGCTCAAGACCAGAACAATAAAGGAGGAAACCAGCCAGAAATCATGTGAGTGAGGCTCTCTTGTCTCTCTCTCTCTCCCTCTCCATTCCTTTCTGTCTTCTCCCTTGTCTCTCTGTCTCTCTCTCCCTTCATCTGTCCTCACTACTTTCCCCACTCTATATCTCTATGAGCTCTCTGTTTACCCTTGTCTCTGTATATTTCTCTTATTTTCTATGTGTCTTTCTCTGTCTGTCTTTTTCTCTTTTTCTGTCTTCCTTCTCTCCCTTCCCTGCCTTTCCTACTCCAGGTCTTCATGGGCAGACTCCCTGTTTGCTCACCCTTGTCTCTGTGTATTTCCCTTCTTTTCTATGTCTGTCTCTGTCTCTTTTTTCCTCTTTCTCTGTCTCTTTTTTCCTCTTTCTCTGTTTCTGTCTCTCTTCTCTCCACTCCTGCCTTTCCTACTCCGGGTCTTCATCGGCAGACTCCCTGTTTGTTTTTCTGTCTCTATCTGTTAGCACTGACTCTCTCTCTGTTTTTCTCTGTTTCTCTTCCTCTCCCCTCTCCCCTCTCCCTCTTTCCCACTCTGTTGCTTCATCTGCAGACCCCCTGTTTGTTCCTCCCTCTGTCTCTCTCTCCTTTCTCCTTTCCCCACAGTTGGTCCTAGATCACAGAGACTGTCCCAGAGGTGGAGTGTGGCCCTGCTCCAGTCTCTAGGATGCTTCTCCCCAGCTTTTGGCAGTTTCTAGTTAGTGTGTTATTTTTTTTAAAACCATGATCACATGTCCCATCTTGTAACCTTAGCTTCCCCGATGCGGTTAAGTGCTTCTCATTTCCTCCCCAGGAAAACGGCCCAATTTTCCATGAGTTGGGTTCTGGCTGCAGTAACAGTGCAAGACCTCGAGCTGGCTGCCTCCACCCAGCTGGGCCTTATTCCCTGGCCTGGGACTGGTGCAAATAACAGGCTGGTCTAAACAAAGTGGAGGAAGGTACAGCAGAGAGACTGGGACCTAGGCCACTTTTTTGTTTTTTAACAATGGATCAGGGGCTTTTGTTTGTTTGTTTGTTTGTTTTTTGTTTTTTTAATGAGAGTTTAGGTGGAAAGCTAAAGGTTTGAGCCTGAGTTGACAAAGAACCAGGCTCCCAGTTTCCTTCCCCCTGACTTGCATCACCTAGATTCTCTCTAAAACGTATATTTCTTTATAGCTTTAAGGCTTACAAGATACTTGCTCAACACAGGTCTCTGAAGTATGCAGTATAAATTTTATTATTGCCATTTTACAGATAAGGTAACTGAGGCCCAGAAGAGTTGCCCAGGATTACAGGGTTAGTAAGTATCTGAGTCCATATTTGAAATCAGGTCAGGCACTGTATCCCAGACAAATTCTGTTTGCCTCAGTTTCTTCATCTGTAAAACAGTATAGTGGAATTTCACCTCTGGCCAATATTCTAGCCTAATGATTGTGACAAAGTCATTATTGCTGAGGTCTAAACTCTGTGTGCTCTTTTCTATGTCATAAAATTTTTATCCATTGCCACCATCTAGGGGCCAAAGGAGAGAGATTTCTTTTTTTTTTTTATTTTTGGAGGGGGGAAGGCAGGGCAATTGGGGTTAAGTGACTTGCCCAAGGTCACATGGCTTGTAAGTGTTAAGTGTCTGAGGCCAAATTTGAACTCAGGTCCTCCTGACTCCAGGGCCTGTTCTCTATTTACTGTACCACCTAGCTGCCCCTGGAGAGAGATTTCCTATTTGTGAACTATACCCTAAGGGATCACAGGCTCTGTGAAAGAGGAAGGAGGGGGCTGACTTTAAAAATTCACTATCCTTCTAAGAGGTCTATGGGTTGAGGTTCCATCATTGCCCAAAATATGTGAAGTATCTAGCTCTAGGCTTTAGGCCTCATTGACCTTAGGCAGATTCCCATGGATTCCAGCTCTTTATATACTCTCCAAAGTTGGAAGGACCCTCTGAGGCTATGGAGTCCAACCCATGTCTAAACATGAATCTCCACTGCAGTATACCTCACAAGTAGCCACCCAAGCTCTCCTTGAATATCTCCAACATGGGAAAGCTCACTACTTTTCCAGGCAGCCCATGCAACTCTGGGGCAACAGTAATTTGTAGCAACGTTCTCCCCCACCCCAACATCAAGTCTAAGTTTGCCCCTTCTCAATTTTCACCCCCAGCTCCTAGGTCTACATTGTACATTGTAATAATCTCTTTGGCACATGATAGCCACTTAAACCCTTGAAATCATGTCTGGAAGCCTCTTCTCTGAGCTAAACATTCCTAATTCCTTCAACTGATTATTTTATGACATGATCTCAAAGTGTTTCACTACCTTGGTTTTTGATGTAGCAAGAAGAACCATGTCTTGATGTGAGACTTCAACAATATGTTGAATTTTTAAATTCTCAGTGCGAACATTTAGATCTCAGAAATCAGCAAACACTATAAATAAGAGCTTGATTTGTTGTTCTATTAACTGTCTAGACTTAAGAAGTGATGGAGAAAATGTTAATACTGCAGACTAAAACCTTAGACGTGTGTTGTATATACATTTATATATATATATATATTTTTTTTTCTGGAAGCCAGTTATTAAACACTCACAAGTATATACCTAGACTGGGTTGAAGGAATAAATGGTAGAAGAAGGCATCTGAGTGTTGTGAGATGAGGGGAAAAGAGAGATCTCTTGATAAACACCTGAATTTTTTTTCCAGTGAAATATAAAGTAAAATTCTCAGCAAAAAGGGTGAAGAAAAGGAGAACTATGGAAAATCCGAGGAAGGATAAAAGGATTTGGAAAACCCTCTGTAGTGAGTGCAATGGTAAATAAATTAGAAAGGATTGCCTTGTCACAGCGAGGGCCCAATTGAGATTATGTAGCATAAATTGATAGTAGATCCAGTTAGCATAGTTTCGTGATTTACTCCAGCTTTGTTTAACAGGATGTCAGTAAAAGTGAAGGCAATTGATGATGAGAGTCATCCAAAGTTGAGTCTTGGCAGGGCAAGATCTTTAATAGGATTAAGAGAGAGGGACTAGAGAAAGGGGGACAATGTAGAGTCATCAAGGGGTCAAAATGGGAAATGAAGGAGAATGTAGCTTTTGTTGGGGAAGATGTAGCTTTTGGCCAGGGAAAGAACTGAGGGGTCAAGAAATGAGAGTCCATAGCAAAGACAAAAACAGGGTGTGGGGTTGCAAGGCAGAGAGAGAGGTGGAGTACCAGTTTGTGGTAACTTAAGGAAATTTTAAAGTGAACATGGAAGTGGTGCTTTGGCGAGTGATTATGTATAAGGTCAAGAGTATGATCATCTCTGTGTATAGATATGGTGGAGGTAGAAGTGGAGCTTATGGGAAATTATTAAGTTGAGGAACTGGGAGGTGAGAGTATTCGAGAGAATATCAATATTAAGTTAAAATTAAATATCAGTATCTAAGTTAAAGTTAATATCAATATCAAGGTAAAGTCCCCTAGTTTGTGAGGGCAGGACCAAGCCAGTGTGCCAAACATTGAACTCATTAAGAGAAAAAGGAATTGTCCTGGAGGTTGGTAGATAACTGTTAGCAGAATTTTGATTAGGTGATAGATATGAATTGAGTGAATGTCAAAGGAGGAGAAGTTCCTGAGTGATGGAGGCAGAGGAAGAGCTTAGAAGCAGCAATGGGGAACAAGGAGTATATTCCGATTCCCCTGCATCAAGCAGTGTTAGGGGGAGGGTGGGAAGAAGGGAAATGAGTGAAGGTGCAACCAGTGCTAGAAAGATTGGCCAAGGAAGTGTCGTCATCAGGAGGCAGCCAGGTCTCAGTGAGGGCCTCTCACCCCAGATTTTCACCTTTCTACTTTGTGCCACACATTCCCTTATCAACAAATCCTCAACTTCAGGCACCAGTCTTATTAAACTTCCTTGGTCCCTGAGCCTGTTGAAGTCACTGAGCTCAGGAACCCACTACACATCCCTTCCCTAATTACCATTTCCTCTTCTATTGTCGCTGTAGCTGGTGTTGGAGTTTGGCATCTGTTCCTACTTTCCCATCAACATCTCCCTGTATCCATGTACTCTAAACCACAGAAGTGTATTTCTAGGGTTTATTTACAAGAGAAAAGAGAATATACAAATTCAGAAACAATACCCCAGGGTAAGCTAATTAGAAGTGTGTAGAAAAGAAAATTACTCAGTCCCAGGCTGGAAGGTACTTAAGCTTTCTAACCTAGTCTTTAACTAAAGTTCCCTGGGTCTTAAGAAATTGTTCATACCTTTTGACCCAGAAATCCCAGAGTTATGATGCTATCAAGGAGATTATTCACAAAAAAAAAAATCCCAATACATGAAATTCATGGGATTTTTTGTGAGAACAAAAAGCTAGACAATGATGATTAGAGAATGGCTTGACAAATCATGGCATTTCATCAAATAATGAATAGAGTACTGGACTTGAAGTTAGGAAGACTTTGGTTGGAATTCCTCATCAGACACTTACTAGATGTCTGATGTAAGATAAGGCAATTCATTTCTGCCAGCCCAAATTTCCTCATCTACAAAATGGGGATGGAATCCCTTTATCTTGCTATTCTTGGTGCCATGGAATGACAATCACTTTAAAAATATAATGGTTAATAATATTTGAATGATTTAATGTTTTAAATATGATTTATTCATGTGGTCCAGTTAAGTGCTGCATTATTAGTTTGTATAATATCTTAAATTCTCAAATATATTTGTGGTCTCAACAATGTGCACCTTCTCTTCAATGATGCAGATTGTGACCCATTTATGCCTGCCCATTTTTGTATGACTCTTATCCATGATTTCCCATAAGTTTAACACAGGGGCCCTACCTCAGTTTTTATTCTGATATGGAGATAATACCGTTAGGGGACATTAACTGTCCACTAGTTATCCCTCTCTCTCAAAAAATCATCAGCTTATATTTTTCAATCATCTATTTCTCTGATGGCAACCAATACTCAAGATTTTCTTTCTTTCTTTTTTCCTGTCTTCCTTCCTGTCTTCCTTTCTTCCTTCCTTCCTCTTTCTTTCTTTCTCTCTTTCTTCCTTCCTTCCTTCCTTCCTCTTTCTTTCTCTCTTTCTTCCTTCCTTCCTTCCTTCCTTCCTCTTTCTTTCTTTCTTTCTTTCTTCCTTCCTTCCTTCCTTCCTTTCTTTCTTTCTTTCTTTCTTTCTTTCTTTCTTTCTTTCTTTCTT
>NW_027187358.1:4962165-4997469 GCF_028583685.1 Petaurus breviceps papuanus | reverse complement strand
CTTTCTTTCTTTCTTTCTTTCTTTCTTTCTTTCTTTCTTTCTTTCTTGTTATGTGTTGCAGTCTTCTTACAACCACTATATGCTTTTGAAAATATAGGCATTTAAAATATGAGCTCTTGTTTCTCAGAAAAAAATGAGGATTATTAAAAGGAGCTTTGCGATTTCCCAAAAGTAATCCATCCCACTGATCTGTTTGATTCAAAGAAAAACCTGTCTATTTATATTTGTATATATACATATATATGTACCCGTGTTTCCCTGATAAGACCTATCCCGAAAATAAGCCCTCCCCTTACTGTGTAAGATTCCTCTAAAATAAGCCCTCCCCCAAAAATAAGCCCTATTGAGATTGCTACTGTAGTGAAGGTGATCCCCTGCGCTACACGCTACATTACGGTACCCTCTGTATGTACCGTTTCCCCCCCCCCCCCAGGTGAAACGCACGCCGAGCTCTGAGATGCATCCAATCAGAGCTGCAACAGTGAGCGCATCATCCTGTTCTTCCCCAGTGATTTGCTTATTGAATAAAGGTACATTTTTTTGTTGACATTTACCTGTTTATTAAAATTGCTGTCAATGTTCATTAAAATAAGCCCTCCCCTGAAAATAAGCCCTCTGGTGTTTTTCTGTCCAAAAAAATTAATAAGACAGTGTCTTATTATCGGGGAAACATGGTATATATATGTAATATACATATATACACATACCCCCCAGAGCTTAGCTAGAGCCTGGCCCATAATAAGTAATTAATAAATGCTTTATCATTCATTCCTTGATTAATAAATGTTTTTATTCATTCTTTCATTAATACATGTTTTTTCTTTCATTCATTCATCCACTTGGTTTTTCCTGTGTAGACTCTAGAGCTGGCAGGGACCTTACAGACAATCTAATTTAATCTCTTTATTTTACAGATGAGGAAACCTTTCCTACAGGAGGTGGCTGCCTAAATTATCTGATGTAAGGGATATCAAAATATCTCCCCCTTCCACATATGAGATTGCCTGAAATTTCCCCATTAGATCTCTTACTCAGATTAAGACCTCCAGGTTCCTCTATTAAAATGCAAATTATACTGCCAAGAGAAAACAGGAGGCCCTAACACCTCATTGTAAATGAATTTGTCAGATATTTTCCCTGGAGGGGTGAGGGGACCAAGCCGCTGAAACCCTAGAGGAAGGAGAAGCCAAGACAAACACTGCATCCTTCACAATCCTGCCTTAAAGATGAGGTCAGACAGCAGGAAGGAGGAGGAGGAGGCGAGAGGAACGTGAATGGGCTTGTGCTGGCCCTCCCTTCCATGACCCTGCGATTGGATTTATTCAGTCCCTCACCAGAGACCAACTGGGAAACTTTTCTCTTCCCAAACCCTTGCATAAAGCCTTCGTAAAGAATGAAAAAAGAAGAGACATGGAAATAAATGAGGAGCGTGGACAGGCTGGACAACAATCAGTTTCTCCATATCCTGCCCTCTACCTTATGGAAACAATAAAGAACAATCCCAGCAGACTTTGAAGACAGCTTAAATAGACTTGGGGATCATTGGGTTTGGGAGAGAGTAAAGATAAAAAGGTGACAGATTTAGAGCAGGGAGGACATTTTGAAGCTAAGCCCCTCATTTTACAGGTGACTACATTTAGAGGAGTTAAAATGACTTGCCAATCGTCCCAATGCCAGAAGTATGTGAACCCAGGTTTTTCCCAACTCCAAGAAAGGAATATGTGTTCCTGGGCAAAACAGTATGAAGTTGCAGGACCTGTTATTACTCCCATTTTACATCTGAGGAAACTGAGGCCAACAAGGGTTAAGTGACTTGCCCAAGGTCTAATATGTATATAACTAATATGCTATATATAGCTATCTATATAGCTAATATGTGACTGAGGCTGAATTTGAACTCGGGTTTTCCTGACTCCAGGACTAGTGCTGTATCTACTACAAAGGAGGGGAGGGGGAAGCTTTCATCAGGTCAGCTAGGGCAAGTTTCACAGAGGGAGGCAGCATCATGTTGGAGCTACAGTTGCAATTTATTATTGTAGCACTTACTGGCCCATCTCACTACAACTTACACATGAGAACTCCCAGACAGGCCATAATTCTCTGGAGTTTCACCCATTTAAAACCATAGCTCTGCTAACATATTTAGCTCCCCCCAACAGGGTATTTATTATCTTTTGCTGGTCATACAGAGAAAGTATAAATACCTTAAAGCTCAGGCATTTAATAAAGGGCTTAAGAAGAAGAGTATTTCCTCCAGAAACCTAGGGCACATTGTCCCTTAAATGTGTATAAATGGAAGGGTAGTGTAGGGAATACATGTGCATGTATGGCTAGGATACATGTGTGAAAGGGTACACATGAAGGGAGCACTTGCAACTAAGATGCCCTTTTGGAGTGACAACTCACACTTCTTTTTTTTTTTTTTTTTTAAGCAATCGGGGTTAAGTAACTTGCTCAAGGTTACACGGCCAGTTATTTCTGGGTGTGGTGCTGAGTGTCTGAGCCCGGGATTTGATCTCCAGGTCTTCTCAACACTGGAGCCAGTGCTCTTACTCGCTATGCTACCTGGCCGCCCCAGACAACTCACACTTCTGATGCTATAGGGCCACAAATATCTTCCAGTGATGCCATATTGTTCCTGCTGTGCCTGAACTCCAGTCAGGGATGTGCTTATAAATGTTTAACAACCAGCTCTCCAAGAAAAAAATGTATCATGACACACTGTTAAGTTTAATCTGCACCATTAACATCCTCCCCATTAGTTTCTTAAGTCTAGACAATCAACAAAACAACAAATTAAACCCTGATTTTAGTGTTTGCCTATTTATAAGGTGTAAAAGCTCACACTGAAAATTTAACAACTGGCTCTCAATTTGAGCTGGATACAGCACATCCCTGAACTAATGGTCTCATATAATGCATAGTCTTTGCCAAGCATGAAAGCATCTTTACTGGGAATGTAGATGTGACATGTTGCTTCTCTTGTGTTTTGTCCCCTATGGTCTCAAGTGGCCACCCCTTCATGCTCCTCCATTGGACCCTTGGTTGCTGGTTGTCACTTCCAGGGACAGTTCCACTTGGCAAAACGTCATGGAGCTTCTCATTGATCACAGCTTCCAAAGTCAGTTGGATGTCTTAGCTGAGACGTTTTCTCTTCTCCTAGGAGAAAGAATTGACTCTGTCATGTCTTCTTTGGATAAAAGCACAAGAGCTTGACCTGTTCTAGAAAGTGAGGCCCCTTCTACACCTAGTCATCAGACTAGAGAAAAACCCTTAGTCACCTTTTCCACCCCATGAGAGACTTTCAGTGCTCCAAGAACTGACTATGATGGACTTTTCCTCTTCAAAAGAAGTCTTCATTTCAGGGACCATAATCTTCTCAATAGTACAACTAGTTAGTTAAATAGTGTCCCCAGAGAATAAGTCTATTTTTAAACTTGAATTTTCTGATCATCAAGGACAACCTCTCTATCCCAAGACTCTTCCTGATTAAGGATTAGATATGCCTTGTTAAAATACCATTTAATGTCTAATTGCCAGAATTCACAAAATTGGCATTATTGTCCTATTCCAACAATTTTTCAAAACTCCCAATTTTTCTTTTCTTCCCATACACATAAATGGGAGGGAGACAACCAAGGAACAAATGCCCCTAAATAGGGCCACTAAAAGACTTTGTCCTTCATCTCAATTCTTTATTTCAAATGTCTGTGTATAGGTATGTGAATATATGTATATTATATGTGTGTGTATATATATGTATGTGTATACACACACATATATTCCAGCAGTAAGCCTTTCTAGAATTTCAGCAGGTTCCCTACACAACAGACATTTCTTAATAGCCTAGGAGATGTACAAAGTTTAGTTAAAACATGCAACTGCCATAAAGAGGCTTATGGATTAGCAGAGAAGGAGAATGAATACAAGTAGTCATAACATATAATATTATATAATGCTTACATTAGAGAGTTACAAAATAAAATGCCATGTGAAGGGTGAGTTGCCAGGTTGTTAGTGTCCAATGACATCAGGAAAGGCTTCCTGGAGACGTTGGCATTGGGATTTGCTAGGTGAAGAGGGGGAAGAAAGGCATTCCAGGCATAGAGTACAGCCTAAACAAAGACATGGAGGTGTGAGATTGCAAGCTACCTTTGGGCCCAATTCGATTAGTTAGATGGTATGAAGGGAAATGATATAAGATGATTCTAGATCACATTATGGATAGCCTTGAAAACAAGGAAGAGGAGTATCAATTTTACTTAATAGGGTCTAGGGACCTGCTGGAAATGTTTTCTCCAAGAAGAGATGTGACTAGATCTATATGTAAGTAATATTATTTACAAACAGACTGAAGGATAAAGGATGAGGAAGCAGTAGATATAAGAACATTTGTAAAGAGGGGAGGAGACAATAAGCACTTATTAAGTGCCTACTGTGTGCCAAGCACACTAAACTAAACTAAGTGCTTTACAAACACACCTCATTTGATGCTTAAAACAACTCTGAGGTAGGTGATGTTATCCCCATTTTATAGTTGAAAAAACTAAGAGGAAGAAAGAGGCAACAAACAATTAATAAGCACCTACTTATGTACCAATCACTGTTGTGAGGGCTTTACAAATATTATTTCATTTGATCCTCATAACAACTCTGTGAGATAGGTAGACAGAGGTTAAGTGACTTGCCCAGAGTCACACAGCTAGTAAGATGTCTGAGACCATATTTGAATTCAGATCTTCCTAGCTTCAAGCCCTTCTATGTTCTATGCACTTCTCTACTATAAATCTAGAGTTGACTAAAACCACAGAGGTTATCTGATTTCACTCTATCATTTTATACTTGAAGAAATCTTGACTAAATATGACACATAAGTGGTAATTAGGTCCTATGTTGAGATACCATCTCACACCTATCAGATTGGCTAAGATAATAGGAGGGGAAAACGACAAATGTTGGAGGTGACATAGAAAAATTGGGATACTGATACACTGTTGGTGGAATTGTGAACCAATCCAACCATTTTGGAAAGTAATCTGAAATTATGCCCCAAAAGTTATAAAGCTGTGTATACCCTTTGACCCAGCAATACCACTATTAAGTCTGTTTCTCAAGGTGACTAAGGAAAAAGGCAAACTTCCTATATGTTCTAAATATTTATAGCAGCTCTCTTTATGGTGGCAAAATTGGAAATGGAGGGGATGCCCCTCAACTGGGGAACGACTGAACAAGTTGTGATAAATGACTGTGATTGAATGTTACTGTGCTGTAAGAAATTATGTACTCATTTATTTTAGAAAAACATGGAAAGATTTGCACAAAATAATGAAAAGTGAAATGAACAGAACCAAGAAAACATTGTATACAGTAAAAGCAATATTGATCGAAGAATAATTGTGAACAACCAAGTTATTCTGAACACTATAAATACTCAAATCAATCCACCTCCAAAGAAAGAACTAAAGTATTAAAGTACTAAATAGTAGTACATATAGTATGGTTTTTTACATATATTTACCATGTTTCCCTGATAATAAGACACTGTCTTATTAATTTTTTTGGACAGAAAAACACCAGAGGGCTTATTTTCAGGGGAGGGCTTATTTTAATGAACATTGACAGCAATTTTAATAAACAGGTAAATGTGAACAAAAAAATGTACCTTTATTCAATAAGCAAATCACTGGAGAAGAACAGGATGACGCGCTCACTGCTGCAGCTCTGATTGGATGCAGCTCGGAGCGCAGCATGTGTTTCCCGGGGTTGGGGGGGGCGGTACATAATGTAGCGTGTAGCGCAGGGGATCACCTTCACTACAGTAGCAATCTCAATAGGGCTTATTTTCGGGGGAGGGCTTATTTTAGAGGAATCTTACACAGTAAGGGGAGGGCTTATTTTCGGGATAGGTCTTATTATCGGGGAAACACGGTATATGTCTGTGTCAAATTATGACCTTCTCTAGTGAGGGGTGGCAACAGTAGGAGGGAGGCAGTTCAGAACTTAAAAGGTAACAAATAAATAAAATTTAAATTTTTGAAAAGAGAGTTGATCTAAGCATGCTGGTAGAGTTTACCATGTAAATGTTTGGAAAAAGTTTGTTCTAAGCCTATGTTGTGCTTGTCCTTCGTTTTCAAAGAGGACCATGGCATCAGGGAAATGATAATATGACTTGAAGTTGACTTTGATTTGAGTGAGGAAGGGCTGTGCAAAGTCACCAGCCTCACTTTCTCCTCCAGAGCCATCTGGATCCAGTGACGAGATACTCATCAGGATGACAGGAGATGACCTAGGATGCAATGGGAGGTCCTGGCCCTTTTAAGCTAAGGCCTTTTCAGGTACTCATTTCGAGAGAGGTAATGCCCATTCAGTGAATAGTCTTATTTAAAGGGATGACCTCTTTAATTAGAAAAAAGAAAAAGATTAAACTGGGAGAAGACCTAACCTATCTAAATGCACAAAGGCAGGAAAGGACAAGATAAAAAAAGCTAATCCCATTTTACTGAAACAAAGAGTACATGAAGGTTAAAACACAGTGAAAAAAAAAGACTGGGAAGGTAGATTAGGTCCAATCATTGGGAGGGGGGGATCTGAAATATCAAGTTATATAGTTTGTATTTTGTTCTGGAAGTAATAGGGAGTCATAGAAGGTTTTTGAGCAAGGGGAAGATGTAATTATTCCCATTTTCATAGCTCTTAAAAATTTAGAAAGCACTTTCTTCACAACCATGAGGGAGGTATTGCAAGCATTATTATCCCCACTTTCTGGGTGAAGAACTTAAAACTGAAGACAATTTAGTGACTTGTCCAGAGTTACACAGCCAGGAAGGTTTGGAGCCATAATTCTCATCAGGACTTGTGACTCCAAAACCGACTCTTCCTACTGTACCACATCATCACAGATAGACTTGTGAATCCATGCAGCTATTTTTTTTAGCAACTGTATGGAGGATGGACTGATAGCAAAGAAATTGGAGGCAGGAAAGGCAGTTAGGAAGTTATTAAAAATAGTCTGGGCTAGAGGTGATGAGGTTGTGAACCAAGGTGGTAGCAGCATGAGCCAAGACAAGGTGACAGATGCCAGAGATGTTGGGGAAGTAGAATCAGTAGGAGTTGGCAACTGACTGTTTATGGAGAGGGTGGTGACATGAGAGGGTAAGATCAGAGACAAGTAGGGTTTCAGGCTTGGATGACTGAGAGGATGGTGGGACCATCAAAAGGAATAGGGAAGCTGGGAGAAGGGAGTGGTTTAGGGAGAAAGATAATGAGTTCAGTTTTTTACTTTCTGAGTTTAAGGCACTAATACAGTATCTATATGGAGATGCCCAATAGGCAGCCTCAATTGTGTATCTGGAGATCTAGAAACAGATTAGGGTTAGAGACATGTGGATTTGGGTCATCTGCATGAAGTTAATCATTTAAAAGCCCTGATTTTATTTTGCTTTTAAAATAATCTTAAATTTTAAAATAATTTTATATTCAAATTTTAAAATGTTTAATTTTAAATGTTTTTAAAATTAAAAATAATTTTACATTTAAATTTCAAAATAATTTTTTCCAAACAAAATTCTCCCATCCCACATTGAGAAAACAAGAAAAATAAAACCCATGTTACAAACATGCATAGTCAAGGAAAACAAATCACCACATTGTGAAGAGATCTGATTTTGGAGATAGAAGATCCATGTTCAAATTATGCCCTAGTACTTATTATCTGTTGGGCAAATAATTTTACATCTCTGGAACTCAGTTTCTTCATCTGATGACCTCTAAAGCTCCACCCAACTTTCTATGACCTCTGAAGTCATGGCATTGGGTGAGATCACTGAGGGAGAGAATATGGAAAGATAAGACAAGGAGACTGAGGACAGAGCCTTGGGGGACACCCACTCTTAGGAGGAAAGATATGGACCAATGAAGGAGACTGAGAAGAAGCCATTGGACAGTTGGGAAGGGTCTTTCAAAAAGAAAGCAATGTGATGGAAACCAAAGGAGGAGAGGATCCAAAGAAACTAGTGGTCAATTGTGTTGAATGCTATAAGAAAATCAAGATGAATGAGGACTTGGAAAAGATCCTTTGATTTAGTGGCAAAGAGAACAGTTTCAATAGAGTGGGGAGAACAGAAGCTAGAACAAAGAAGTCAAGGAGTGAATGGATGGTGGTGATGAGGTGAAGACATCAAATGTAAATGGCTTTCCAGAAGTTCAGCAGTGAAGAGGAGGAAGGAAATAAGCAACTTAAAGTCTAGGAAATTTTTCTTTTCTTTAAGTGTGGGCAACTTGAATAGAGGCAGAGACTTAAAAAAAAACAGTAGAAAGGGAGAGACTGAAGAGGAAACAATCAATAAGCTGAGGTTCTGTTTGTTTTAAGGTCTATGTGTGATGATTATGGGAATTCAGGAAGGCACTTGTGGGATTGTGAAAGAATTCAACACACATGGTCCCAATTTTTTTCCAGTAAAATAAGAGACAAGACCATCTACTAAGAAAAGAGGTGTGGGGTAGGAGTCAGAGTGATGTGACTAGTATGATAGTCAATTAGAAATGAATGGAATGTGAGGGTGTAATATGGTTAAAAAGCATGAATTTCTAATGGACTGTATTGATTTCATCAGGCTTTGAAACACTGCAGAGCCTCCTGACTGAGATTCATAATCACTCAAAATATGCTTAACTATCCACATAGGAAAAATCAAGTGGATGAAGAATTACTCTTGCCTCGATTAGGATATGGAGTTAAATGGAGAGCCAATAGATATGGCCCTTCTGTTACATATGTATTGGACAAACTGCAAATGGAAAATGAGTTGGACCCAAAATTGAATAGGAGGAAGAGAACCTTTGGGAAATTTCCATTTTTTTTAATGACCTCAAGTTTCATCCTGAAGCAAAGACCTGTATGAATATACAAATATTGATATATTAGATAGCTAGATCGTATATTACAGTTTACTATGTCCAGGAATTATGCTAAGTTCTGGGAATAAAAGTAAAAGCAAATAAGACTATCTATATACACCTCAGGGCAGCCAGGCAGCACAGTGGATGTAGCACCAAGCCTAAAGTCAGGAAGACCCTAGCTCAAATCTGGCCTGAGATATTTATTAGCTGTGTGACCCTGGGCAAGTCACTTAACACTATTTGCCTTAGTTTCCTCATCTGTAAAATGAGATACAGAAGGAAGTGGCAAACCATTCCCATATCTTCAACAAGAAAATCCCAAATAGGATTACGAAGAATTAGACAACAACTGAAATGACTGACCAATAAAAACATATACCCCCATCCCAAGAAGCTTGGATTTTAATGGAGGAAGACAACACACATAAAAGGGAGTTGGGACTTAAGAAAGAGAAGGAAGAGGGGAAGAACAAGGTTTCTGGAAAGGAGGTAGATCAAACTGGAAGTAAAGTGAGCATGCCTGGGGCCCCTCATAAAATGTGGAAAGGACTAAGGACTCACTCATCCTGAAAGAGGTCCTCAGAGTAGAACTATCTTCAAGATAGGAAGGCTGCTAGTGAAGAGGTGGGGAGGCTCAGAGAGTGAACACTCAGGAGTGTGGTATGATTGCTAGATAATCAATCAACAAATATTTGCTGAATGCCTACTTCATGCCAGACACTGCGCTAATAGCTGGAGATACATGTGCAAATGATTTCTACTCTCTAAAAAGTTATATTCTAACAGAGGAAACAAATACATTTAAAAAATATGTGTATCATAAAGGGAATAAATTTATATGCATGCATAAATACATTCAAACTTCTATATCTATATGTGTATGGGTGTTTATATACACACATATGCAAAGTATTTAAATACAAGGGAGTTTGGGGGATCAGAAAAAGACTTCATTCATAAAATATTGCCTGCATCTCATCTTAAAGGAGGAAAGAGACCATGAGGAAGATAAAAGGAGGGGGCTTATTCCAGGCTGGGAAGATGGCCAGTGCAAAGGCTCAAAGAGAGGAGATGAAGTCATGTAAACACTATAGTCTCTGAAGAAAGAAAATTGAAAATCATGCAGTGGGAGCATACATGGACAGAAGAAAGCCTCAACACATTACAAATGTAAGCCAAGTCCTGAAACCTATTATTATAGGACTTTTTTCTCATTGGTGGAGATCAATATCCCTGGGGTCATGCAAAGAATAATGAAGGAAAAGTAGAGCAAAGCATGTTGCAAAAAGAAGTGGATTGGTCACATAGTAAAAGAAGTAAAAGTAATGGATAGCCCGTTGTCTCCATTAGTATCCTAAGAATTTTCCCTAGTTTCAAAAGAAAATTTCCTCACTATGTTAGATCCCTTTTCTCTCTCCCCCAGGAAGAACTTACAAGAGGGCATGGACAAGGAATGTCCAAAGGGACAAGATCACAGATCCAGGTAAATACCAGTACAAATTAATGACTTTTCTAAGCAACTGTTAGGAGAGGTAGGAAAGGTGAATGGTGGTGCCAGCATGGTTAGAGATTACTGCCTATGGGTAGCAGAAGTAGAGAAACAGTAGAATAAAAGGTTTAAATGTTGAAGTGGTTAACTATAGGGTTAAGATTCTGAAAGGAGGGACTTAAACCCAGAATAGGGACTAGAGACTGTAACTAGATTTTTCAGTCCCTTGACTGTCACTATGAGGACAAAGAACAGGCAAGTGAGGAGGCAACAGGAAGTGGAAGGACAGGAGTTTAAGACTGGGAATGGTGGGGAGGGTGCATTTATTAAGCACCTACTATTAGGCACTGTGCTAAGTGCTTTACAAATATCTCATCTGATCTGTTTTAATTAGGGGGAAATTTTCAGTTTTAGTTGGAACAGTTTTCTGTGATGGCAGGGTCAAAATTGGCTGAGTATCTTGTGTTTAAGAAGATAATTTCAAAAGCAGAGGAAGTAGTCTTCCTTTCATTACTCAGAATTTAGCAATTAATATTCACAAAAGGGATGGGCATGGCATAAAAGTTGCCATTGCACCACTCAAAAGTGAAATTCAAACCTAAGCTATTCAAAGGGGGCTAGTTGAAGAATACAGCATAGGTCTCCATGTAATTGGAAGGATATTGAAACACAACAACTCTTGACAGTCTTCCAATGCTTGTGGTGAGCCTTGGGGTCTTATCAACTCTCCAATCTGGGGAGGACAAGCAGAAATAGGTCTTTAGTAGAAATTCCCTTCAGTTAAGTAAAATTTGAAACCTAATCACTTTTGCTTAAAGAGAGGAAAAGTTTGGTTTTTTGGTATGTTTTTTTTTTTATGTCACTTATCAGCAAAATCTTGCTTCACAATCTAGACTCCTAAATTTGGGAGAACTGATTGACTAAGCTGAGCTCATGGTTAGTCTTTTGGGAAACTCAACCTTGGCACACATTCAACACCCTCAGCAGGCTCAGGAGGAGGTAACATTTGTCTAGAGAGGAGGCCTATGTTGGGCAGTTTCTCATAATTAGACTAAAGCTATCATACATTCATTAACCTTGAGAGGCTGTCTTCTCAGACTGTCTAGTCAAGGGCTTAATGAGTATTTGAAGACCTCAGAAGAAGCGACTGTTAACAGGAGACTTCTTGCATAAGTAACAGAAGGAAAAACCTGTTGAACTTTTTAGACCAGATAATAAGTTCCAGGAAGTTATGATCTACTTCAAAGAAAACTATTAATACTTAGGTGGTGCAATGGATAGAGCACTGGGTTTTGAAGTGTTTCATACTTAAATCTTGGCATCGTTGAATTACAGAGAATGAGGAGGAGAGGGGCTTGAAGGAGTGAGAAGAGTACTCTGGATGTTGGTATAATGGCATGGAGATATAATTGGATGGTGCAACCTTCAAAGAAAAGAGATTGAATGACAATGGTGGAGAAGGATCTGGAAGTGGCAGTGGAGAGTACAGAGGATGCCAACTCCAACCCTCCCTGGCACTGTAAGTCAGTGAGCATGAGAAAAGGAACAGCTCAAGTACAGGAGGGTAGAGAGGAATTTGGTATCCTTAGGGAAAAAGAAACAGATTTGGGCTACAGCCAAGAGATGAAGGGATAGAAGAGTAAGAGAGCAAGGATGAATAGGAGTAGAACCCTAGAGCAGGGTTAGCCCATCAAGAGGGTAAAGTGGAAAGGTCAAACCAAGATGGACAAGAACAGGTGAGGGGAGGAGGGAAGGCCGATCTGCACGCTTTATGTCATTATCCTGGAATGAGTCCTCTCTGAGCCTAAGGCTCCTCCCAATGGAGACTATATCAGACAAGGGCTTGTTTAAGAGAAAGGTCCATCTGTCCCATCAGACAAGGCGTTTTCAGAGTTTCATGCTGGTCACTTGCTATTTAACCTTGAAGAAATGGTTTTATTTCTCTCAGACTCAGTTTCCTTGGGTCAGTCTGGGAGCTCTCATATCTCTTTGATCACCAACAAGCATTTATTAAGGGCTTACTATGTGCCTGGCATTATGTGCTAAGTGCTGGGGGTACAAAGATAGAGAAAAACAGTCTCTGCCCTCAAGGAGCTCACAGTTTAATGGGGGAGACAACGCACAAAGGACTATGTACATACAAGATATGTGTCTGCCTCCTGACTCAGAGGCCGGAGCAGGGCTGCCCATGGCTTAGCAGAGTTAATTCTCCCCAACCTCTCCCTTTACTTTCTTTCTCCCCAAACTGACCATGTAAATGTTTGTTCATGATCAAAAGGCTCCCATGGAGGCCGGTGGAGCATCCCTGATTTCAAGCAGACTCCCAGCCCAGAGCTTCTATCCTAAATTTCTATCCTATCTATTCTACTAGATCTTAAACTGGGCTGGGTGGGTCACTTAAGGAGGACGTGCAGAGAATGTAGAGCCCTACCCGTACTCCCGGCCATCTGCCTCCAAGTGTGCTCTCTCTGTCCCTGACTGATCATCTCCCAAGAAGGGGGAGGGACACAGGAATGCAGGGCCAGAGGGCCTCCAGGAGGCACCACCAATTCCTGGAAATCAGAAACAGCCTTGGAAAACCCCTACGGGTGTGGTTCTTGCTCTAAGATGCCGCTGGGCGGGCCAGCCCAGCCAGGCACTGAATTCCCATTCCCCACTGCTGTTTCCAACTGCCTCCTCGTCCTCCACAGCAGCTCAAGTGTGAAACCACAGCTGGGAGCTGGCCAAGGGGGGCTTGAGTTTCAGCACAAATGCTTCCCACGCCTCGGCCCTAGGCCAAAGCCTGCCTGTGGCCAATCTCCAGAATCTGAGGCTGGGAGGCATGAAGACCCTGTTCCAGCCCCACTCCAACTCATTCTGTTATTTCCTCTATTGCTGAGCCTTGGTTTCCCTGTTTAGAGACATATGGATCTGCCACCTGAGGAAGGCTTCTCTAGGGGTGGAGAGAGAGGCTAGGGTCCTCTAAGATCCATGGAGGCTCATCTTAAAGCCCCCCCTAACAGCAGTGACACAGGAGAGACCTAGGCTGAAACCAGCAGCTGTCGTGTGGAAGTAATCCCTGTTGCTTCACTAATAAACAACAGAATACAATGTCCTTTTCTGAAGAGCCGAGGAAGACCCTTCAGGCATTTGAGGGAGAGCGCAGGCCACCTACCACAACAGAGGAAAGAGGAAGTTATGACACTGATGACTTGAGGGGTCAGTGTTCATAGCTGAGAAAATTCTTGACCCTGTCAACTTCTCCAACATCCCCTTCTGCCTAAGACTGTAGGGATTCAATAGAATCTTACAGCTGGAGCAGATCTTAGAGTTCATCCAGTCCTGGCTGTTCATTTAACAGACAAGGAAACTGAGACCCAGAGGAGGGAAGGGGTTTATCCAACACAACATTCTAATTGGTGGCAGAACTAAAGAGAGATAAATACTAAAGGAAAAACCTTAGACAGCTCAAGGAGATCCCAAGAGAAGTCTGGCCCCTAACACCCTCAGGGATTAGTCAAGGACATATCCAGACCCAATGGGGAATGCAAGGCAGAAGGTCTTATCCATTAACCTGAGATCCCCAAGGACTCCACCCCACTATCCCTGAGGAGAGAAAGGAAAAATGCAAAGCCACTGGCCCTTCCCCCAAAGGACTTCCATGAGGGACTATTTCCAAATAAAAATAATCTCTTCTATCATGCTAGGCTCATCCCAGGATACTGAGATGACACCCAAACCACCACCCAAAAGTCAAAGGGGTCGAAATAAATGAAATATTATTTCCATTCAGGCTTAGAGAATATTTGGATGTTCCAGGGTTTGTTTTTGCTGATTCTGGTGTGATTGAGTTCACAGAGCTTTAGTGTTTGTGTGTATCTCTGTGTATTTGTGTGTGTTGTTGTTTCTGAAGAGCTCTTAATTCTGTTTGTAATTTCAGTTTAAAAACAACAACAGCAAGCAATATGTGGGCTCATTCATTTTGGAGTTTGCCCTGGTTTGGGGTTCATGGTTCCAACAGATTCAAAAGCTTGGACAAAGAAGGATTAGAACTGGCTGTTTAGACAAGGTATTCACCTTCTTTGTTCCATAATACTCGATTGATCCCTCAGTGCTAACACCTTTCTTTTGCTGATAATCTCCACTTTATCCTGTCTCTAATAGTTTATTTTCACCTAGTTGTTTATATATAGTCTTCCCCCATTATACTGGGAGATCCTTAAGGGCATGAACTGGTTTTTGACTTTCTTTCTATCCCTAGTGTTGAGCACTGGATATATAATATTAAACTCACACAGATACTTACTAGCTATGCAACCCTGGGCAAGTCCCTTAACCCTCTTTGCCTCAGTTTCCTCATCTGTAAAATGAACTGGAGGAGGAAATGGCAAACCACTCCTGCCAAGAAAACCCCAAATGGGGTAAAAAAGAGTCGGAATGAAATAACTGAACAACAGAATTAGGTCATGAAGAGTTGGACAGACTGAAAAATGACTAAACAACAGCAGGAACTTAACTTGTACCTTAGATCCTGAAAAATGCTGGGGTTGGGCTAGATGGTTGGTTATATGTCTTGTCTGCCCAAATCCCATAGAGAAAGGAGGGATTCATTGAGATAGCACAGGGGCAGTAGAAGGAACCTCAGGTCCAGCCTTTATCTTGACCAGCAATATAGCCCTGGAAAACTCATTTAATCTCTTTGGACCTCACCTTCCTCATCTGTAAAATAGGGTTAATAATACCTGCTGTAAAGGGGGGCACATTCCCTCATGAAGTTGTTGATGAGTGCTGTGATGACTGTGATTGTTTAGAAGACAAGGGCTGGGCTCAGTTGGGAGCTGGAATCGGAGGCAGAGACTTACCGGAATGGTAGAATCCTTTTCATTGTCTTCTCAGTCAGACTAGGACCACTAGGCAGAGCTTCAACCAGGGAGGGGTAAATGGGCCCAGGGCGTCATAATATAGAAGGTATTAATAGAACTACTATGTGTCCATGATTCCTTCCCCTTGTGGCTGCATCCCAGGTGAGTGCCTTTCTGGGCTGTTCTCACTCTCCTTCCACAACCTGTAGCTGCCTCCCCAGCAGCAAATTTGTTTGTGTACCAGGACCTCCTCTACCCTAAGTAGTATCCCAAGATCCAAAGTCTCTTCCTCTCTTCATCCCTTGTCTTGTATTACAGAATTGCCAGATATGACTCTTCCCTCAAAGAACACCACTGGATTTGAAAATGGTGGCCCTGGATTCAAATCTCATATTTGCTGTTTTCTACCTATGTGATCGTGGATGAATCCTTCTACATCTCAGAGTATCCATTTTCTCATCTAGAAAGTGAGAAGATTAAACTAGATAGCTTCCATGGATCCAAATCAAAATCTAGGATCTGCTTTACCACCTCTACCACCACCACCACTATCACATACACCACTACCATACACACACACACACACACAGAGGCATGCACACATAAGCACACACACATACGCACATACTCACAGAGTCCTTCATTTCCAAATATTCCTAACAATGTGGACCAAATTATCTTGATTTGGGGTGTTTTAAAATCCAACAGATAGAATTATTTTCTCCTCCCAGAAGGGGGCAAAAAAAAGGTCAAGGGCAGTAGAATAAAGGTAAAAGAGAGATTTCAAGAACAGCTCCCTACCCAGAATGGAGAAGCCAAAAGTTATTCTGGTTTGGGTAGAGTCCTACAAGACCAAGACCACAGGATAAGGACAGAATTTCTCACCTGATTTTACAAACACCCCCACTGAGGCCTCCTCGTTGGGGGTATCAGGAGTATAGTCACAATTTCCTCTCTTCTTTCTCCCCCACCATCAGCCCAGCCAGAAATGAAAGCCAAATAAAATCGGCTATGGCTATTTTAAAATGAAACAAGCCTGTGAGAGGGAAAAATAGGCTCTGGAGTCGTGAATACGCTTTTGTGTCTCCCTTTCTCAATAGGCTTTGATTGAGAGCTTGGTAGGTTCCAGGCCTCCAAGGCCTCATTTTCAATGGGGCATTTAGGAATTTCTTTTTACAAAATGAAAATAGCCAGAGTTATAAATATGGTACAGGTCCCAGTCCTTGGCTGCCACTGCCCACACAGTAACTCACCCCAGCCCAGTTCGTACATTTTATCTTTCTTTCTAATGGGGCTGCCTGTTCACTGACTGCAGCACTCTGGGGGGAAAGGGCAGTCACTGTGTCAGAGAAGGCATGAAAGAACAAAATCCAAGAATTACAATGTCCCCTTCATTTAGGAGATGGGTTATCATTAGTGGCAATGAAATAATTTCTCCAACCCTGTTGACTTCCTCCTTCTCTGCCCCAACTCCTCCTATTCCCACCCCAAGACCCCTGGAACAACAGTATGGTTCAAAGTCCTCATATTCCCCATAATAATCACTTTTATTTGTTCCACATGCATAAGCCTTATTGTTGGCACCCCTCAGGTCTATTATCTGTCTTAATCCACAGCTCACAATTTCCACTTTTATACTTTATTGTGCTCACCAAGTCAGAATAAAATAGGTAACATGTTAAAGCAAAGGATATTTACTTAAAACAGACCACAAAGTAAATAAGAAGGAAAAATACTCTCCAATAAACAGAGCGGTACTCTTTTCTACCAATTCCCATGCCATTGGTAAGAGAGGGTTAACTCACACTAACAAGATTGCATTCTCGGTGGATGCAGCCTCTCTACCTCTGAAACTTCCATTTTCGGCTTTCCCTCACATTTGTTGATGTCGTTGGTTGATGAGTTATAACCTCTCCTATTCCTCTACTAAATTGCAGCAGCCAATCCCAGTATTTTCTAAAGAGGTGCATTCATAGTTCTCCAATGAGTAGGTTTCTAAGACTTTTTCCTCTCTTTTGTGAGTCAGGTAGACAAGGAACCTAGTCAACACACCAAAAGCCCTCAGATCAAATTTGTCTTTCTGACAGTACTTTCCCCTCAGTGGGAATTCCTCTAAGCTTGCTCGATAGTTAGATGGAGTTGAACATATTTCTTTCAGCTCCCTCCACACTCCTGGCAACTAGCACCAATGCAATAAAAATCACCCTATAGCTTCACTTATAACCAACAGTGGACAGAGGGAGCAGAACTGGAGACTTTTTTTTTCTATATTCCAGAAGCTACATACTGAACAATATGTTCCTTATCTTTGTATAAAATGTTTTAAATTTATCAAAGTGCTTTCTAATTACCTCATTTAATCCTCAGAACAGCCCCATTGAAGGGGATAGAATAGGAATCATATGGCCATTTTATGGAGAGAAAACTGAGGCTCAGATAGGTAAGATGATTTAGTCACACAGGAAGTAGAGCCAAGATTCAAACCCAGGTACTCTGGCTCCAAATCCATTTCTCTCTCTACTACTTGGCCTCTTGAAACTTAGAAGAACTTGGAAGGCCCTCCTGCCAGATCTTCATCCTTGCTCCAATTCTGGTTTCTCCCCCATAGAAGGTGCAGAAGGGTTGATTTAGAATTTCCTGCCTTTTTGTCGGTTTGTGTCCAAAAAAACCCCTGCTTTTATTTAAGCCATTGTGCAGTGGGGGGAGGGGAGAAGGGAGTTGGGGAGACTTGCTTTTCAGCCTCCTTCCTTTAACTGCATTAAGAAGTAGAGTCTGAGGCATGATAAATCCTAGGCATTTAACTACCTGATTAGAAACACATTCCTGTTCTCTGCCCTGATGGGAAACTCATTTCTCAAAGGGTTAATTAACAGTCTTTACATGAGGCTGTATTTAGCTCCAAGTACAAAGCCACACACATAAATAATGTTTCAGGCGGAAGGAGCGGGTGCAGATGGTTTGTGACTTTGCCGTCGAGTGCATTTTCAACTGGCGTGAACCGTGTCCTGTCGTGACCCAGGACAATGAGTCAGGGTCAGGCTTTGGGGCAGAAGCAGCCCAGAACACTGGTTATCCAATTCGGTGCTCTGCAGAGAATCTTAAAGAAAAACAGACTGCTGAGCTAGGATTTGGGGCTGCCTAGTGAGGGAGGGAGAAAGAATGCTGAGGTGGGGGAACTGGATACACTGAGAAAGAGATGATAGAACTAATTCCAGATGGAAGGGGGATAAGCTCTCCACCATTGTTGCTGGCCTCTCTTTTCTGAGACAGAAAAAGCTAATGTGGACCGAATGGAGCACACACCAAGTCACAAGACTTAAAGCGGAAAGAGATGGTGGAAGACTAACAGGATTCTAGTCCAACACCCTTCATTTTGCAGATGGGTAAACTGAGTCCCAGAAAAGGAAAGTGACTTGCTCAAGGTCACACAAGCATTAGTAACAAAGCCAGGATTTGAAACCAGATCATCTGCCTCCAAAATCAACATTTCTTCCACTGTACCACAGTACCTTTACCTTTCCAGAATCAATTAACAAGCATTTTCAGGTACCCACTGTGTCCTAGATACTGTGTGGGCACCATTGGGATTGAGAGTCACTGGGGTCATCTGACGGCAAACCTCTGCTTATAAAGGGTGTCAAGTCTCTAAAAAACAAAGGTGGTATGCAGTTTGAAAAACCTCCAGGAAGAACCACTTAGCAACCTCTCCAGAAAGCCAAACTCATGGATTCAGGCTAATTCTGTGAGTGTGAAGTCAGGAGATCCCCAAACATGGAAACAATTCCAGTGATCTGAGAAAAGGAGGTTGGAGCATGTTGTTTGCAAAGGACGGGTCTCAGATTTAGGAAAGACCATTAGAGTGTGTAAAAACATTTCCGAGGCTTCAGGCATGTTGCTGATCAGGCCTCCATCTAAACTCCCGCTCAGAAGTGTTCAGCTTTTAGTGGGCTAAGGTTTCCATGGAAACACATCTCCAATTTTATAACCAAGTCAATAGGAAAATAAAATTTGCTTTAAAGAAATTTGCTACATAGCCAGTTTAGGTGACTTCCCACCAAGATGGCTGTCTGAAAAGGAGACAGATCATCCAACTTCCACACAGCTATTCCAACAAAAACCTGAAATTCACACTGGTACAGATAATGACAAAGAAATCCAATGAGAAAATACAATGAGTGACTACTTCCACACCAGAACATCACTCGCAAAAAAAAAAAAAAAATTATCCAGAAGCCCAAGGGCAACAGGAAACAGGGCTACCAAAAAAGCCAGGCCCAGCTCAGGGAAAACAAAAGCTTATAGCCTCCCAGCAAGACCAGAGACAAACCAGGTGTAGCCTGAAAGGCTTTGTGTCCAGAGGCAGCAAAAAGTCCCAAGAGAAACCTTGAAAGCCTCAAGGATCAGCAGCAACCAGCAACACTCAGACTGAGACAGTCCAGGTGCCTAGCAGCAATGCAGGCCCTAGGATCTGTCCTGAGCTGCCAGGGTGCCCTAAAGATCCAGTACTCTGAGCCTCAAAGACCCAGAGGAGCCAAATCCTGGGAGACAGAGGTTAGCACAGGAACCTAGGGAAATACTTCGCTCAAATTCACAGAGAGGAGCAGAGCCTGGTCCTGGCACAAAGTCCTAATTCTGGAGCTAAAGATGGGGAGATGAGCAAACCGATGAAAACATTGAAAATAAGTTCATAAAAAATTGCTATCAGTCCAGAGACGTCCTAAATGCCATCCTAAAAGAAAGTCACTCAGTAACAGCTGTGAGAGTAGACTCACTGGAAAAAAATGGATTTTCCACAAGGACTACACTGAAAACCTAGAAGAAATTAAGCAAGAGGCAAGAAATGAAATAAAATAAAATAAAATAAAAGCTCTGGAGGAAAAACTTGGAAGAAGAATAGTTTTAGAAAAGAAGAAAGAGGCAAATCTTACCTAAGCAATAGACTTCCTACAAGTTAGAATTGTCCAGATAGAAATCAATGACTCCATGAGACACAAATAAACCATAGTATACTTTGGTGGAATGCAGTTGTTGTTGTTGTTGTTTTTTGCTTTTTTTTGGAGGGGGAAGGTAGGGCAATTGGGGTTAAGTGACTTGCCCAAGGCCACACGGCTAGTTTGTGTGTGTGTGTGTGTGTGTGTGTGTGTGTGTGTGTGTCTGAGGCCGGATTTGAATTCAGGTCCTCCTGACTCCAGGGCCAGTGCAACCTAAAGTGATGTTCTTAAAGTAAGGAATACTTGTAGCTGAAAATTAGACAAAGAAAGAGAATATGGGGAAAATAAATCAATGAATGAGATAATATTTATAAAGTGCTTAACACAGTGCCATAGGCACTGTATAAATGCTAGCTATTATCATCAATATTCTTATCACTGCAAATAATTAGGGTTAGGGTCTGGGCCTTGTGGTTTTATTTGTGTAGTGAGCTCCTGTCAAGGGACTTTCTCTGCTCCTGCAAGTTGGCACCTTCTCTTCAACTTAGAGCCTTAGAAAGCTGCCTAGAGCATTAAGACATTGAAGGACTTCAACTCAGGTCTCCCTGGTTCTGAGGCTGGCTCTCTTTCTACTACGATAGGCTGCCGTACAAATGGAGTTGCACCCAGAAGAATGTTGAAAATGAAGAACAAGAAGGAAAGAAGAAAGGAAAGAAAAGGAGAAAATTGTGTGGAGGATATCAATTTCTTCTTTTTACCTTCTATATTTCTCTTTTGTTCTTTTATTTTTTTCCCTTTCTTTCTCTAATATCTGCCTATCTGGATAGTTCTCTTTACTTTAACTCAATTTCTTTTTCTCTTCTTCTTCTTTCATAACTTTCTTCTCTCATAACTCTCATAATTTCTCTCCTCCTCCTCTACCTCCTCCTCCTCCTCCTTCTTCTTCTTCTTCTTCTTCTCCTTCTTCTTCTTCTTCTTCTTCTTCTTCTTCTTCTTCTTCTTCTTCTTCTTCTTCTTCTTCTTCTTCTTCTTTCTTCTTCCTTCTTCTCATAACTTGCCCAGGATCACACAGCTAGGAAGTTTTTGAATCTGGATTTGAATTCAGATCCTCCTGACTAGTACTCTAGGTACTGGTACTCTAGCTGGTACTCTGGCCACTGTGTCATCCAGCTACCCCCCCCCCAACTTCTTAGGTTTATAGCAGTCTGTTTCTAGGAAGTTGGGAGTTCCAGAAGGAGTCCTCTTATGAAGATGCTCTTTCTGAAAGCTTGGCCATGTCAGAAAGTTCAAACACTACCTCCTACCCCACTGCAACTCAGTTCCAGCCTTGGGGCCACTGCCTACCAATCCTTAACCAGCTCTGCTTCCTTAACTGGACCATGTTTAAGACCACTCAGTACTCCCAAAGCCCTAGCTGTGTGTTGGAGGGAAGAGGGCAAGTGACAAAGACAGGAGGACCACTGGAATTGTTGTAAAGCCCACAGCTTCCCCAGGTTTCCTCAGATGGAAAGTGGGAATAATGATACCTATACTACCTACCTGCAGGGCTCCAGTCACACTTCACCTCATCCTAGCTTCAATTGTTTCTAGTTCCTTACTTTCCTTATTGCCATCCTCGTAACCCCCCAAACCCTGGGCCTTTTTCTCTTCGCTGTTGACTCTATCTCCATCTCTTCCCATCATTTCAAGAAGAACTCCAGCCATGTTTCACCTCAACTGTCTCTGGGCCACACCTACTTCTCCCCTGCCCTCCCCCACTTTTGGCACTTCAGAATATGCTCCCTTCCTTCCTTTAGAATGTAAGCTCTTTGAGGGCAGGAACTGTCTTGCTTCTTTATAATACGCTCAGCAATTAGTATACTGCCTGGCACACAGTAAGAGCTCAATAAATGCTCTATCCATCCACCTTATGGGGTTATTAGAAGGAAAGCATTTTGTAACTCTAAAAGTACTTTAGGGATGTGAGCTTTTCCAGTTTCAGACTGGGATTCTCACCAATTTCAGACTGACACCTTCTGGAGATGTCTAAATCTGACTTTGCCCCCTACTCAGATGGGATTCTGCCTGTCTGGGTTTATACTCTGAGCCTCCAGCCCTCTCTACTGACCACGGGGTCTCTGGTGGCATCTTTGAGGTTGTTGGCTTTAGAATAGGAGATAGGTGGCTATGCAAACTGACCTGCCCTGTGGTCCCTCACTTCCCCTTATCCCTTGGACTCAACCAATCCCCAACTCCACAGTCTTCAGCAACGACTCCCCTATTCTACCCCCCTATCCCTGTATAGCTCTCCCACAGGCAGGCAGGTTCAGGAAACCCCCTATACACCAACTTTTTTGGCACTGGGGCCAATCTTTCTGTTTGCTCAGAAGGATCAAAGCTCCATCTCAACCCTGCCAGGAGGAAACAGTTTTGTCTCTTGCAAATATCTGGAGTCCATTTGGGACTTCACTTTGGTGAGAAATAAATACATGACCATCTGCAGATGATGGAAATATGACTTGAGTAACTTTTTGGTCAGGGCTCCTGGACCAGGGCCCAGATGGAAATAAGAATCTGTATCTGTCTCCTCTGCACACTTATTTTTTTTAAAGTTAGTGGAAATTGAAGTTCAAAATGCATTGTGCTATATTTCTTGGCATGAAAAGGGAAAAATAAACACCAAACAGCTAATCCATTCAAGTGCATGTTATCTTCTCATCCTTTCTCCCTTGGCTTTGCCAAGAACACGCTCTCCTCAACAACTCTCTGACTGGGATTTACTGGATATTTCCCCTTGCCTAGAAATCATCTCCCCCCAGCCCCTACCCCTTCCCTCTTCCTCTCGACCCTGCACAAGAGAGAAACAATAGGCCAGCAAATTCCCATTAGACAAAGGCCTCTCTCCCCCAACCCAGAGGCACTAGGAGTAGGGATTGGGAAATCTGTGGCTATTTTTAATGTCTTATTGGTCTACCAGCTGTGGTTTCACCAGCATGAGAAACAGTATTGTTTGTGAAAGGGGTGTGTGTGTGTGAGTGTGTGTGTGTGTGTGTTCGTGCGCGAGCTTGTGCCCACAAGTGAGTTCACAATTGCTTTCTGGGATAAAGCTCTGTATCTGAGACTTTCAGAAAAGGCAAAAACAATTAACTTCAATTACCATGCCCTGAGCTGTCTTTCCACTCCTCCATGGAGTGATGATATGACCCAGACACACCTGGGAGCTTTTCCATTCATTCAGTCTCTATTGACCCTGTGCCACAGAGCTTCTGGAGTGGTAGTCCCTTCTCTGCCAGTGCTAACAATTCCAAGATGAGTCTTTTTCTAGCCTTGGGAAGCCAGGAGGCAGAGGTAAGAAGAGAGTACTCTAGGCTATGAGATTTCCCCTTCTATGGCCATTCTCACTTCATTCCTTGAGCTTTCTTTGGTCTCAACAACCAGACCCCTGGTTCTCAGATTGACATTTCAACACTAATGCTGTCACTACATATAAAGAAATTACCTTAGGCAAGAAGGTATCTGACTGTGCCATCTAGGGTATGGTCGCATACATAGGAGAGCACAAACTTCTTTAAACTACATCATCCACAAAGCTGTGCCCGAGTTTTTTGTTTGTTTGTTTGTTTTGTTTTTTGCTTTTGGGAGGGCAATTGAGATTAAGTGACTTGCCCAAGGTCACACGGCTAGTTTTTGCGTTACATGTCTGAGGTGGAATTTGAACTCAGGTCCTCCTGACTCCAGGACTGGTGCTCTATTCACTGCGCCACCTAGCCAACCCCACGAGTTTTTAATAAGTGCATTCACCCAATGATAGCAGCATGCCCCCAACATGTGGTGTTAAAAAAAAAGTCACAGTCTCAAAGATGCCTAGGGATATAAGTAGCCAGAAGATGAGGAAGGGTGGCAGCTAAGTCCTGAATTTCAGCTTCTGGTTGAAAGTGATCACAGGATGTCAGGAGTATGAGTATTGTGCCTAAGGGTAGTGGACAGAGCACTGGGCCTTGAAATTAGGAAAACCTAAGTTCAAATTCAACTTCAGACGCTTACTATCTGTGTGATCTTAGGCAAGTTATTCAACCTCTGCCTCAGTTTCCTCAACTGTAAAATGGGGGTAGTAATAGCACTTACATTAGCACATTATCAAATGAGATCATCTTTGTAAAGTACTTAACACAGTGCCATACACACAATAGATAATAAATGCTTGTTCCTGTTCTCCTTCCCTTCCCTAGCTACATGGAAAGGCGCCAGTACTTGCTAGACCACCCATCCTGGGTAGCCAAGGCAAGATGGAATGGGATATGCAAGCATCTGGCTGACCTTTTGCCCCTGCCAGGTTGAGAATGTGGAAGGGGAGGGCATAAGCAGACTAAGTGGAGGAATAGACCCTTGCTCCCAGGAGAAGTTTGGAGGAGGGAAGCCATTTGGCATGGGGGCTCACCTTGTTACCTTGTCTCCATTTTTCATTATTATTCATATTTCATTCTCATCTGGTCCACACACCAAACACTATAGCCATGGCAGGGCTACACTGGTAAGGACTAATGAGTCTAAGAGTGAATGGTGAAAAGTGCCCTCCCTGTGCCCTAAATGTCAGTCAATCAATCAATAAACATTCATTAAGTACCTCCCATGTGCCAAGCACTGTGCCACACCACGGGAATACAAAGGAAGGTTTTTAAAAATGCCCTCTGCTCTCGAGGAGCTCACAGTCTAAGGCAGGAGACAACATGAAAGCAACTACATCCAAACAAATCACTTCTAGGATAAACTGGAGATAATCAACAGAGGGGAGTCTCTAGAATTAAAGGGGGCAGGGAAAAACTTCCCGAAGAAGGGAAGATTTTGACTGGGCCTTGAAGGAAGACAGGGGGAGGTGGAGGTGAAGATGAGAGGGGAGAGAATTCTAGATATGGAGGAGAGCCAGAGAAAATAGCTGGGGTTTCCTGTGAGAGGAACAGTAAGGACACCAGTAGCACTGAATCAAAAAATGTGTAGGGGTCCTAGTACAAGAAGACTGATGAGGTTGGAGGGGCCTGGGTTACAAAGGTCTTTGAATGACAAACAGGATTTTATATTTGATGCTGGAGGTGAAAGAAAGGCACTGGAGTTGAATGTGACAGGGTGGAGGTAGTAATAGGGGTGAAATGGTCAGACTTTAAGAAGATCATTTTGCCAGCTGAGTGGGGGATGGACTGGAATGGGGAGCAAGTTGAGACAGGGAGACCAATCAACCAGCAAGTTATTGCAATAGTCCAGGAGTGAGGTCATGAGGGCCTGGACCAATGAATCCAGTTAGGTTAAATGTGAAACTGGGGTTCTGGGCTTTGAGTTACAGCTCCAAAAATCTGACCCCTTTCCTACCTGGGATCATTTCTTTAGTTTGCCCACGGGGACTTTTTCTCTGAACATGTCTGGGAAGGATGTCCTCCATGGGCCAATGTTCCCATCCCCTCGGTGGTGGTGTGATATTGCCCAAACATCTCCCAGAATCGGACTCCAGGGAGGTTGGCTTACAAGGGAAGGGAAAGAGATGCTGATTATAGGTGTTTACCTGGTTTCCTTTTGCATTTCAATCATCAGCAACATGTTTTCAGCCACGTGAGCTTGAGTGCTTGTTAAGCGAAGTTGAAGACTACTCTTGGAGAGAGTACCACAGTGGGGATTAGTTTTGGGGCAACAAGTCAGAAAAGTGAGGGGATCCTAAGAGGTACATAGTCTCATAAAAGAAAGACATAGAGAGTAAATATTCAAATGGAAATAGGTCATTAGGATCAATTATGCTACAGAAGAAGATAGGGAGTCCCTCAGGTATGGGGGAGTCAATCCAACCCTTTTTCTTTCTATCTTTCAATTGTCACACTGTCCTTATGCCCACCAACTATGTGCAGACCCATCCCAGTACTGTTTCTTTTTAGTGTTTCAGTCCTTATGGAGATAATTTCTCACCTGCTGCACACTCTTTGTGTGAGGGAAAAAAAAAAGCACAGTTGTGCCCAGAGTCTTTTTTCTCCCAATTTTTAAAACATCTTTTATTTGAAGTTTTGAGTTCCAAATTCTATCCCTCCCTCTCTTCCTCCCCTCTCCCCTTCCTGAGACAGTAAGCAATCATATATAGGTTATACATGTGCAATTTTGTAAAACATTTCTATATTAGTCATTTTGTACAAGAAGATTCAAATAAAAGAAAAAAATATCAGTTCTTTCTCTGGAGGTTGATGGTATGCTTCATCATTACATTAGTCCTTTGGGATTGTCTTGAATCATTGTATTGGTGAGAATTCATGCCGTTATTGTGTATAACATTCTCCTGGTTCTGTTCACTTCACTTTGCATCAGTTCATTTAAGTCTTTCCAGGTTTTTCTGAAATCATCCTGCTTGTCATTCCTTATAGCACAATAATATTCCATTACAATCATATACTACATAGCTTGTTTAGCCAATTCCCCAATTGATGGATATTCCTTTGATTTCTATAGTCACCACAAAAAGATCCACTATAAATATTTTTGTACAAATAGATCCTTTCCCCATTTTGTGTATGTCTTTGGGCCCCAGAGTCTTGAAGCTCAGCGGTAAGAAGTTCCCAAGTCCTCCATTACCTAAGAAACCTCCAGACAAAAATACAGAGGAAACAGTGAAGCCCCTTCACTGGGGAGAGGCCAGGACATGATGAAGAGAAAGGAGACTCTGAGTCAAACATATCAGACTGCAGGGACCAAGTCTGGCAAAACACTTCCATCCTTTGGGAAGGACAGCTCTCAGCATCCCCTACTTACCTCATTACAGGATTCTCAGCTCTTTCCTTTCCTCCACATTAACCAAAAACCTGTCTCCCACAGGATATAAGAACAGCAGAAGTTTTCAAAGGGAATGTAGTCCCTCAAAAAAACCCTCATGTGCTTTTAAACAGATTTATTACCTACAAGTTAGAGTGACCCAGCTTCTAGAGGCAGATGTTTAGCCAAACAGACAAATAAAAGCAAAAGCAATCTTTAAAAAAGCAAAAAAAAATGTTTCTCCTTTTTTAAGGTCTGTGAGAGCCTATTTGTTCATTCTTCCATTCAATGGAAGAGGCAGAAGAATATGATGAAAAGAAAGATGGGTTCAAGAAGATCTGGGCTCATCCTTTGACACATAGCAGTTAAGTTACTTAGCCAGTCAGTACCCAAGGTATTGCTCCAATAAATTAAAGCCAAGGTACCCAGTAGTGGAGGGAATTTCTTCACCAGAAGAAATCATAGATCTGGACCAAAAATAAACATTTTAAAAATTTCAGCAATTATAAAACCAAAGACATGGAGGTAGAAAGGAATGTAGAGATCATGGAATCCAACCCACTAGATCAAAGATACAGAAACTGAGGGGCAGCTAGATGGCACAGTGAATAGAGCACTGGCCCTGGAGTGAAGAGGACCTGAGTTCAGATCCGTTCTCAGACACTTAACACAAAAACTAGCCATGTGACCTTGGGCAAGTCACTTAACCCCAATTGCCCTACCTTCCCCCTCCAAAAGCAAAATAAATAAGGAAACTAAGGTACAGAAAGGTTATTTGAAGCTAGAGGCCCACAACTATGCAAGGTTGTATTTGTGTGTGGGCACATAGTAGATGAGAAGAGGGGGGTGCAGAAAGACAAGAGAAGTCGTGGTGGTGGTGGTGGTGGTGGTAGTAGTAGTAGTAGTAGTAATAGTGATAGTAGGTAGCTGTGGTAGTAGTAATAATAAAGCTAACATTTACATAGTACTTACTATGAGCCAGGCACTGTGCTAAGCACTTTACATTATCTCATTTAATCTTTGCAACAACCCTGGGAGGTAGGCGCTATTAGTATCATCCCCATTTTTGCAGATGAAAAAAATGAGGCAGATAGAGTTTAAGTTACTTACCCAGGATCACACAGCTAGTAAGTGTCTGAGGCTGGATTTGAACTTGGGTCTTCCTGACTCCAGGCAGAGCAATATTCAGTAAGGTCCCTGATAGATAACCTAGGTTGTTTTCCCCCTATTGTCTTCATTAATTAATGGATCCAGGAAATTAAGGCTAGAACCACTGGTGAAGCTGCCTGGCCACTCAAATATGAAAGCATCCTACAGGAGTGGACACCTCCTGAGGCTTGGCTTGTATGCTGACTACAGCACACTCCTATGGGGCCTTCACTCAACTGAACCAATGTTATATCCTTGCTGAATAGCCTTTCAGTGATATTGTTAAGTGAATCTCTCATTTTTTTTCTGAATTTAGATGGCCCATGAGAATCTCATTTTGTTCCAACCCTGGACACAGAACCGCTGAAGAGGTCTGAGTCAGGTCTGTAGGAGGCAAATAAGTGCTGCAGTGGATACAGAACTTGGGCTAGAGACAGGAAGACCTGAGTTCAAACCCAGCCTCAGATACTTCTTAGCTGTGTGACCTTGGGCAAATCACTTAACCTCTGGCTGCCTCAGTTTCCTCTACAGTAAAATGGGAAAAATAACACACTCCACCTTCATTGATGTGAAGATCAATGAGATAATATTTGTAAAGTGCTTAGCAGAGTGCCCTGCACACAGTGGGTGCTTAATAAATGTTTATGCCCTTCTAAGAAAAGATGGCAAATGTATTGCCTCTGCCCTAGAGGGGCTTACAGCCTAATTGGGGAAATAAGGCATAAGAACACAGAGACAAAGAACAAGAAAATTGTTCCAAGTTCAGATACAACCAAATGTGAGGCTGTATATAGTACATATGAGAGAGAGAGAGACAGAGAGAGAGAGAGAGAGACAGAGAGAGAGAGAGAGACAGAGAGACAGAGAGAGAGAGAGACAGAGAGAGAGAGAGAGAGAGAGAGAGACAGAGAGAGAGACAGAGAGAGAGACAGAGAGAGAGAGAGAGAGAGAGGGAGGGAGGGAGGGAGGGAAAGAGAGAAAGAGAGAGGGAGGGAGAGAGAGATTTCTGAAATAATTCAAAGGAAAGGAATTCATTGTAAAGCAGTGTAATCAGGAAAGGCCTCATGGAAAAGGTGAGTCTTTAGATCCGCCATCTTTGAAAGACGTCTAGGCTCTGGTATGAGGCCCTAAAGAGGAAGATTCAGGAACAGTGATAAAATGATTCAAGGGGTGGCCATATGTGGGTAGGGGTCCAAGGGAAGATAGAGGTGGGAAATTGAGGTAAGAAGTAAAGAAAATAGAAGATGAAAGCAAATGACCTAGCTCTTCATTCACTGATCCTTGTATTTTTGAAAGTTTTAGAGAAACAGTATGGAAAGAAGAGGTCAGACTCTTGCCAAGTCTGACATCTTCTCCACCTTGGGGATATTTTTTTCCCTTAGACAAAGCATTTTGAAGAATCCAGGGCCCTGGCAGCTCTCGGCCTCTGATGAAGCCAACTCCTTAGGACTGAAGCCCCACCCATTCCCACCAGGCCGGGGTCACAAACTATTCATGATTTTACAGCATTATAGAAACTCAAAGCTAGAACAGACCTAAAGGGCTATATGGGCCAGCCTCATTCCTGAACAAGAATTTTCCTCCACAAATATATATGTATGTATGTATGTATATGTGTGTATATATGTATGTGTATATATACATACCTACGTGTGTGTGTATGTATGTGTACCTGATAAATGGCCATCCAGCTTCTACTTGACTATCTCCAGTTCGGGTAAGCTGGGGGTGGGGTGGGGGGAGCTGTTCTGGAAGCAGATCACTTCATTTCTGACGTCTCTAATTGTTACAAAGCTTTTTCTTACAAGTCTAAATCTGCCTCTTTGCAATTTTCACTCACTGCTCCTGGTCTGGCCCCTGGGGCCAAGCAGAATGGATTTAATACCTCTGCTATGTATCAGCCTTTCAAATACTTAAAGAGAGCTGTTATATTCCTCCTCAAGTCTTTTCATCTCTGGGCTAACCACTACTGTTTCCTTCAACCAGTTCTCATCTGGCATCAGCTCAAGGCCCTTTTGCATCCTGGTTGCCCTCCTTTGGAAGCTCTCCAGCCTATTAATGGCCTTCCTAAAAATGTGATGCCCTTAAATGAACACAGTGTTCCAGATGGGGTCTCACCAAGGCAGAGTACAATGGGACTTTCCAAAGCAACTGGGAATTCCCCTGCCCATGACAAGACAAGAGAGAATCCCAAGGGGAGAAAGGACATACTTTCCTCTTTCTTTTCCTCCTGAGACAAAGGTATAATTGAGAAGAGCACCGTGACTTTGCCTTTATAATTTCAGCCCTAGACACCAGAAATTGTTCCCTTCTGAAATGAAAGTGAGTGGGGACAGGAGGCATGGTAGTACAGTTGGAAGTGTTGACCAGTGAGCACTAAACTTGGAATCACAGGACTTGAGTTCAAGTCTTCCTCATTCTGCCATTTATTCCATGTGTGACTTTGGAGAAGTCACTGACCTCTCTGGGCCTCTGTTTGCTCATCTGTAAAATCAGGGGGTTGGATTGGAAAAGTTATGGGTTTTCTTCTAGTTCTAGATCTATGATCCCTATATAAGGATCATGATGTCATACACCACAAACTCAAAGGGACTCCAGAAATCCAAAGTCCAGGTGCAGGACCCAAGTCCCCACTCTGGGAAAAGGTTTAATAGACGTCGTCATCTTGTCCAGCGCCTTCATTTTACATATGAGGAAATTGAGGTCCAGAGAATTCAGTGACTTCTCTAAGGTTACCTAAGGGAATTGGGGAAGAACCAAGGTGAGAGCACAGACTTGCTGTCTCCTCTTCCACTAGATCATATTTCTTGTCATCTTCATCCTCAGGAACCTTTACGGAATACACTGCACTGCCACACAAGGCTAGACAAAACCTAGAGAGAGGGACAAAGAGCCACGCCGACCTCTTCCCATCCGACCTGAACCATGGGAGTTGGTGGATTTCTAGGACCCCAGCACTACTTTTCCTCTTCCCCCTCCTGCATGACCTTAGGTAACTCTCTTTCCCTCTCTGAGCCTCAGTTTTCCTATCTGTAAAATGAATGAGGTTGGAATCAATGACTCTAAAGTCAGAGGACTTCTTCCTACTCTAAATTTATGAAACCTTTTCCCAGAAAAGGGGACCAGCTCCTGGACCTGAATTGTGGAGACTTTCCCAAATGAGAAAGAATGAAAATATAAGAGCAGAGAGTCAAGAAAATAATGAACTGAGAGTCAGGAAACCTGGGTTCTAGCCCTGGGGCCACTACTGACTAAGTCACCTTGGCCATAGACTAAACCTCAATTGACCTCAATTTCCTTATCAATCAATCAAAAAGCATTTATTAACTACCTACTATATGCTAGGCCCTGTGCTAAACACTAAAGATTCAAAGAAAAGTAGCAACAATTCATGTCCTCACGGAACTCATTCAATAGCGAAAAACAACTTGAAAATAACTACGTGCACACAAAATACATACAGAGTAGATGGAAGGTAATGTCAGAGAGGAGGGCTGCTAGTGGAGCTGGGGGAATCCGGGACAGAAGGACGGATTTGAGTGGAGTCTTGGAGGAAGGCAGGAATTCCAAAAGATGGAGGTGAGGAGGGTCATCAGAATATTGATACTTCCATACCGACCTCACAAAAGGGCTGTTGGAGGAGTTGTGGGAATACAGGCATACTAATGCATTGTTGTTGGAGCTGTGAATTAGTCCTGCCATTCTGGAAAGCAATTTGGAACGATACCCCCAAATTTCACTAAACTATACCTATTCTTTGACCCAGCTATACCCCTTCCAGGCCAATACCCCAAATAGAACAAAGAAAGGGGAATAGGACCCATTCATGCAAATATATGTGTGTGTGTGTATGAATTTATATAGTAGCAACATTGTAAAGACAAACAATGCTAAGAGACATGAAAACTCTCGTCCATGCAATGACCAACCATGATTCCAGAGAAACAATAATGAAACATGCTACCCACCTCCAGAGAGAGAAAACTCAAGATGCAGAATGATACATACATTTTCAGACATAGCCAAAATAATAACAAGAAGAAAGGAATTATGAATATGAATGTGTTATACAATGACTCCAGTAAGGAAATTAATTTGGAAGTGAGGTTGTTGTTTTTTTAGGACAAAAGTATATTTATACATTTGATTCAAGAGTAGAAAGTAAAATGATGCATTCTGTCCAGGAGCTTTATTAAAGAATTTGAACCTTAAAAAGTAACAATTATCAGTTATGACAAAAATGACTAATTCCTAATTTATAAGATGACTTTCACTTTTAAAATATCATAGCTTGAAACCTCTTTTATAATATCATTCACTACAGTGTGAAAATAAGGAAAAAGAGAACCTATTCCAAAGGGAGTTTTTTATTTAAGAATTTTTTCCAATTACATGTAAAGATTGTTTACAACATTGATTTTTATGAGATTTTGAGTTCCAAATTTTTCTCCCTCCCTTCCTTCCTTCCTTTCCCACTCCCCAAGACAGTAAGCAATCTGATATAGGTTATATATGTACAGTCATGTTAAACATGGGTTTTTCATTCTGATATCTCAGACACTGCTTATTTCCTCTCTAGGTGACCTAAAAGAAGAGGAAAGAGTTCCAGAGGAGATGCAAAATCTTCCATGTACATGAATGACACACATCGTGTTTATAGGCAAGAGAAAGAATGATTAGGGTATAGGGGTGGGGAATGTTGGGCCTCAAGGCCATGTATGGCCTTCTAGGTCCTCAAGTGTTGCCTTTTGACTGAATCCAAACTTCACAGAAAAAATCCCCTTACTAAAAGGATTTGGGGTGGGGCGGGGGGGCTAGGTGGCACAGTGAATAGAGCACCAGCCCTGGAGTCAGGAGTACCTGAGTTCAAATCCGGCCTCAGACATTTAACACAAAAACTAGACATGCAACCTTGAGCAAGTCACAACCCCAACTGCCCTCCAAAAAGCAAAAAAAAAAAAAGATTTATTCTGTAAAACTTGGACCCAGTCAAAAGGCACAAAGATCTAGAAGGCTACATGTGGCCTCAAAGCCACAGGTTTTTCACCCCTGGTTTAGGAAATCATCAGCTAGATTTGTAAGAATTCTCAACTATTTCACATTCAGAACTACTGTATGAATACTAAGAATATATCGGGGAATGGTGAAATCTTAAGTGATGACATTCAAGAGTCAACTCTTTCCCACTGACATATACACAAAAATGTATGTACATATGTGTGTTTGTATGTATGGATATATAATGTCAGGAAAATAAGAATATATATTATACATTACATATATAATGTGTTTACATGTAATAATATATGTTATTTATGTTTATATTTATAATATTTTTATAATGTATGTAACATATATTTGTATATATTCATTTATGTGAGACAGGAAGACTCATATTCCTGAGTTCAAATTGACCTCAGACACTTACTGAGTGACCCTGGGCAAGTCACTTAACACTATTTGCCTCGGTTTCCTCATCTGTAAAATGAGCTAGAGAAGGAAACAGCAAACCACTCCAGTGTCTTTGCCAAGAAAACCCCAAATGGGGCCACAAAGAGTCAGACACTACTAAAAAACCACGAAACAACAACAAAACACCCTGTAGGTGGTACTAGAATCAGGAAACCTTGAGTTCAAATCCAACCTTAGACACTTACTAGCTGTGTAACCCTAGACAAGGCACTTAACCTTTCTCAGCCTCAGTTTCCTCATTTGTCAAATCAAGATAATAATAGCACTTACTGCCAGAGCTATTACGATCAAATGAGATAATATTTATAAAGCATTTAGCACAGTGCCTGACACAGAGAAGCTGAATAAATGCTTGTTTCCTTCCTTTACTTGCTTTCTCTGCCACAACCATGTCCTCACCCTCTAATCCAACCTCAGTTTATTTCTGCAACAGTTTCTCTTTTCTTAGATTTTTTTTCCTTTGGCTCCACATGCACAAGTAACATATCTTGAGGTAAGGAAGAAGCATCCAATATTATTTCCTTGAATACTCAGTGTTTCCGATATTCAGGCTCTCAGTTCTTTGGGGCTATTTCCCCAGTTTTAGGACATGTATTCAGACTGATATCCATGCCTATGATTCTTCTACGAACTTGGGTTCCATTCTTCAATCCAATTGTTCAGTTTCGTGGTTCAGTTTCATCAAAAATCTCATGAGTTTCACCCTAATGGTGCTGCCAACCTTTTGGTTCAACCCATTGTAACTTGAGCATGGGTAGAAGGAAACTTGAACATGTTTTTAAAGAGAATGTAGAATGATATACAAATGAAAGTTGTTTATGTACATTAAAGATGATAATGATGATAATAGGTTGAATGTTGAGTTTCCTCTAGGAGTCGTTTTCACCCCACCACCTCCCCAGTTTGGTGCTGCTCATGCTTCTATGGGTCTAGAGCTGGAAAAATTAAGAGGGTATCTCATCTTATTCATCCATGAGATCATAGGTTTAGACGAGGAATAAATATTCCTTATTACTCAGAGGTAAACATACAACTCCCTCATTTTACCACTAAGGAAACCAAGGCATATAGAAAGATTAAATTACTTGCCCAAGACCACATAGGTAGTAGGTAAAAGAACTAGGATTTGAACCTAGGTCCTTAGATTTCAAGACTTCTCCCAATGGCATTAACATTAATAAGGACAATCATAGCAACAGCAATTAAAATGGCGATTATAAACAGGATGTGGGTAGATGCAGCTTTCACTGTCCTTAAAAAGCGATCTGGAAGAACCATATGGCCACATTCCCACCTGTGTCTATCGACTCCCCCCCTCCACTGCCATCCCCAGCCCCTTTATCAGAAATAAAGGAGGCCTTGTGCAAAGGGATCCTAGAGAGCCCAGGATAAAATTAGACATGCCAACTTGGCACAGTCTGTCCTGGCCCAGGCTTTTGGCCAAGGCCGCTTTCCTCAAACACCAGTTTTCCAATGAGCCTTACTTACCATCCCTCCTTGAGGCTTGCCAAACATTCCTGGGGAGGTGGCTGGAGGGAATTAAGGGGATGGGGGTAGAGGCTCAGGGTATGATTGACTCTCCGGTTGAGATGATTAGTGCTTTAAATCTGTATCTAGGGGCTGGGACAGGCATCTGGGCAGCGGGACGATGTGTGACAGGGAGAGATACCAGGGAGGAAAAATGGAAAGGCCTGGATGCCTAGAGAATGCCTGTGGAGGAGTTAATGGAGTCAGCACTAGGCCTAGGATTTTTTCAGAGCTTTATAGG
>NW_027187358.1:4911276-4962155 GCF_028583685.1 Petaurus breviceps papuanus | reverse complement strand
GAGTACAGGCATTGAGTAATGGAGAAGGGGTTTCAAATTCTGCCTCAGACACTCAGTGGCTGTGTGCACATGTTTTCGTTAACTTAACCTTCTATTCCCCCCCACCAACTTCATATGATTTAAGTTGTGGTGTTTAAAATGTACTGAGTGCTAGATTTGGGGTCAGGGAGACCTGAATTTGTTTGTTTGGTTTTTTTTTAAATATGTTTTTATTTATTTCATTACATATTTCCCAATTGCATGTGAAAAAAAATTTAACATTCATTTTTTAAAATTTTGAGTTCCAATTTTTTTTCCTCCTTCCTGCCCTGCTCTTCTCCTTGAGAAGGCAAGCGATTTTATATCAATTATACATGTGAAGTCATGTAGAACATATTTCCATGTTAGCCATGTTGCAAAAGAAAATGCAAACTAAATAAAATTAAGAAAGCTTTTAAAATTTTTGCTTTAATCAGAGTTCATTAGTTCTCTCTCTGAAGGTAGACTTCATTTTTCATCATTGGGATTTTCTTGGATTGTCTTGGAATTGTCTTGCATCATTGAATTGATCAGAGTAGCTAAGTCTTTCACGGTCGTATACTGTTGCTGTTACCGTGTTCAGTTATTCTCCTGGTTCTGTTCACTTCACTCTGCATCAGTTCATATAAGAGGAAAACCTGAATTTGAATCCTACCCTAGACACCTGGACAAAACTTGTGTGTGAAATGCTTTGCAGACTTTAAAGCATGACACAAATGGTTACTACTATTTTTTCCACACCTAGAATTTCCCCCAAGCTGATGAAATCACAGGGCCTTTGTGCTATGTTCAATGAGAAGTACTTTTAAGTACTCTTAGGTCCTAGGCTCAGATGGGGGCTTAGTAGAGATGGAGGCCCCAAACCCATGGCATCTCAGGGAGGTCCAACCAGACCTGAGTAGACTGAATGAGTCAGATGGCCTTAGCCATCTGAAATCTGAGCTGACTTGCTTGTGACACCCTCCTCCCTTTGGGGCTGGTCAGACCAACTGGAAATACAAAAGGTTTCAGGGTAGGTAGAGTTTTCTTCTAAGAACAGGGAATTCCCTCTTCTCCTCCTCTTCCCCATTCCTCCCCTCCCTGCCCCCACACTAGAGTTCTTCATGCTTCTGTGGGTTAAGAACTGAAACAATGAAAGGGTGTCTTAGGGAATTCCAACAGGAAACCCTCAAGAATATTCCCGCTCTGGAGATTATGCTTCAGTCCCAGTAGAAAGTCTAATGAAAAGGCTAGAGGTCAGGACAGAGAGAACAGAGGCTATGCCCTGGCAGAGGCCACCATGGGTGGATGAGTGGGTGGGGAAAAAGAAGGGAAGCTTCATACTATGTGAGGCTGAGGGAAAGCCCGAAAGGAACCAGGAAAACAGTCCCTGACTACAAGTAGCTACCAGTCAAACAGGGGAGACACAGCCTCGATGTTTAGGGACCCCCTAGTCTGAAAAAGGAGGTGGTACGATTTCCACTCTCCTGGAAATCAAAGCCAATGTTGCTTTTGGCAGGCTTTCCTTTGGCGTGTCTCTTGTCCCTCCTCCCCCCTTGCTGCTCTGATTCCAGGAGGGAGCCTTTGGGAAACACCCAGGTCCAGGGTTGCTCACCAGCCTCTTTCTGTCCCCAGTGCTGGCTCCCTCTGAGCAGGCATCCCGCCAGCCATCCCCCAACCCAGCAGGCCATCACCACTTCAAATGTTTGACTTTTCATGACTTCCTCTCTCCCTCTGCTCACCCCCTGTAATCAGATAGCGTGAGGATTTGTGAGCATATTAAAAACTTTCCTGTAAAACTTAATCACTGCCTGGGCATGTGTCAGCCAGAAAGGCTTGTGTCTGGAGAGACATAGGGAGCTCAGTCCAGACCCCCTCTAATCCAGTCCATCTGAGCACCTACTGTGTCCCCCCAGCCCTGTGGAAGATCCTGGGGGGAAGACAAGAGAAGGTTTCTGCTCTTAAGAACATTACAATCTAATTGGGGAAACAAGTCTCAACCAGCCAAACAAATATGAAAACAATATTATAATATATAATAAGTGCTAGATATTGTGGTTCAGGTAAGAATTGGCAGGGGAACTCAGTGAAAGTGGAGACCAGAGAAAGTGTGCCCTGGCCATCAGGGAAGACTTCATATAGTTGCTGAGCCTTGAACAGGCCTCAGCCCTCTGTCAATAGCATCCTTCTGGTCACCAGGGTTCACAACCACAGAGTTATCCTCTGCCCTTCATTCTCTCCCAGCTCATAAAGCCTATCCATTGCAGAGTTCAGTTAGCTTTGTCTCCACAACACCTCTTGAATCAACCCCCTCTATCTACTCACAACATGGTCACAATCCCTAGTTCAGGCCTTCATTACTGGTCTTTGATCATAGACTCTACATTGGTTTTCCTGCCTCCTGTCTCTTCTTTCTCCAAACCATGCTCCACACACCTGCCATAATTGATATTCTTAAGTATATGTTCAATCATGTCACACAAGAATCTTTGATGAGTCCCTATTGCCTCCACAATAAAATAGAAGTACTGTGCTAGAGGCAATGCAGTGTAATGGATAGAAAGCTAGACAGATCAGGATTCAAGTTCTGCCTTTGAACTCCAACCTCAAATCACCTTAGGCGACTTTGGGCAAATGACCCAACCTCAAAGAGGTCTAGGCAATCTCTATGACTATTAGTTGTAGAGAAGGTATTAGTAGAGAAAGTTCCTCACCAGAAGCTACTTACACTAATAACTAATGAAATCATGGGTCCAGTCTTTAAAGCCTTTCACCTTCTAGCTCCAACCAAACTCTCTAAGTTCATATGACTCCTACTAATTCACTCTATGTCCCAGCCAAATTGACTGTTTTCTATAGAAGACTTATTTGTGTACCCATCGAATCTAACTCCTCATCCCCCTTAAGCTATTTCTAGTGTGTATGTCCAGATTCGAACTCAGGTCTTCTTAACTCTAGGCCCACTGCATCACCTAGCTTCAAATCTGCTGTTATTAGTCCCATTTTGTAGATGAGGAATCTGGGACTGAGAGAGGTTAAGTGACTTGTCTAGGGTCGAACAACTTTTCCGTGTTTGGGGCAGGATTTGACTTGGGTCTTCCTGACTATGTCCAGCTGTCCATCTACTTTTGTCACAGCTGCCACATAATAATAGTGTTTATATAGTATTTTAAGGTTTTCAATGGCTTTACAAATATCTCCTTCTATACTCACAGAAACATTGTAGGTGCTGACCTGTATTACCTACCTCCAAAGTTGTTATAATGATTAAATGCCTATAAAATAATTTATCTTTATAAATTTGGATTGTAAGCCCCTAGAGGGTAGGGATCATTTTTTTTAACTTGTTATCCACTTTGATGACCTAGCATCATTGCCTTGCTAAGTAGTTCATAACCACTGCTGTACTGAAGTTACTTAACCTTAACAGCTATCTACAAAATTATAATATTGCCTCCTTTGCCCACATCTACATAAATGATGAAGCCAGAGGAAACCAAAGATCATGTCTGAGGTGCTTGAAAAAGATAAAATCTTACAAATATGGGAGCAAATATGATTATTGGAGGAATAGGGACTGGACCTGTGATTATATTGGTACAGAGAATTCCCGGGTGAGGAAAATACCTCTACCTATGGAAGTTAAAGCAACTCTGATTTTTATAGTCTTCCAGCATTGCTTAGAGCATTGAATTACTTAGAGTCATGCAGCCTATAAATGTCAGAAGGAGGGTATTACTGAAAGCCTTCCTTAACGGCACTTGCCTTTTCTCCAAGCTGAGAGAAAGAGTATGATAGTCACAGAATCACCAGGCATTGGAATTAGAAGGGACTTCAGAATTCATTTATTTAATGAGTGAGTGAGTGAGTCATCAGTCAGTCAGTCAACAAGCATTTATTAAAAGTTTCCTATCTGCCAAGCATTCTAAGTACTAGGGGAACAATAAATGGGGGACGGGAGAAGTACAGTCCTCATTTCACAGCCTTCTTGTTTGTATATGGATATTTGCATGTTTTCTTGCCTATTTTAAGAATTAAATTTAAATTTAAAATTTAAAATTTAAACTCCTTGAGGGCAGAAACCATACTTTAGCTTTCTCTGTATCACCAGGACTTCACACAATGCCAGCACAAAGTATGATTGCTTAATAAACGCTTGTTTGTTTCCTATGCAACACATGGAAATTAGATAAGGGTGGGAAGTGAGGAGGGCACCACAGGAATGAACATGTCTCAATATTCTCCTGCCCTGGGTCTGAGCCCTGACAACTAATAGCCATCAATTGCTCAGTTAAGGGAACAAGGACATTAGGGAAAGTGGGAGGCTTCTCCCTCCCTCCGATTCAGCAGAAGTAGCCTCATCTATCCATTGGATTAGAGAATGAAGCCAGAGTTCACCCACCACCATTAGAGTTTTGAAGCATTCTGGGGAAAGAAGGAAGAGAATTCGAATCAAAGGTAACATTGGTTTTCAGTGTGCAAGAAAACATAATAAATCCTCCGGTCTGATCCTTTCTTCTTGTTGTTTGCCCTTCGTTCTGGAAGGAGACCGATGACATCAGGAATGTGATGTCTTGACTTTGCAAGTGAATTGGATATAAGTGAGACAAAGCTGTGTAAAGACACCAGTCACTGCCACAAAGGTAAGAAAGAGAGGACAAAAGATTCCTGCCTCAATAGCTTTGGGAAACCCGAAATGAGAAGTTGCCCTTCTCTCCTCAAAGTTCTTGCCCCTCCCCTTCAACTATCGGTCCTCTTGCCCTTCTAGGGGTTTGCCCTAGAACTATGAGGGCTGAGAATGTAGGAGGCAGAGAGATGTGGTCCCTGGTGACTCTACAGCAATGAAATTATAGTCTGGGTCTCTTTCCAAATTGTCCTCCACCCCTTTCAATTTGTTGTTCCACCCTAGTCTGTAAAACTTTGAACCAATAAAAGTCTGTTGTAAGTGTTGGGAAGAGTTGTGCAAGGCCCCCTGATGTTATGTGGTCTGAGCTTTTGTAACCAGAAATTCCCCAGTGGTCAGGGAAATCTTTGACTCCAATGCTAACATCACGGGAGTACCCACAGCCCACTGACCACAGGCACATATATTAGCAAGTTTCTCAAATATCTATCTGCCCTATCTCTTCTCCAATGGCTCTCCACTGCCAACCCTCTGGCCTAAATGAGGCTGGTGGAGTCAGTGACCTCTGCAAATCATGCTCAGTCCCACCTTCATGCTTTCATTCATGCCGTTCTCCCTGCCAAAAATATCTCCCCACTCCTCCTTACTCAGATTTTGCCTAACTTTCAAAGCCCAGTACAAATCCCCATTATTTCTTCCAAAACTTGAATGGGGGGAGGGAGGGTGTTAGGCAGCAATCACCAAGTGAAAAGCAGTTTAAAAAAAAAAAGAGAAAAAGAAAAAAAAAAGATGTAAGTATAAATTCAAGTCCCCTCCCCATTCCAGGGACCAAAGAAAATTAGGGCAACCAGCTCAAAACCAGAAATCATCAAGGCATCAGATGAAGGAAGTCAGGCAGGGAAATATCTGAGTTTGGGAGCAAAGGGGTCAAAATGAAGAGAGAGTTTTAGAAGATCAGGATCAGGAAAACATCAGTCAGGGAGGGTGCCCTTTTTATTAATGTTTTGCTTTGCTCAAAAAATATCCTGGAAGAAAGGGCCAGATTTCCTGGGTGCTGACCCCTTCTCCTCTTAATAAATGTCAGTGTCCTCCCAGCATCCTTCAAACATGGGCCCCTAAAGTTACAGCCTTGTTCAAGGAATGCTTTTAGTCAATACTTACTCAGAACCACAGTTCATGAACCCCCCAGGTGATGTTTCAGAACAAACCAGAGAACTACCTCAAAGTAGAGATATTTAATTCAGCAAAACAGCAAGGTAAATAAGGAAACAACCATCAAGAAGGACATACTGCCCTCCCATCACCTGTGGGACAGGGACCACACATAGCCTGCCATAGACATTTCATACTTCCAGAGCTATATTCCAGCTAGAACGTGTTCCAAAACTACCACTGGCTATTTCTCTACAGGACTGTTAGTGTCATCTGCTGCATCGCCACATGCTGGCTAGCTGTCATCTGCACTGTCATCTGGCATTCACTGTCATCTGCTAGTTTCTATCATGAATTGTGATGGCTATGCATCCTCTTACAGAAAGGACAGGTGAAAGCTCTTTTGGAAGGTGGCCCTTAATTCCTGGGCTATTTAATTTCTTCTAAGTTGAATCTACAAGCAACAACAGAGATTCTCTCTGGTCAGTCTCTGTTTTTTACTCCTTTTGGTTGTACCTTTTACTCCCTTAGGCTAGCCTGATGTTTGGGTTGGAAGAAGTCAATTTCTTTCAGCTCCCATCATGCCCCTTGCAGTAAGCCAAAATCCATACAGATTACCCAGAAGTTTCACTTAACCAGTTTGGAGGGCAGTAGTGTTAACTGATCCCTCTTGTCCTACATTCCTACAACTGTATCCAAGTTGCTACAGTGGCGATTTGGAAGGTGTAAGGAGCCTGGAAAGCTGTGATTTCCACCTTAGTGTCCAGCCACACTTAGCTGCTGAACGATGAGTCACTGGAAAGAGTGTTGGATTTGGAGTGAGAGGACCTACGTTTGAATCCTAGTTCTTCTAGTTACCTACAAAATCTATATATGGCAAGTTAAATAATAAGGAAAATATCACCAAGACAAACATACTGTCTTCCACCACTGATGGGAGAGACCATACACAACCTAGACAATATCCTTCAGAATAAACTCCGATAAACACAAAGATCCTTACAACTTCTCTGGTGCATTTAATCTAAGGTAGCTTTTCAGAAAGTCCAGAAAATCTTCCAGTCATTGATCTTTCACCCATGATGAAAAATTGTGGGTGATATTGGGCAAGTGACTTCACCTCCCCAGGCCTCAGTTTCCTCATCTGTAAAATGAAGAGCATGGACTGCAATCTCTCTGAAGATCACAGAACCTATGAGTTGGAAGGACCACCAAGGCTATTTAACCCAGTCTAGAGCTGAACAAGAATGTTCTCAAGTAGCAACCTGACCCCCTAGCCTCTGCCTGATAATCTCCTTTGAGGAGGAGCCCACGTCTTTCAGAGGTGATCCATCCTGTTTTTGTACAGCTTTAATTTTTAGGAAGTTCTTCCCTACATCGAGCACAAATCTGCCAAGCTTTCCTCCCCTCTTCTATCATAAATTCTGAGATGGAATAGTCATTTTTCCTCAAGGAAGAAAATTGGTTTCTTCTGCAGCCACCAGTTTCTTCTTGTTGGTTATAATTAGATCAAAAATATTAAGTTCCTCTTTGTCACTTTCTGAAGATTATCTCATAGGCTGGTTGAAAAATTATCTGCTGGTCTGGAAGGAGAGGGAGGGAGATAGATAGAGACAGACACACAGAGACAGAGACAGACAGAAGCAGAGACAAAGAGACACAGAAAGATATAGAGAGATAAGAAAGGGAAAGGGAAGGATACTCCATTAAATGTCTATGGTTGATGTTCCCCACCACTACTATATGATACTTCAATGCCTGGTTTGTGATATTTCCCAAATTCCTCCTCCATTTCTTCCTTCTGCCCAAGTGACATATAATAAACTCTCTTGACAATCTCTATATTGATCTTCTAAATACTTTCAACCATGCTCCCTACCACTATTGCCCCTGTTCTGACTCCTAGATTTCATCATGTAAGTATATCATCAGTATGAAACGATACCCTACTGTTCTTTTCCTTTTTTGCTCCATTTGGATAAAGTGCATCTTTCCGCATTATGTATCATACCAGTCATGAGTTGCAATCTACCAAGCTTCAGGGATACAATGAGGTCAAGTCGGCCTCCTCAGGTTAGGATCTCTACTTACCCATACTTTGTACGAGTGTATTATAGTTGTGTAAGGCCAAGGGTTTTATCCTTTTGTGCATTTTTTCATTCCCCTCAACCTCTCTCTTTGACACTGTTGATCATTCTCTCTTCTCTCTAGTTTTCTGAGACACCATTATCTCCTGTAGGTTTTTCTCCTGTCTACCTGACCAGTCCTTCTCTGTCTCCTTTGCTGGATCCTCTTCCAGATCACACCCTCCAACCGTAGGTGTCCCTCAGGGTTTTGTCCTAGGCCCTCCTCTCTTCTCCTCTACACTGCTTCACTTGATGGTCTCATCAGTTTCCATGGATTTAATTACCATCTCTATGCCCATGATCCTCAGATCTGCCTCTCCTGCCCCAATCTTTCTGCTGACTTCTAAACTCCCATCTCCAATGGCCTTTCAGACATCTTGAACTAGATGACTAGGAGACATCTTAAATTCAATATAAACAAAATGGAACTCATTATCTTTCCCACCAACCCCTCTCCTTTCCTACCTTCCCCATTATTTTAGAGGGCAACACCATCCTCCCATTTTCTTAGGCCCACAACCTAGGAGTCATCCTGGATTCCTCACTACCTCTCACCTCCTCGTATCCAAGCTGTTGCCAAGGCCTATCTATTTCACCTTTGCAACATTTCTCCCTCATCACCTCCTACCTGGACTATTTCGATAGCCTGCTGCAGAGTCTTCCCCACTCAAAACTCTGCTTTGCTTGTGAGGCTGAGAAACTGGGTGGATAGAAACACAGATTAACACATACATGTATAGTTCTGTCCTTTCTGTATGGATATACTGTCATTCTAAAATGTTATCAGTAATCCTGACAGTTAGATTTAAGGGAAAAGAATAAGTAGGCAGTGTGCTAAGTGCTTTTATAAATATTATCTTATTTCATCCCTACAGTTCTGAGAGATAGGTGCTATTATCCCCATCTTAAGGTGACTAGGTGGCTGAGTGGCTAGAATGCTGGGTCTGGAGTCTGGAAGACCTAAGTTCAAATGTGGCCTCAAGTAACTGGGTAACCCTGGGCAAATCACTTAACCCTGTTGGCCTCAGTTTCCTCATCTATAAAATGAGCTAGAGAAGGAAATGGCAAACTGTGGCAGTACCTTTGTCAAGGAAACCCCAAATGAGGTCCCAAAGAGTTAGAAATGATTGATATGACAGAACAACAATGCCCATTTAACAGGTGAGAAAACTAAGGCAAGCAAAGATTAAGAAACTTGCTCAGTCCATGGCTAGTAAGCCTATAAGACTGGATTTGAACTCAGATCTTCCTGACTCCAGGTGCACTGCTCTATTCACTATGTCCCTAGCTGCCTCCTTAAGAAATATGAATCTCTCTCTCTTCTCTCTCTCTCTCTCTCTCTCTCTCTCTCTCTCTCTCTCTCTCTCTCTCTCTCTCTCTCTCTCTCTCTCTCTCTCTCTTTCTCTCTCTCTCTCCTCCTTCCTCTTTCTCTCTGTAAATTAATATATATGTATTATGTATTTTCCTCGTGATCATAAACTGTACAAACTCATTGAACTCTAGAGGTCATCTATGATGAAATTGAATTATTATCAGGGTTTTTGAAGTGGTAGGAACACTGCCAATTGTATCCCTACATACACACAAGCCATTGCCTAAGAAAAGGGACCATCTGGTTAGATAAGTGTTTATAAAGGAATGTGGGCAGAATGCCCACAAACTATCATACCATCCGGGGCTTCCTAATTGGGTGAGAGTAAACAGGGAATTGTTAAACAGGCAAATGAGCTCCAGACAGTGCAGCAGTCTCAGAGTCTGAAATCAGCCTGAGTTGCTTCTAGGACCCATAAAGGAGCTAGATATTCCCAGCCTCAGCAGAATCATGGTTAATCTAGGTTAGGCAACGGTAACTCCTAAAATAGTTAGAAAGGATGGGGCTGGGTGATTTTCTCCATACTCCATTTTGGTGGCTACAGAAGAAGGTTGCTGTTTTTGTTGCTGGCAGATATTCAGCCAAAAGGAAGGCCCTCAGCTCAGGTACTTTACTTGGGCTTTTGTTTTGCCCTAACTTCATTTGCATGTCAGTCAAAAAGAGTGTAAGAGAGGTTTAGTCCCCATTTCCCCCCTTCCCTCTCCCAAGCTTCAGAGGGGTTTTTGTTTATTAGTTTGTCTATTTGATTTGGTTTATGTTTGGGGAAATGTTGCAGAAATAGCACTTGAGACTATAGACTCATAATCATGACTGTGATAGGAGTTACAAGGAATTTCTCAACTGAGTTGTTTGGAACCAGACAAAGGCAGTAAAAGAACAGACTTAATCATAGCCCAAGGTTACTCTAGTGGCTTTTCTGGGCTACTTTGGTTGAGTATAGTTGATAACTATTTGGTGCAATGAATAGAGTACAGGACCTGGAATCAGGAAGGCCTGAGTTCAAATCCAACCTCCAACACTTACTAGCTGTGTGACCCTGGGCAAGTCACTTAATCCTGTTTGCCTCAGTTTCCTCATCTATAAAATGAGTTGGAGAAGGAAATGGCAAATCACTCTATTGTCTCTGCCAAGAAAACCCCAAATGGGGTCATGAAGAGTCAGATATGACTGAAAATGACTGAACGACAACAACAAACACTGACCTTCATCAGGTACAGGTTATTCGACACCATTACTCCTAAGTAGAAGACCCTGGAGAGATGAAGTCTAACGTGATAGCAGAGATGGATTTGTCCACCACAAGACAAACAAGTCACAGACAATAACGAGGGAAAGTCGTGATGTGATGCCCAGGAGAAGCTGAAGCCAAATACCCAGCAGAAAGCAGCAGGCTGGCATCACCAGGGACCTTCAGCAATCCAGGGCATTAACATATAAGCTGCCTAATTGTGTTTGCTCTTTCTTCACATATTGGCCCTAGCTACATGGATGCAAGTGCCCCCTCGCTTATGTCCCCTGGAGACACACATGTTGTCCCCTATGTGTTAAGGACTATTCCCCTACTGAAAGCAGAATGAACTGTGGGAGTACTTCATGTGTGTTTGTGTGGGGAGGATCTTTTCTTGTTATTTTATTTGCTTTGTTGTTTGATTAAATGTCTTTTATTTTGGACGAATAGGTCCTCTAACTGGCTAGTAAAAGCCAACATAGCTTGCTAGCTACAGCTTTGAGAGGATACTGTAATGCTAAGTGTCACAAACCTGAAGGAGATTTTCTGAGGGGCTCATGTATGAGGGGGTGCCCCAGGTGCTACACATTGATGTCTTTCATTTTTCTATCATAGTAACTTCTCAATATACTCCTCTTCGTCCCTGATGAGGCTTCTCTTGTAACAGTAATAAAAACTGTTAACAAAAACCAAACTGGTAAGAAAAAACCTGACATCAACCATGTCTGACAATATACACAACACTCCTCATTTCTAGGCACCAACTTCTCTAATGAAAAGAAGGAGGTTCATTTCCTCATCTCTTGTCCAGGTCCAAGACTTTTCTATCTGATACAATTCCGTTTGTGCGTGAAGAATACACCTAGAAGTAAGCTCACAAGTGGTAGTATGTGTGCTCAAGTGAAAAAAAAAAGTGTCTATATACACACATACACTACTTCTCCAACTCCCACTTATGTCGGTAAGATATGTCCCCAGACGGTGACTGACTACTTCTCATGAGCCCCCACCAGTATACATCTCACTGATTATCAGTCAGACTTAATTAGCTTTTAGAAAGGGATTTACTAAAACAGACATAGCAAAGACAATTGTTTGAAAATAATTCCCACAGAAGTATAAGGCACATTAGAACCTTGCACATACAAGGTTTTGGGGGTAAAGTGGGCTCAAACTCTAGCTCATAGTCCTTTTGTCTCTTTGTAGAATCCCCATGAAATTCCCCAAAGGTGCAGCAATCTGATGGGCCAGTGCCCTTGGAGATTCCCGAAGCTTCCTTTCCTCAGTGTGTCTAATTTATTCTCAATGTGTCTGACAACTTCCAGTGCAGACACTGCAATCATCCACTGCTTCCTGGGAGATGCTGTCACTAGTTCCAGGGCACACTGCTACTGATGCCAATAGGACCTTCAAGTCTTCCAACCTTTCAAAGTTCATAGGGTTGTAACCTAATCAAATTTGTCTCTGGATACTTAATTGCCTTTTTTCAGGAGACTTTTTGTTTGCTCTTCATAAATCTGTCTCTACTCCTGGTTAAATGAGTTGTCTGCTCCTAGTCTGGTCTCTCTGTTAATATATATGCTCAATGGAAAATGGTACATGAAAATGAGAAGGCACTATCTTCTGTTTCCAATAGCAATTCCCTCTCAGGGTCCTGGAATCCTCACCTCCTACATTTGGAGTCCTTTCCCACAGTACTACCTAGCCCTGAGATAGCTTGCTGTTTATATATGTAGCTCAGCAGGTGTTATGATCTTCAACTAATCCAAAGATATTTGCTATATAGCATTATCTGTCTTTTACATTGACTCAAAACCCTTATGACTCTTTCAAATTGATTGTCAGCTTACTCATATCTAATTTACTTTTGATTGATTTGAGATATCTGGGCTTTAGGTAATTAATTGTGGTGGAGGTAAACCCCACCCTTACATATGCATCCACATTTTTTTGTATATAGAGATATTTAACTGAATGATTTTTCATATGCAAGGAAACAAGGTTTTCACAGCTCCTCCCAGAAACTGAGTTTATTTGGAGATGCCAAAGGTGAATCCTCTGCCTGTCCTCCCTAAGAACCAGCCTGTGATATCCTGAGTACAATTCTTACTTTTTCCTAGGTATTCAGCAATACATGTTAAGCAAGTTTCCTGAAATTGGTTTGAATCTTCTAATCTTAGGAGCATGGAACCCTGTCCCCTCCCCCTTCCCCACCTCCACTACCCCATGAGAGCACATGCTCTCCAGTCAGACAAAGAAAGAAACAAAATGGAGCAAGACAGACTCGGGGAGCCAAAGTTTCATTAGGTACATCTGAATATAACTGCATATGCATAAGTCCATACTTGTCCATGTATGTCTCTGTCCTGAATATGTATTATAACTATGCATATCTGGGATCTCGTGTGTATATCCGGGTTTGAGGGAGAGGGGAGCAGAGCAGAGCAACAATGCCCTTTCCCCTCCACACCAGAACGCTTTAATTCCTCTCAAAGTTTCCAGAGCACAGGACATATGCTGGCCTAGCCTGGCCGTGCCAATGGCATTACTGTGGAGGACATCAGAAGGATGTTGGACCCAATCCCAAACACATCCTGAACCTCTCAGCAAAGATCAACTGAAACTCAAGGCCGTGGGAATGGAGAGCGTTTTCCATGGACACTCTGAGTTTGTGGAGTTAATCAAGCATTTTTAATGGTCTCTTTGGGGAAACTGGTCTCTGTATTTTTAAAACTTGCTATTGTGTTCTGTTGTTTAAGTTAAAGTTTAAATGGTCATAAATTAAACAAAAAATAAAAAGTATGGTCCCTTTAAGTAAACTCTCTAAAGCAAGAAAAGGAAAAATGAGGACTGGGATGAAATCTCCCTAGAGTCAGGGAAGGAAACCATGCAGGAGGCGTCTGAGAGTCCCCACAAGCCTGATATGAAGCAGACACAAAGCAGGTCCAAGCTAGGTCCTTTCCAATAGGGCCAGAGCATTCTACGTGCTATCGTGCTGCCCAAGAAAGCTTAGGTTTGGGGTTTCTGTTGGTTGATTGGTTGGGGTTTTTGTTTTGTTTTTTGGTTGTTTTTTTAAGCACAACTCCAGAATAAAGGAATGCTTTCTTTTTCCAAACTAGAAGAGAAGGTTAAATTCAGCAAAGAAGAGTCTAGAAGAGATGAACCATGAGTAATATAATCAGAGCGCCTGAAGCTCAATATAGTCCTACAACAGTTTGGCTCTGTAACTTAAGCAAGTGACTGAACCTCCCTGTGCTCGGTTTCCTCTTCTATAAAATGAAGGGGTTGGACTAAAGGGCTTCTGAAGTCCTTTCTAGCTCTATATAAATGATCCTAAATCTACAAGACTATCCTTTCCAGCTCTAAAACCCATATAGACACACCATTGGGACTTCTACTTCATAACAGAGCGTTATCGCCATCTGGTGGCCATTACTTCTATTGCAGGTAAGAAGCCCCTGGAGAGCTCCTGCAGACCCACCCACATGTGGGTGCTATCTATATATGTGGGTGATATATATATATATATATATATATATATATATATATATATATATATACTGGTGCCATCTAAATTCAGAAGAATATACCACTCAAAGGTTGGACTTGGTTTTTCCATCCCATGTAATAGAGTTTCAACAGCAACTGCATCATGGGACATCCCAAAGACCCACAAAAACAAATAAAACACCACAGCTACACATATATTGATATTTCAATGGATCTGGGACCCAAGTCTTACAAGAGCAGCCCCTCTTATACTCCCATAAACATTCCAAAGAGTATCTCCTAAATACACTGAAACCTTTCTAGGTCTTTTAACACTTCGCTAGCTCAAAGTGTCCATCTGTTGTCCATAGTATTCCCTACAGGATTGGCCCATTTCTGGATGGACTCTGTGTAGGAGCCCATTACATAGATAAACACCTTTGGTGAGTATATATCTCTCAGTTTTATGACTCTCGTGATATTGATAGAGGATTATGGAACAAAGTTATCTTTGTGGCTACATCTATTATGGAATCTTGAACAATCTCAACCTGTGTATAGCAGGCAGTATCCTAGAGGAGAGCCTCTAAGGTTGTACTTTGCTCTACCATATCAAGTGCTTTTATTCTGCAACTACCAAGCAGTAAACACTACAGGATTTTTCAGTCTTTACAACTTTCAGTAAATGTGTGGTAGAAGTTGTTATTATCTGCTATAGAGAATCATTTGCAAAATGGTATAGTTCCCTTCTCAAATTTTAATCAAGTATTTCTTTAATATGTTCATAGATCATCCCTATAAAGATTTTATAATGGTGGAAAAAAATAGATCAGAAGGTCTGTTGAAATCCAGGCCACCCCCTTTTTTTACAGAGGGGAGTGATACTATCCATGATTTTTTTTCTTCCATTCTTTTGCTATTTTTACCTCTTTGAGATATCTTGAGAACGAATCCCTGAGAAATAATGGGGAAAAAAACTGAATAAAACTTATAGAATTCAAATTAAATTTTAAAGTGGTAATTATCAAAACTATTTGATACTGGTTAAAAAATAGGAAAGTAGCTAAGTGGAATTGATTAGATAAACAAGTATTTGAAACAATCTAATTTAATTACCCAGTGTTCAACATCCAGCAATATAAATTACTTGAGAACTCCCTATGTGACAAGCACTTCTGGGGAAATTGGGAAGCAATTTGGCAGAAATTAGGTTTAGACTCACATCTTACACCATTTGCAACAATAAACTCAAAATGGACATAGGGCCTGAATATAAAAGGTTATAACATAAAATAATCAGAGAACAACTTCAGATACTTTTCATTACTATGGCTAGCAGGAGAATTTTTAAACAAATGAGAGATAAAGGAGATCACAAAATATAAAACAAATCATCTTGATTTAATAAAATTGGAAAGGGGGGGAGGAGTTGTTGCTGTTGTTGGGTTTTGTTTTGTTTTTTTACCAAACTCAAGGGAAGTGTATATTATGTTGTGCATCCTATGTCATGGAGACATCAGTCTAAAACAATCCAGGAACAATTACTCCCTGATGTTTTGTTTATATTGTTCCTTTCCTAGTCTAAAGACTCTCCTATTATTGAAAATTGCCTTCTTGATTCTAATGTCTAGACATGAAGTTACTTTCACCTCCAATTTAGCTCATCCTCAGGGTGCTTCAGGGAATGAAGGAGACATGTTCTGGCTGGGTTTTCCCCACCTTCTTCCCAAATTCTTGGCCTCCTCACTGTCATACCCAGACTAGGCTAGCTCTTTAATATGACCTTGGGCAGTGTGAACATAGTGGGATATTTTTGTTGGAATCAATTTAATTCTACTAGTAGGCATTAAACATCTGCTTTATACTCAGTCATGAGTAGATGCAAGAAAAGGAAAAGATTAGATTCTTATCCTCAAGAAACCAAGAGTTGGATTGAGGAAGAAAAGAATTATGAGGAAGAAATCATTTCAGGAAAAGAGCCTAAAGGTTTGCAAAGAACTTTATACTTATATTTGACCCTCAACACAACCCTGGACAGAAGGTACTAGAACTGCTGTTGTTTTACAAATGAGACATTTTGAAGCTCCAGAGTTTCCAGGGTCATGGAATTAGTAATGTAACTAAGGCAGTATTCAAACTCAAATCCTTTTGACTGTTCTATGCTAGAAGTTCTGGTCCACTCCTCTCCCTCCATTTCCCTTAGGCAGATTTCAGATTAAGGGTGTTTGGTGCTATAGGAATAAAACAAAAAGAACTTCGCTCCCTCCGACTGGACGACTGGAAGAGAGAAGATGCAGAGAGGGCACAATAAGTGAATTATAGTATTGGAAGAATTGTTAGAAGAAGACCTATACTAGCTCTGCTTGGCCCTAGAACCAAGAGCAAAGAAGAACATTTAGTCTTGGTCTCAGGGAAAAACTTCCTAATAATTAGACCTATCTATAAGTAGAATGGGCCATGTCAGGAAGTAGTGGGTTCCTCCATACTGGAAGTCTTGAAGGAGAAACTGGAAGATCCCTCTCGGGTGTGTTATATTAGATACTGTCTTTCAGTCATGAATTGGACTAGATTTCAGCTAATATCCTTTCCAACTCTAAAATTCTGTGATGCTGTGACTCTAATTCTCATTTCCAGCTATGTAAGAGCACTATGGGACAGGAGACATCAAACAGTAATGAGGAAGTTTCTTAAAAGTTATGAACAGTCTCATCACTCCAGGTCTGGAATTCACATACCAGAGGTACCCTGCCTCTCCCTTTGATGGGATGGCTTCTTCCAGAACCTCCATTTAAAGAGGCTACCCAGGCCAGCCAAGTCTTATTTCTCTCTAGGCTTCACTCCAGATTTCCTCTTTCTATGTATTGTCTTTCTGCATCTGAATGTAATCTCTGGAGGCAGAGTCAAGATGATGGAGTAACAGGAATCAGTATAGTGATCTTCCCTTTGACCTTGTCCCCCTCCCAAAAAGCTCCTTTAGACAGATCTAGAAAATGCATCAGACCAAATCCTGATGGGAAAATCCAAGAAAGAGTTCTATTGAGTCATAGGGAAACAGAGAATGAAGTCTGTATATACTAAGGCTAGGTCTGGCTAGGAGAGCTGGTACAGAGCATCTCAAAGTAGAGAGAGGCACCCGGCTAAGAGAAGGTCTCAGACCCATATCAGGGCACCACAACAGCAAAGGGGGCAGCTGGCAACATTGCTCCCCTTTACCCAGTTCTGAGTCACAGATCTAGGTCAGACTGGAGTGGGGGCTGTACCCAGCAGTGTCAGGTGTCAGTTCCTGGATAAGAAATGACCCTAGGCCCTCAGATGAACAACTTTAGAAGAAACCAGAAGTTATGTGACTTTCATCCCAGGAGAAGACTGAAGTCTGAGTTCTAGTTTCTATCCCAGGCTGAAACATGCAGAGAATAATCAAGGCAGGAATCCCAGTCCAAAGAAGAGACTGCAGTTCAATCACTTTGAACCAGCAGAACTTCCTGCTGATTGACAGTGGCTAAGTCCAGAAGTGGTCTACGTTTCCTTCAACACAAACCTAGGTCAGGAACTTGCAGTTCATGCCAGAGAGGCAGTCATCAGACTTTGCTGTAAATGAGATCACTTTGGGAACAATGAAGCCTCACAATTCCCAAACCTGAGTTGTCCCTTAGAACCTTAAATAACACAATACTCAATGCCCCAAGCAAGCAGCAACAAAATTGGTCCAGATTTTCCCTGCAGAAGTGCATAGAGCCTCCTTCTAAGATGAAGTTCAAAGTCAGAAAGTAGGCTGGAAGAATAAGCAAGCAAAAAAAATCCCTCAAGAAAGTTTTATGGTGGTAGGGATGATGAAGATACAAACACAGAAGAGAATGATTCCAAAACATTTACAAACAAAGCTTCAAAGAAGAACATAGCTTGGGTATAGACTGGAAGCAATGAAACAATAGCTTTTTTAAGAGTTTAAAATGCTTTTATCAATGAAATGAAAGATAGAGAGAAAAAATTAGAAATGAGAGCTTTGGAAGAAAGAACTGAAAAGTGAATTGGAAGTGAAAGTTTGATATAAAAAGTAGAAAATTATGCCCAAGCAACAAACTACTTGAAAATTAGAATGGACTAAAATGAAGCTCAATGAGTCCTTGAAACAATTTTTAAAAAGAAAAACAACTAAAACAAAGCCAAAAGATTGAACAAAAAAAGAAAAGAAAATATAAGGTAGCAGAAACAACTTAGAAAATAGATCAAGGAGAAAAAATTTAATAATCACTAACTACCTGAACATCATGACCAAGAAAAGAGTCCAGACATCTTATTTCAAAAAATCTTGAAAGAAAACTGCCCAGCTCTCTTAAAAGCAGAGGAAAGAATGAGAATAGAAAGAAGCCTCCAAATGAAAATTCCCAGGGACATCATGGCAAAAATCAGGAGCTTTCAGATTAAGAAAAAATATCACAAGCAGTCAGAAAGGAATAATTCAAGTACTGAGGAGCTACAGTCAGGATCACACATCATTTAGCAGTCACCATTAAAAAGGAGCAGAGAGTTTGGAATATGATATTCTGGAAGGTAATAATAGACTTACAGCCAATAATTATTTGCCCAGTAAAACTGAGAATAATCCTAAAGGGAAAAAAATAGATTGGTAATGAAATAGAAAACTTCCAAGCATTCCTGATGAAAAGATCAGAGCTGTGTAGAAATATTGAAGCTTAAACACAAGAATTAAGAGAAGTTTAAAAATGTAAATAGGAATAAACAATCATAAGAGACTAGAAAGGATAAAAGAGGGTGCTTTCCCTTCCCTCTAAGTCTCCTTTTTCTGTTTCCCTTTCCCCTTTCCCTTCTATTTCTCTATTGAGTGAAATGCATTTCTTTACCCAGTTGTGTGTCTGTATATGTATTGTTTCCTTCTTTGACCAGTTCAGAGGAGAGTACTTACTTTCAAATTATGGCAAGATGATACAGGTCCCCTCTGAACCCTATCTTTAGGGGTCATAGAGGGAGTATAATTAGACATGACCTGGAAGTGGTTCTGTTATGTCTTGACCAATGATGAAACATACCACTCTACTCCTGATAAGGAGGTGAAAGACCCAGAATGCAGAATGAATCATAGTTTTTGGACATTGCCAATGTGGAAATTGGTTTTTCATGACTATACATGTCTATAACAGATGTTTTTCTTTCACTCTCATTGTTCAGGGGTTGAAGGGGTTAGGTGGGAGAGAGAGAAAAGATAGATTTTTGCTGATTAAAAATGTATGCATACATACATATGTACATACATTTATATTTAATTTTTTAAAAAGAATGTAAGTTCCTTAGGGGCAGAAACTTTCTTCTTGCATTTGTATTCCCAGAGCTTACCACAGCACTTGGCAGATAATTAGTGTTTAATAAACATATATAGTCTGAATACTTGATTGACTGACTGACTGCTATAAGAGAAAAAAACAATAAATGGAGAGGTGGGAGACTTTGCTTATAACCTCAGCTTTGTTATTAGCTTATTATGTCACCTTGAGTAAGTCATTTTCCCTCCATGGGTCTCAGTTTACAAATTTGCGAAAGGAAAGGGTTGGATTAGATAATGTTTAAAATCTCCTTCTACTAGCTGCTCCTAATTGGACTTATGGCCTGAGATATGCAGACTTAGGGAGTTTCTGTTGTTGGAAATCATTTATGTGTGTTCTTTTTGTCTACTATTTGGCCATTAGACAAAAGCTATCTTATGTAAATTTGTATTGGGTAAGAGATTGAAATAGAACAATGGATAAGGGACAGGAAACCCAGGTGTGTGTAGGAGGGACAGAGGGAATCAAAGAGAGAAAGGAGAGGTTGGTGATAACAGTAAAAAGGTGAGAAAATGGGGAAACAGTGAATCAATCCTGACAGACACTGGAGCGAACTGGCTCTGGGATATAATCCAGAGTAGATACCTAGGGACAAATTCTAGCTGTAGATGCCAGAGAGGATTTAGTAACAAGCACAGGTGTTGGGGACTATGGGGAGACCAATTTTGACCTGAACCCAAGGGTTATTCTAGGAGAACTGGATAAAAAGAACCTTATATTCTCCTCAAGGACAAACAGATGAGAGAGAAACAAAGTCAGAGACAGGGATAGACACTGACAGAGAAAAAGACAGAGACAGAAGCAGAAAGGTTGAGGGAACTGAAGATGAATGGATGGGAAGAAAAGAAGTTAAGACTTTTGTGTTCATCTGAACTTAGCAGCACTCTACGTATGTAATAGCAATAATAATAGCAATTATGTAGCATTTTAAGGTTTGCAAAGCATTTACATGTGTTGTCTCTTTTGATCCTCACAACCCTGGGAGGTAAGTGGTATTATTACTCTCATTTTACATTTGAGGGAGCTAAAATTGAAAGATATTAGGTGTTTTATTCAGGGTTATACAGCAGGCAAGTATCTGGACCAGATTTGAATCTGGATCTTTCTGACTTCCATTGCACTATGTAGCTTATGCCCTGAGCTTCCTTTAACAATAATAAGTGGGTTTCTTATGCTCAAAACCAAGTATTAACCTATTTTTGGATCTTGGACCCCTTTGTCAGTCTGATGGAGCTAGTGGACTCCTTCTCTGAATAATACCTATAAATGCATAATCAAAAACCTATAGGATTCCAAAGGAAACCAATTCTATTGAAATGAAGTTACCAATGTATTTTTAAAAATAACTTCCCAGTTAAGAACCCTTGTTTTAGATCAATTGACTTGAATCAATACATAGCTAATGATTGACTATGGACAATAGGCATTGTCCAAAAAGCAGGGGAGTAGCTGCCTCCTTCACCCTGCCCTGCCTTAATTCCTTGGTGGTTGAAGGTCAAAGTGACCAGTACTGAATACAGAGGACCTTCTTTTTGGGTGGTGCCCCTGACATTTCCTAAGATCGCTATCCCTGCATGCACCCGGCTGCCACGCTGACTCTGGGGCACATTACCCATCGGAAGCTGGCATGGGCATTCCATTTTTAGCAGACACAAGCAGCAGAACTAGGAGCAAACAGCTCTATGTGTCTCCAGCTGCGAGCTCCAGTACTCTCCCCTTTGGGGCTCCTCCTCTGGTGTTTACTGAACCCCGGCCTGTTTAATGGACTAAGGGCCCTGATAAGAACCCACAGACTGTTTGCTGAGTTAAGAACTCTGGACTCTCCACACCAGCTGACATGCACCTGCAGGACAGAGCTATTTTCAGCCCTCCTCCTCCTATCTCCAAGCCATTTCCTGTCCTTCTGCCTGTCCCCCTCCTTCAGAACATGGAGCCTTGGTAATTGTGTCTCTCATACCATATACCCCTCTCCCAAAGTGCCATCTTTTCTTTCTAGAAAGCCTTCCAAACCTGCAAACCAGAGAGGAATTTCAAAACTCAGCAGCCCAGGGAAAGAGGCTCCAGACCCAGCTCAGTCATTGCTTTCGGCATCAAAGGGACAATCTACCCCGAAAACAGAGGCTTTTGAAGCGTCCTCTCCCCAAGTGTAGCTAAATTAAAAAGGGAGAGCTGCTCACAGGCATAGATATACACATAGACACTTCCCACGTGCACACAGAGTCCCAGCTAAAATCCCACCTTCTATAAAAGGCCTCTGCCAACCCCTCTCAATTCTGGTGCCTGTCTTCTATTGATTTTCTCTGATTTATCTTGTCTATAGAGTGTTTACATTTAGCCGTTTACATGTTGTCTCCTTCATTAGAGACAACATGTCTTTTGCTTTTCTTTGTACTGAACAGTGTATATAGAAGGCACTTAAGCAATGTTTACAGATGTCTGCCCACCTAAAATACATAGGATTACATAGGGAATCAATTACATTAAAATAAAGTCATCAAAACATTTTAAAGTTCAGATACCCCAAGTTAAGAACTGCTGCTTAGACCAACATTGTAGTTATGAGCGATTTATGTGTACATACCCACTAGAAGGAATCTGGCATCTGTCCTTTCCCTGTGGAGTATGCCTTCAAGTGGGGGAGAGATGTAGGACAACAGCCAACAATGTGGCACGTTTCCACAGGGAAATGGTGGGATTTGAGCATAAAGGAAGAAGCATCCATTGCCTATGCCCTGTATAACCACATAGGCATGTGCATGATGGGGGAAGTGAATCAAAAAGGGAATGGTCCCATGTTCTCAGAGACCTGCATATCACTGTCTCATGAGCTCTATCTACCATTAAATGTCCCAGGACCTGGAATAGGATGCAATAAGGGATATTACAAAAAGGAGGGACCTCAGAAATCTAGTCCATCCCTGTTCTTTCACAGAGAAGAAACCTTCCTTGTGAAAAGGGAAATGATTTGTTCGAGGTCACAAACCTAGCTCCTCTTTTTGAGAACACCAAAGTGTGCAGTGTTTTGAAACTCTTAAAGTACTATGTGACTAAAATGACCATACCCTTTGACTCATAGATCCCACTGCATAGGCCCCAAGGAAGTCAAAGACAAAAATAAAGGTCCCATACAGACCGAAATATTCATAGGAGCACTTTTTTTATGGAGGAAAGAAATTGAAACAAATGTAATGGAACATTACTGTTCAGTAAGAAATTATGACTACGAAAAATTCAGAAAAGTGTAGGGAGACTTTGATGGACTGATGCAGAGTTAAGTAGATATATCAGGGAAATATTATATACAATGGCTAAAAAAAATGGAAATGGAAAGAACAAAAAATGTTAGTTTTGTGTCATTATAATGACCAAGTTTGGCACTAGAAAAGAAGTGAAAAAATCACCACCTCTTTTTATTTGCAGAAATTGGCTATGGATGAGCAATATTGCATACATTGCTACTCTCCATTATCATGTTAGTTGTTTTTGTTAAACTGCTTTATTTTTTTTTTATCAGAGATGCCTCATTGGGTAGGGAGGGAGAGGGAAAACATGTGAAACTGGGGATAATATAAAAATAAATGATAACAATAAAATTAAAGCAACATAGGAATATGTAAGTTTAATTAGTATAAGAATTCACGCTTATTCAGTATTTGAGGAGGTCTGTTCACTTTTCAAAAGAGCATTTCACTTTATGGAAGCATTAACTTTAAAAACCATTCTTTCTAACTGTGAAATTCCTTCAGAAGGACAAGAGAGGAAGAGATAAGAGTGAAAGAAAAGAGACAAATAGACCCCCAAAGTCCTGCAGAGAAAATCTTTTCAGTGTTATGTTACTAATAGTCCCAGAATCATAGAATCTCAGAATTGGGAAAGGATCTCAGAGGTTATTCAATTCAGTTTTTACAAGAAAGAAAGAGAGAAAGAGAGAAGGAAAGAGAAAGAAAGAAAGAAAGAAAGAAAGAAAGAAAGAAAGAAAGAAAGAAAGAAAGAAAGAAAGAAAGAAAGAAAGAAAGAAAGGAAGGAAGGAAGGAAGGAAGGAAGGAAGGAAGGAAGGAAGGAAGGAAGGAAGGAAGGAAGAAAAGAAGGAAGGAAAGAAGGAAGGAAGGAAAGGAAACCAAAAAAAGGAAGATCTCCTCTTATTATAACAGACCCAGCAAATGGCCATCTGGCTTCTCTTTGAAGACTTCTAGTGAAATCTACCAGAGGTAGCCCATTCTGCTCTGAGGAAGGTGAGCTGAAGTCTTCCAAAATGTCTATTGTAAGAGTGGAGGAGAGAATAAGCAACAACAAAATCTAGCCAAAGGTACAAGGAGATGGCTGCAATTGCTACTGGGAAAAGGAGAGAATGGGGAAGAATGGTTGACTTGAGACTCCAGCAGCCAAGCACAGAACTCTCTCAAACCCTCTCATATCTGCAACCTTGTTTCCAAGATTACCCCCACCCCCAAACCATCAGTGCTTAGAAACCAATAGGGAAGTACATCCATCACCAAGGAACCAGGGTCTACCTAGGCACCTTATGATATGGCCCGATACCCCTCCCTTGTACCCTACATCTGGTCTTGGGATTTGTCCTCTAGAGGCCATGCCTGGCTTTCCCTGACATCAGCAGAGATGGAGATCTGCTAGTCAAATTTCATAATTGATAGATAGGATTGAAACAGAAGCATCATGTTTTATTAAGCACAGCTTACTCCTTCCGTTTGAACCTATGTTATCCTTATCTGTTCAATGATCACAGTCTTTAAAACCAAGCCCTGAAATAAACCAAACTTAGAATTACACCTTTGAATTATTGTGTCCCAGTCTTTAAATCAAGATTTTCAAAAATAATAAAGCAAATTCAATCACATTGATGTCACTAACAATAGCCAATAATATATATGTATAAATATACATGTATGTATGCATGTGTGTATATATGTGTATATATATATAAAACACTTCATTTGATGCTCACAATAGCCTTGTGAGATAGATTCTATTATAATCCCATTTTACAGATGAGAAAACTAAACAATGAGGAAGCATTAAAATAACTTGCCCAGGATCTCACAGTTGGGAGTGTCAGAGGCAGGATTCAAACTTGGGTCTTCCTGGCTCTAAGTATTTTGTCCACTATGTCACCTTGATATCTAAAATAATAATATTGTATAATATTATAATGTAATGTATAGATCATAATATAATTTGTAATAGCACAATATGATCTTATAATATAAATTATACTATTCTAAATTAGAGCAAAAAGATTTTGTACTATTATAAAACAAAAATAAAAATTATTTTTAAAATAGTATTTATTTTAACATCATCTTATCCTTTTTAATTTCTGGTTATTGTGTATGTTTTATAATATACATACTATATTAGTACAGTAATCTATGTCTAATTCTCCTTCTTCATAGCAGCCCTCCAGATACATGGAGACAGCTATCATGTCCTCTCTGAGCCTTCTCTCTCAGCTAAATATCCCTAGTTCTTTCAGCCAATGCTCATATACCTCCCACTTCTCTGTAAGCTCTCAAGCTAAACACCACAGGAAACCTTTCATAACCTCCTAGTTTTTAGAACACTTTCCTTTACCAGATTAAATTGTATTTGTTTATGTGTTTGAATATTGTATTTATTTGTGAAATATATGAGCTCTTTGGGATCAGGGACTAATTTTCATTTTACCTTTGTATCACTAATAATAAGAATAATGGCAACAATAAAAATAATAATAATAGTATGACAATTTCTAGCATTTATATAGTACCTTGAAGTTTACAAGGTACTTTATATGTTAACTCATTCCATCCAGCAGGCACTTAATGAATGCCTATTAATGAAAGATTGAATGAGTGAACCTCTGGTGGAACAGGACATTCAAGGGTTTGATCTCAGGTGATCCTGAGATAAGTAAATACCCCTAGTCCTAGATGACCATTAGCTGAAGAGAAAATGGAACTGGGCTTGGCCACAAGCCATACATACCATTGCCTTGGGCTCCTCAGACCTGAACTCAGCTCTGGTTTAAGGAATGTCCTTGCCATCCCAGTACCTCTAACCCAACAATTTCCATTTCCTAGGACCTCTCCTGGTCTCTCCTTTACTATATAATCTGTAAAAGCTCCTGGGGTTGGTCGGGCTGGTTGATTGATTGGTTTTGTTTCCTTTTGTTTTTTTAATTTTATTTTTTTAGCATTGGGCTAGAAATTTCTCTGACTCTCCAACAAGTTGAGCCATCTCAATACAATGCAAGTCAACAAACATTTAATCCTTACCCACTTTGTGCAGAGCACTGTACCTAGCTAGCTAGCACTGTGGATAGTAAGATAAATTGGATACCACCCTACAGTGGCTAACGTGTTGACTGAGAAATCTCACTGCTAGATAACATACCCCAAGGAGGCCTTTGACAAAAAGAAAGGCTCCATTTATACCAAATAGTTTAGTAGCACTTTTTGTGCTAGCAAAGAACTGGAAACAAAGTAGACACCCATTGAACAGGGAATAGCTAAACAGATGGTGGTACATGAATGGAATGGAATACTACTGTGCCATAAGAAAGGATGAGGTGAATAGAGAAACATGAAAAGATTTACACAAGCTAATGCAGAGTGAAGTAAACAGAGCCAAGAAAATAAATGCAACTACAAAAAGAAAAACAACCTCAACCAGCACAAAATTATTGAAAAATAAATGTAAAATTACCAAAAACAAATTTGGCCCCAAAGAAAAGATAGAAGATACATCCCCTTTGCCTTGGCAGAGGTCTGGGAGTGGGGGATGGGAAAGAGGTAGCTCAGGAGTACAGAACATTCCATATAGTGTCAGATTTTTTTTTTTTTGACGTATTGATTTATCTTACTGAATTTTTTTTCTCTTCTTTCTCTTTTTCTTTTTTAAAAAAGTTCCTTTCTATAAAGTATGACTCTCTGTGTTGGAAAGAAAAGGGATGTAGGCTACATAAAAATCTAGGCTACATAAAAACAAAAGATATCAATAAAGATCTAATTTTAGAAAGATACTGTCTGTCCTAATGGAATTCAAAACCTAGAGCAGCAAGTAAAGGTAAGAGCTCTGGATTTGGAGTCAGACGCCTCTGGTTAGAGTCCAGCTCTGCTTCTAAATACCTGCATTTCTTCTTGTTCAGTCATTTCAGTCACCTCTGACTCTACATGACCCCCTTGGGGTTTTCTTGGCAAAGATACTGGAGTGGTTTGACATTTCCTTCTCCAGTTCATTTTATAGATGAGGAAACTAGACTAAGAGGGGATAATTGACTTGTCCAGGGTCCCACAGCTAGTAAATGTCTGAGGCCAGATTTGAGCTCAGATCTTCCTAACTCCAGGCCTAGCACTCTATCCCCTACACCACCTAGCTGCCCCATTACCTGTAATACCTAGGGTAATTCATTTAACCTCTTAGGGGCTCAATTTACTTCTCTGAAAAAGGAGGAGGTTAGACTAGATGAAATCTGAGGTGCCTTCCAGATATAAATCTATGAGACTTGTAGTAGGAATACAATATCTTCAAATGGATTTATCATCGTACTGATATAGATGTTTTTACCAACCACTAAGGCCACAATCTTTCCAGGCCTGCCCATTTGCACAGTTCTGGTTTCTACCCTCCCATAAGTTCACCACAATGAGGCCACCCATCATCCTGGGGGCCTTCCTCACTTTCTTACAAAAAGTCCTACAGTGGAACATAACAGGCTACCCATCGATTGTGTCTTCCTCTCACTACAAGAACCCATCTTTTTTCTCAATTAAACACTTCTTTGGTGACATTCTTCACTCCTGTTCTTCCTCGCAGTTCCTTTATTGTTGGGCTGCCATCTTTCTAAGCCCATCATGCATATTTCTCTGTTGCCATTTTAGTGATCCTCATCTTTCATGCTTTGGGAGCCCATCATGCTCGACTAACAGACCTATAATAATAGTAGTCTATCTCTATTTAAAAAATGGATTCTCATTTCAGGGGAAATTTGGGGGTAATAAAAAGGAGCTTTGCAATTTCCCAAAGGCAATCCACCCTGCTCTCCTCCTGTTAAATTCTTAAACCAACTCAGGTTAAGTGACTTGACCACACACTCAGTTTATGTCAACTTGAAAGCAAGCTATACTACCTACTACACTACTTAAGGATATACATACAAAATAAAGAATGGTTAGGAATTAAAAAGAGAAAGAGGGAAAGGGAGAGGGGTTTTTTTGGCCCGGCAAAATTTTTTAAATTTATTTATTTTTAGTTTTCAACATTCGCTTTTGCAAGATTTTAAGCTTTAAATTTTCCCCCTCCCTCTCCACCCCCCCCTTCCCAAAACAGCCTACAATCTGATATAGGCTCTGCATGTACAATCATATTAAACACATTTCTATATTAGTCATGTGGTAAAGAAGAATCGGAACCGAAGGGAAAAACCACAAGAAAGAATAAAAAAAAAAGAGAGGGCAAACAGTATGCTTCAATTGACATCAGACTCCATAGTTCTTTCTTTGGATGAGGATAGCATTTTCCATCATGAGTCTTTTGGAATTGTCTCAGATCGTCTTAGATCATTGCATTGCTGAGAAGAGCTAAGTCTATCGAAGTTGGTCATCACACAATGTTGCTGTTGCTGTGTACAATGTTCTGCTGGTTCTGCTCCCTTCACTCAGCTTCAAAGAAGCAAGACTTTAAAAGTCCTGTAGGCATGAAAGCCCAGGGAGTGTTCAGAAACAGGAGTGCAGTCCATTTTGGCAGGAACATACAACACATGGAAGGGTGGAGTAAGAGATATACTGGGGATGGTAGGATGGTGCCAGATTGTGTAAGGTCTTAAATGTCAGAAGAGTAGCTTGAATTTTATTCAGTAGGCAATGGTGGGCCAATGAAAATTTTTTAAATAGGGAATAATATGACCAGATCTATCCGTAGGAATGGTTAATCTGGCAAGGATATGAGAAGAGCTGATTGAATCAGGAAGAAGAGAGCTGAGACAAGAAAACCTTTTGCAACAGTTCAAGAGGGTGAGCTGAGACCAGAGCTAGAGAGAAGCAGGGACAGATCCATGAGATGCTGTCAAGACGGAATCCAAGGGACTTGTTAACTGATTGGATGGGATAGGTGAGAGATGGGAAGCTAAAAGATAAGGGAATTCATAGAGTGCTATAAGCAGAAAAAGGAGAAGTAGGTTTACAGAGAAAGAATGAGCTCCATTTTGGACATGTGGAGTTTGTAGGACATATAGGTGGAGATGTTGCATCATCAATTAGAGGTATGGGGATTGGGTAGGAGAGAGGTCAGGAGCTGAGATATAGATTTAGGAGTTATCCCTATAGGGACAAGATTTGAAGCTTAGACAGTGAATGATATTAACAAAAGTAGAGGGAAGACTGCCAAGGAGAGACCCTTTCAAACATCCATACAATAATAGCTAGCATTCTACAATTTACAACATTATCTAATTTGATCCTCCCAACAAGCTTGTGAGGTAGATATTATTATTATTATCCCCATTTTACAGATGAAGACACTGACACTAAGAAAGGTTAAGTGATTTGCCTGGGGTCATGCAGCTAATAAGTAGTTGAAGCAGAATTTGAACTTGGATCCTCCTGGTTCCAAGTCTATCCCTCTAATCTACTTTCAATAAGGAGTCAGGAAGAAGGGAAGGAGCTATTGAAGGGGAGAGAAGGAATGTTTGGAGATATAGGAAGAGAACCAGAAGACTGGTGTTTCTAAGGCCAGGAGGAGGAGAGTGTATCTAGTAGGACCAGTGGAATAAACAATATGAAAAGCTTCTCAGAAGTCAAGGTGGGTAACTGAAAAAGGACCATTAGTTCTGGTGATTAGGAGCTCAATGGTAACCTTGGAGAGAAGCTTTAGTAGATTAATGAGAACAGAAGGGAGGATAAAACTGGTAGGGAGGAAATGGCAGTATTGAGTATAAACAACTTTTTCTGGAAATTAAATATCAAATAGGACCCCAGTTGAAAATGATAGAAATGTCAGGGAAAACCATAAGAGAATTATTAACAAAATACTAGGCCAGGTCAGAGAAGACAAAGATCATCTCTACTTGGGAAGAATCGAGGGGGGTCTTCCAAGAGGAGGTAGCATTTGAGCTAAATCTTGAAGGATGGATAGGATTTCAATAGACAGAGAAAGGGAGGGAAGATAAGGAGAATATTCCAGAAAGGAAGGTGTGAGCAAAGGTATGGTGGTGGGAAAGCATAAGACATGTATGGGGGGATAATGACAAGTCCAGTTGGCTAGAATAAAGAGTTTGTGGAGGCAAGTAGCATGAGGTAAAGATGGAAAAGCAGAGTAGGGCCAGATTATGGAGAATCTTGAAGGTCCTTAGGCTAAGGATTCTGACTTTATTGTTTTTATAGTACTTTAGGAAAGCCTGTCTCCAAATACAACTCTTTATCTACTATACCATGTAAGAAAGATTCCACAACCACCCCATACACACAGGGATTCACTCTGCCCCAATATCACCACCAAGCAGAAAGCACACATGCAGAAAACATACATGACCATAGAGTACATAAAATGAAGGAATGAGCATAAAGAATTCCCATGAGGAACATGTAAAACCAGAGAACACACAAAAGTAGGTACATATATCAGGTACACATATGTCTAAGGCACATGTATAGCCAGGGTACGTGTACAAGAACACATGCGGCCAGGAAAACTCAAAACTCTGACCATACTGAGTCATAAGTGTCCTCTGGTGATTTCATAATGTTCTTCTCTTCTCTCTCCTGGGCATCACTTCACCTCTGTTGGGTATGTTATCATTGCTCTCTAGCTAGCACCACCACTGACCTAATTTCACTGATCTGTTCCCCACTAACAACAACAACAATCTACTAAAATGTAGTAGCTAGTAAGCCTCTCTATGGTAAGAAAGGAGTAGTGCTTGATGGAGGTCTATGAGCTGCCACAACTGGCCAGGTATCAACAAAAATAAGTAGAGATCTCCAGGCTAAAATTAATTCTATCATTTTGGCCACTTTTCTCCTTATGCCTTCTTGAAGTCCTTGGCCCCAGTCAGCAACCTGAATTGGGGTTAAAACAGATTTTTTAGTCTGCATCCCTCAAACCCATTTCAGGGACATTAGGAGAGCTATGTGGGGGCTGGGTGTTGATCAGAGTCCCCTCAGCTTCCAAAATATTCCCCAACAAAACTAGAAACCAAAGTAAGTAAAAATAGGGCTAAGCCTTAACCTTTATTCTATATTCCTGCCCCTATTAAGAATTACAGCAAGCAACAAAATGGTTGTTTAGAATTTTGGCAGGCACAAAAGTGTTCATCTTTCTACATATGTAAGAGCACTGAATTTAGATCTAGGGAGAGGCTTAAAGTTTAGCTATTCTAATACCATTTTATTGCACATCAGAACAAAAAAGCGCAGAGCAATAAAATGATTTGAAGTCAAGATAAGATTTGAACCCAGATTCTCAAGCTGCAAATCCAAACATTGTTATTGTTGTTTTCTAATACACTCTGATGAAAAACAGCTTAGGATGTGTGAGGAAGGAAGAATGTAGTGTAATAAAAATGCAACTGTATTTGAAATCCAAGAGATCTGGGTTTTGAATTCATGTTCCGCCATGAACTTCATTTCTAGTCTTGTGTAAATTGGGTAACCTCTCTGGACCATTTCCTAAATTATAAAATTAGAATAATGCTACAGTACTATCTAATCCACGGGGTCCTTATGAGATGTTTGTAAAAATGCTTTGTAACCACAAAACACTATTCACAGGCAACTGTATTAATGATAGTAACTATCAAGAGTCTCAAACAAAGAGCCTTAAGGAAGAGACCATTAGGTCCATCCCTCTGTCTTCTGTCAGTATTGCATCACTGAATTAACTGTACATGCCATCCCAGAGGGAAGACCAGGTCTGACAACTCCTAGGATATGGATTGGGGATGTTAGTCACTTATTTACAAGACTACGCAAAAGTCTTCCAGCAAATGCCCTCAACTAACTTTGCTTGGAATATCTAGAGACTCACCTCCTGTTAAAAGGCAGGTTTTCTAATGGAACCGATCTTAACCATGGCAATGAGATGTGCTAGAGTTCTGCTAAACTGTACCATAACCTACTTCTCAGGCTTGAGACTACATGTCCTGCCTTCCTAGTTTCCCCCAAGCCATACTCCGTGCATGGAATATGCTTTCTCCTCATCTCTCAGAATTTTGTTCTCCCTATTTCCTCCACAAAGCCAACTGGCTGTTGATGCTTTCTCCTTCTTCAGACTTCTTTATACTATTCTTACTTGTATAACTAGGCCCAAGACTAGAATGATCAGCATGTGTCTGTGCATGTAGAATAAGACACAACTCCTAATTAGTGGAGAGAATACTAAAGCTGTGGATATGCATGAGGATCAGAGATGCTGCCAGAGCAACTTGGGGGAAGGACACATGTGGTTCCAGGGACTCTTGGAAAGGCTAACATAAAGAGAGAGGAAAAGACTTTAAAATTTCAACATAGAGAGAGAGGAAAAGGCTTAAAAACTTCAGGCACGTTGGAGAAATCAGCTCAGCATGTCTCTGATGTCCAATTTGCTTCCCTACAGATTTTGTAGATTCCCTTGAGTGAGATTTGGCCCTCTTTATTGAGGTGAAATCTTGCCACATCTCATTAAACAGCTCATATATTTTCTCGATGGTATATTCTAATATATATGGGGGGGGCTAGGTGGTGCAGTGAATAGAGCACGGCCCTGGAATCAGGAGGATCTGAGTTCAAATCTGGCCTCAGACACTTAACACAAAACTAGCCATGTGACCTTGGGCAAGTCACTTAACTGCAATTGCCCTACCTTCCCCCCTCCAAAAAAAAAAACAGCAAAAAATGTATATGTGTATATATATGTACATACATGCATACATATATACATATACACATATGTATGTGTATAAATTAGACTCATATTCCTAAACCAGGAATAATTGGGGGTTGAGGGGAGGTTGGAAGTACAGAGAGATAGAATTCTAGTCCAATATCCTTCTTGGTGATAAACAAGGGAAGGAACAAGTTCCTAGTCATGACCTTTCCAGTTTCCCTCAAAGTGAAAACTATAGTGTGCCTTGGAGAGGGGTGGACTGGGTTCCAGGTTATATCAGTTTGTGTTGCCCACAAGCTACATTTAGATAACCCATGTAGATGTATATGTCTTATTTCACTTGTATATATGTTGTATCCTTCTAGTAGAAAATAAACTCCCTGAGCGCAAGGGCCTTTTTTTGTTTTTGTCTCTTCGTCCTTAATGCCTTGCATATAGTAGGCAACTTAATATTTACTGGATTGAATTGAGTTGGCATAAAAACACTGGATGCTGGAAAGAGTCATATATAAAATACATATTTTTCTGTTTTGGTGATGTTCATCTCACGTCAGTTCTTTTATCCTAGTTGAATGGGAATGCAGAGATAGAAAACATAAAACTATGTTTTAAATAATTCCCAGTTTGGTGATTCTTGGTTAACAATAGCATCTTCTTGTGTGCAGACCTACCACCCAAGGTCAAGAGAGATTGGAGTCATGGCCAAGTTTAATATTGAGTAGTCTCAGAAGGACTGCATGTGGTTTCTTGCTTAGTTATGAAAGATGGGTTTAAGAGGAATCAACAAGACTAGAGAACCCAGGGCAGAGTACCAGACAATACAACCTCTGCAAACTGTCCAAACTACAGCCCGCCGAAAGGAAAGAAAAAAATTGCTGACTAGAAAAAACTACTTGGTGCAGTGGATAGAGAGCCAGACCTTGAGTCAGAAAGACTCATTTTTCTGAGTTCAAATCCAGCCTCAGACACTTGGCAGCTGTGTGACCCTGGGCAAGTCACTGTACCCTGTTTGTTTCAATTTCCTCATGTGTAAAATGAGCTGGAAAAGGAAAGGGTGAACCACTCCAGGATCTCTGCTAAGAAAGCCCCAAATGGGATCATGAAGAATTAGATATGACTGAAATGACTGAAGAAGAACAACAAAGAGAAAGAAAACCACGGGCTTATCACCTCATAGGTGATGAGGAGTATAAGGGAGAGAAGCAACAGAATTTTTTGTATTAAGAGTTCTCACCCGGGGCGGCTAGGTGGCGCAGTGAATAGAGCACCTGTCCTGGAGTCAGGAGGACCTGAGTTCAAATGTGACCTCAGACACTTGACACAATTACTAGTCGTGTGACTTTGGGCAAGTCACTTAACTCCAATTGCCCTCCAAAAAGCAAAAAATTAAAAAAAAAAAAAGAATACTCAGCCTCTATGCTGTGGAATAGAATTACCTTCTTTGGAGAGTTTTGAAAACAAGGAGACTGATCCTGACCTAGAGGCAGGGGAATGGGCTACATCAGCTGTGTCAAACCCAAACAGAAACAGGGCCACTATACTGTACATAAGGATCTCTACTAGCACACATTGACTTGGAAAATCACATGTTAACATTATCTACATTTTGTTATATTATTGCTTGGCTAAATATTTCCCATTTACGGTTTAATTCAGTTCAGGATCTGAAGCTTTGGTGGTAATTCTGAGCTTCGGTGGAGTGTTTGACACTTCTGGATTAGATAACCCCTTGAGCTCCCTCCTAGCCCCAAAATTCTGGAAAAGGATAGGCTTAAAAGGTAGTGGCACTCAATAGGTCTTTACTAAATACTTCCTATAGTACCCAGTCCCAAATTAGGTTCTATCAAGACTGGAAGAGGTGGTTGCTGCCCTCAGAGAGTTTACAGTCTAGCTGGGAAACAGATATGAAAAAATGAGAAAATGATACAGGATGATAAAGACATATTGGATTCCATTGACTTTTAAGCCTACCCCTTGACTCAAGGCCAAGGAAGGAGCTGGCCTTTGAACTAGGCCCAGAAATATGGAGGGGGGATAAATATGAAACAGTTAAGTAATAATGTAAAACAGTATTAAGATGTGGGGGATCAGAATGGACCTTTGGTTTGATGAAGGGATATACCAACAAGGCCCTAAATATCCAAAAATACCGTCCCCCCACACCCAGACACCTAAAATTCCACTTGTTGAGTAGAATGTCATTTCTTTTAAGCACTGCCCTTTCCAGACTCCTTTTTAAATAAGCAAATCTGCTAGGAAGAGGGGACCAAATCACCCTCACCCCTCAATATAAATAAGTCAATTGACCTCTTTTTCCTGAAGGTACCCAGGGCAAAGAAGCATTACTGAAGGAACAAAGAAAGTCACTGAAAGGACAAAGGACTCAGAAGTGGGGAAAAGGTAAGAAAATGGATGAGCAGCTTTGCTGACTTCATCAGGCTGGCTGTGCAGGGCCAGCTTTCAGGGAGGACCATGTGTCTGCCTTGACTCTCACTCCCGTTCTGGTCTTGATATTACTGCTCTTCAGCCCTGTAGACCGAAACTTTCAAAAGCTAAAGGAAAAAGCAATAAAGGACAAAGGAAAATTCTGGGAGACCCAACCTCTTGGCACCAGAGTTGGTATCATCTCTTCCAAGAAAAATTCTCCTGCTTAAATTCAAGCAGTGACTTCTCTTCTGCAAATACTAACAGCAGTCATATGTGGGTCCTAAGAGGGCATTTTCTGGACCTTATCCCCAACGGATAACAATGTGGGTAAATTTTCTCCTGGCTCTACATGTTAATTTTCTCTTACTACAGTACATGTTGGTTTCTAGAGTCCTTATTGTAGGACATATTAATTCTTTTACAATGCATACACTCAAGGACCTCACAGTCTAATGGAGACAACATATAAAGGAAGTTTCAGCTAATTTTGCTAAAGTCTATTATACTGTTTCTTAATTTCCCCCTGACCTTTTGATAGTAAATAGTAGGCACACATAAGAACTTTTACTCCTTTCCCTCCCACCCCCATCCCTACTTTCCATGGCTCCTTCGGATAAGAGGATATGATTACATTTTTCAGAACTCTGTGAACTAAGAGTACATCATGGAAGGATAGACAAAGAAGAAGAAGAAGATGATGATGATGAAGAAAAAGAAGGAAGAGGAGGAGGAGGAGAAGGAGAAGAAGGAAAAGAAAAAGGAGAAGAAGAAGAAGGAGAAGGATGAGGGGGAGGGGGAGAAAGAGGGAGAGGGGGAGTGTGGGGAAGAGGGAGGGGAGAGGGAGAAGGAGAGGAGGAGGAGACACGAAGAAAAAGAAGCAGCTAACATTTCTATAGAGCTTTAAATAATACAAAGAAATATATATTATATATACATATGTAATGTCATTTGATTTGATTCTTACAATAATCAATCAATAAACATTTGTTAAGCACCTACTATGTTCCAGGCACAGTGCTAAGTGCTAGGGATACAAAAAGGGACAAAGGACAATCCCTGCCCTCAAGGAGCTCTCTATCCAATGGGAAAGACAGCAAAAAAAAAAAAAAAGTACAAACAAGCCATATACAAGATAAATTTAAAAAATAATTGACAGAGGAAAGGCACTAGAACTGAGCCAAACAGTAGATGCTACAATTTTATAGATGAAGAAAGTGAGACTGAGAAAGATTAAATGACTTGTGTAGAGTGACACAGTAAGCATAGTAGAATTTGAATTTAGGTCCTCCTGACTCCAAGTCCAGTGCTATGTAGATTATGCCACATAGCTGCCTACATAGTGCATTGAAGGAGAGCAGAAATTGCTGGAAAGAAGGTAATCCACGTGTTTAGGGCTGGTGGGCATTAACTGCTGGGTTTCTGAGCTACAATGGGATTCTCAGGAGAATCAGCAACCTGATTGGACTCTCCATTTAAACAGGCACGGTGGACAGACTGAGCAGAAGGAAGCAAAGTGAGAGTGGCTTGAGACTTCCAGGGAAATCCAGAGTGGAGGAAGACCAAGGCAAAGAGAAAACGCATACATAGTCTTTATGAAAGAAGCTACAACTATACCCATGCTTCCCTATTGATGTTGTGAGTTTGTTTGGGTCAGAGCTCCCTTGATATCCTTAGCCATTTTGTGACCCATGTTTATGTTCCAAACATTTCATGGTTGCCTTGGCTATTAGCAGGACAGCTGGAGATACCTAAATTTAGAGGTTTTCAAAGGTCAGAAGCCATTTGTTAAGGTGGGGATAAGAAATGAACCATGTGAGAGTATTCATTACTGATAAGCCTGTAAAACTGAACTCAGTCCATCTGTCCTCAATCAACACGTGGGCTCCAAATGCATACTTATTTTCCATTGGATCTATTATAATGAATGTGAATTTCCCAGCCATGCTCCAATGAAGAAAGGCTCAGTTACGGTGCATGTTGATTTCCTGTGGCCTTGCTACAATGCATGTTGATTTCCCATGGTATCATTAAAGATCCATTAATTCACCTGTGGCCCCTTCCTAATGCATGTCCATGGCATGTTAAGTATTCCATGACCCAATAATCGTGATAACTTTCCTGTGGCCCTATTACAGGCATGTTCATTTCCCAGGAGCCATTACAATGCAGATTAATCTTCCTGTGGTCCTGTTGTAATATTAATCTTCCGGTGGCCCTGTTACAATATTAATTTTCTCATGGCCCTCTGCCAACCTATGTTAATTTTCCGTTGCCAATGGAGATGCCCCCAGCATAGTGGATCAACAGACTCAAATAATTTAGATTTATTATGGAAAGTGGACCTAGAGATTGAGGCAATTTACTGCTTAGAAACGGATCCCAACTTCTTCATTAAATTGCCCTGTTTCCCCTTCCCACCCCTCACTCACACCTTTCCAGTGTCAGTATAGTATAGATTGCTGCATGTACTGATAGCATACGGATCCGGCTTCAAGTGAGAAATAATACTCCAGGTTATAAATAAAGAGAAGCAGCAAAACCAATTTCCAGATTCCTTCCCTTGGAAAGAAATCGTTGCCTAAAATTTCCATAAAATACTAGCAATAAACAGCTTTTCCCTAGCACACTTATTGTCATATTTGAACCCCATAGCCAAAGCTCTAGAGACTAGTGAAACCATACAGCTTCCAAGATGAAGAATGCTAACGTCTTGGAAACCCAGAGCCAGCAGGACCATTAAGTAGTCCAACTTCCTCTTCTTCCTCCTCCTCCTCCACATCTTGGCCCTGGTTTAAAGTATCCAGGACAGATGAATTTTTGTGTGAAACAAAAAGATATGAGACAGAAAGAGGATATCCATAGACAAAGGAGCCTTTTCTTGGTCCCTTCCTTCCAAGATTACCTTTCCTTTACGTAATATGCACATAATTATTTGCATGCTGTCTCCCCTAATTGAATGTATGCTTCTTGAGGACACGGGTTGCTTTTTGCCTTTCTTTGCATTTAACATGGTGCCTGCTATGTAGTAAATGCTAGCTAAATGCTTGTTGACCTGTTTATTGATTGTTGGGGAGAAGCAAGAAAACCTCTGCTGTCCATGCAGAAGTCTCTCCTGCCCTGTTTCCCTGAAGCCCAAAAGGACTCTTCTGGAATAGCAGGCACACAGTTAGACCCTTGTATCCCATGGGATTATCTATTTGACTGAGACAGGGGCCATAAACCTGCCCACAGAATCCCTCCACAATGGAGGGCTCATCTTGCAGCTAGCCAAGGTCCTACTTCTAGGGGAGAGGCCAAAGCCCAGGAGGAGCCTGAAGGTAATCGTTCCAGGCTGAGAAAATCTTTTGGCTCTTAAAAACTCACTTTCACCAGATGAGCTATTGTGGTGTGAAGGGCTGGCATTTCTCTTCCCAAGTGATGGGGAATCCTTCTTCAGGTTCTAGCCTTAGGGACAGGGTCCCATTAGCCTCTCAGAATAAGGCATCTAACAACTGCAAAGACAGATTTAAGCATTACAAAGTCCTTTTCTCACAATACTCCAGCTGCTAGACCTTAAAAGTTAACTACCTTCTGAATGGGTCTATTGATGATATACTTTATTGTCTCCTCCATTAGAATGTAAACTCCCTGAGGGCAGGCACTGATTTTTTGTTGTTTTGTTTCTTCTTTTTTTTTTAATCCCTAGCTTCTAGCAGGCACAGAAGAGGCATAGAGTCAGAAGACTCAACTTCCTGAGTTCAAATCTGGCCTCAGACACTAGCTGTGTGACTCCTCATCTGTAAAATGAGCTGGAGAAGGAAAAGGCAAACCCCCCCAATATCTTTTCCAGGAAAATCCCAAATGGGATCATGAAGAGTCGGACATGGCAACAACATTTGGTATGGTATGGGCCCTAGTAAGTAATTAATAAATGCTGATTGATTGAGGCAACAATTCCAGTAAAATAGGAATAATAGTAGCAGTAATGACTACCCAGAGTTTTTAGGTCTTTTGTCTCTGCAAAGCCTTCCATAAAGCATAAAATAGTATACAAATATCAGTTATTATTATCATCATCATTATCCCAGTTTGTTGTTCGATCTAATCTGACTCTCCATGACCCCATTTGGGGTTTTCTTAGCAAAGATACTGGAGTGGTTTGCCATTTCCTTAACTGAGGCCAACAGGATTAAGTGACTTGCCCAGGGTCACATAGCTAATAAGTGTCTGAGGCCAGATTTAAACTCAGATCTTCCTGTCCAGGCCTGACACTCTATCCATTGTGCCACCCAGAGGCCCTGATTTACAGGTGAGGAAACTGAAGATGAGAGTTGTAAGACTTACTCAGGGTCCCTCAGCTATAAACCCAAGAAGTCAGACCTAGCTTAATTCCTGGCTGTTTTTGCTATGCCAACATCTCCTCCAGACTCTCTCAAACCTGGAGTTCTCACCTGTGGCACAAGGAAGAGCAGGCCAGAGATTCTAGCAAAGGGAACAAGCCTCCCCCACAGACACGCAGAGGCCAGCCCGGCCCCATCCAAAGACCCTACTCATGGGCCCTCACTGCACCCACCTTTCAAGGCTGCCTCTCCAGCTACCATATCCGTGATGATCACTCCTTTCTTTCCCACCCCAGTTCTTTATGCTGAAAGGCAAGCCTTCCCTAGTAAAATGTACAACATCCCCGCTCCCCTCCTTTCCCCTGTAATCAAGCAGCAACCAGGTAACCTTTTCCCTCCTCTCCCCCTCACCTCCCTGCAATTTCCTCCACCGGCCTCTCAAGCAAATGAGCCTGCAGCCCAGGCCTGGCTGGGAACTCCTGAAGCCAGTCATTATGTTGTCTCCCCCAAGCTGCAGAACCAGAGTTATTTCTATCATCCTAGAGCAGATTGAAGGTGATTAAACACCACGTTGTACCGAGGGCAGGGTGGTGGAGTTGGGGGTAGGGAGGGGTGGGAGTATGTCAGGGGGCAGGGTGATGGAAGTGTGCATGGGCTGGAGTGTCCCAGCTCTCAGCCTAGGCAAATGAAAATGCATGGCATTAAGTAGCACCTTGAATCACCGAAAGCCAGGAAGATTAACTGCTGAAACAGATGACTGTCCAGAACAGCTCTGGTCAATTAGCTAATGACTCTAACCAGCGTCTGGTATTTTTTTGTTAAACTCTCAGCTATCCCAGCCATCATTATAATCTCATTTCCCTTCCTGTCTTTAAGCATTTGTGTAAATCTGTAACCAGCCTTCCAGCTTGGCAACAAATTTAGAAAGCCTCACAATCTTGTTTCATTTCCTAGACCCAAGCCTTCCCAGTGACCAGCCACCAATTATCAGCCATCAGAGCTCCGTTTTTCCATCTCATGAATCTCAGGGCCCTAGGCAATGCTTATGGAGGGGGGAGGGAAGGAAAGGGGAAGAGAAAAAGGGTCCAGATGGGCAGGTTGTTGTGGTGGTGGTGGTGGTGGTTGTGATTAATGCCTGAGGCCATGAAACAGCTAGTCGTTTTGCCATTTAAATCCATACCCCCTCCATCCTTCCTCCCTTCATGTTTGGGATGCATCTGAGAAACAGGAGGCAAGATTTGAGAGGAGTTTCCAAGAGAACCTTCAGGATCTTAATCTGGGTCTCAATCCACATTCTATGGCTACACACTGATTATTCTTTCCCTCCTCCAGCCTTTTTAATATTTGGGTTTTTTTGTTTTGTTTTGTTTTTTCCTAAGAGCTAAACATTTTTCCTAGCTACTTACTTTGGCTTCTTACTTGTTTCCCCTCCTGACTTGCCTGTTCCTTTAAGCAGAACCACCATCCTCTCAGTAACCCAAGTCCAAAACCTGAGAGTCATCTTCCTCTTTTTTTTTTTTTTTTTGGAGGGGGAAAGGCAAGGCAATTGGGGTTAAGTGACTTGCCCAAGGTCACACACTAGCTGTGTCAAGTGTCTGAGATCAAATCTGAACTCAGGTCCTCCTGACTTCAGGACTGGTGCTCTATTCACTGGGCCACCTAGCTGGCCCATCTTCCTCCTTAATATGGCCATGAGTCTCTCTGTCTGTCCTGTGAGAGCCTAGACCAGAGTTTAGGACATACTGTGGTAGAAATAGAGCACCAGAGATCCCTGGACAACTTGCTTTACCTCATTGAGCCTCAGTTTTGTTATCTATAAAATGATCAGTAAAGAAAGGATGGGAAGACCCTTCTCCCCACTTTGCCTAGGTAGGGGAATGAGTCCCTACAATGGAATATTGCATGTAATTCCAGATTTTTTAAATTTATTTCTGAGTTTTACTGATTTTTTTTCTCTTCTTTCACTTTTTCTTTTTTTTTCCTTTTTTAAAAAATGTTCTTTTTTATAAGGATCGCTCACTGCAAGGGGGAAGAAGAGAGATAAAGGGGGAAATATAGGTGATCTAAAAACAAAAGATATCAATAAAATCTATTTTTTTTAAGGATTGGTTAGACTAGAGTTAGCACTTTGCAGTTCTAAATTCTGTGACCTTTATTTCACTCACCCCAACATCCAATCAGTCCACAAATCCTGCTGATTCTACCTCAAAAATGTCTCTCCCATACTCCCCTTCCTCTCCGACCTCAAAGCTACCACCCTTAGTCAGGCCTTCCTTAAATCTCACCAGAACAATGACTGTTTCATTCTTTGCACTTTGATAGACCAAGCAGGTAGCCTAGTTAGCTGGGTACAACAGTAGGTGTTAATCAATGCTTATTGATTGAATAGTTTCCTAACTGATTTCCAGACTCTTGTCTCCTCTATAGATCTATCAGATCAGGCAAGGGGGGCTGGGAAGAAAGCAAGGTTTGGGGAAGGGGGCGTAGAAGGAGATTCCTTCCCTCCCCATTGTTGCCTGGGGATTATGCATTATTGTCTTCCTTCTGGGTGTTTGGCAAGGTCCAGAACACTCTGTCCAGCCCTGGTTTATACCTGTCAAGGCCTGCCAAGCTGGGTTCCCCTGTGGGGATAGGGGAAGATTCCAAGAACAAGCTGAAACTTGAAAAGGAAAGGTAATGATGAAAACCTAGCTTTAAGTCCCACTTGTGAGTAAGGGTCTGAGAGATGCTGTGATTCCCCCAGGCCGTGCCATGAAGGGTCCCCTACACCAGGGTCAGAGGGCCTAACTTTTACTTCCCTGCTCAAAAGCTCTCAGTGAGAACCCCTTGCTTACCTGGAGGGCTTCCCTTGTGCTCTGGCCTTAACGAGCTTTTCCAGATATTTTTCTCTTATGATTCCATCTAACAGATAAATTCAACTGACTGGACTTTACTCATGATGCTCTCTTTGTCTATGTAACCACCAGAGGGCATTAATAACCACTCTCTGGGGAGTCTCACCCTTACCCTTCTCTCTGCCTGTTGGCTTCCTTCAAATTCCATCTTCTACAAGAAGCCTCTCCTGATCCCCCTTAATTCGAGTGCCTTCCCCCTACTGATTATCTCTAATTTATCCCATGTATATATGTGGTATATGTATGCACGGCATCTGGTACTATATAAATGTTAACTTACGTATTGACATACATCTACAATGTATATGCATGTGTGGTTGAGTTGTTTCAATCATATCCAACTCTTCATGATTTGGGGTTTTCTTGGCAGACACTGGAGTGGTTTGTTTGCCATTTCCTTCTCCAGCTCATTTTACAGATGAGGAAACTAAGGCAAATAGGGTTAAGTGACTTGCCCAGGGTCACACAGCTAGTAAGTGTCAAGTGTCTGAGGACGGATTTGAACTCAGATCCTGTTGACTCTAGGGCCAGTGCTCTATTCACTGCACCACCTAGCTGCCCCCTTTTTCTTCCTTTGTATCTCAGTGCCTGGCACACAGTAGGTACTTAGTAAATGCTTATCAACTGGGTCAGTTACTTTCCATGACAGATAGCTTGGTGCAGGGGATCAGGAAGACCTGAGTTCAGAAACCATCTGACCTGGGTTAAGTCACTTAATTCTCTGTGCTCCTGGGACCTATCCCTCAGCTTGCCTCTCTCTACAATGTGGCACTAACTCATTGAGGGCAAGAAAGGTGTGAATTTGGGGAATCAACCCAATTAGAACTTGGACCTGCTATTTTTCCAAGGAGTACAAGCCCTAGGACCTTATAACACAGTCGATTCATACACAGAAATCAGCAAATATGAATAATACCACATGAATCATTTTAAATCTTAGCACAGAATTGATAAGCAGTTAAATAGTTCATAGGAAGCAGGAAATAATGCATAAGAAAACTTCCAAACATCTACCAGGCAGCAGGGAGCTCATCCCTCTCCTAAAACCCAGAAATACCCTGTAAAAACTTGAGTTCAGCCCCAAGGAGGGCCAAGATGGGCACAGTTGGGGTTTCATTTAGTACTCTGTGGCCATGCCCCCTGTGAAAGAAGGTAACCCATACATGGGCCATCTTTCCCATCTCCACCCATCAGAAAACAACCCATTTTATAAGATCTACCCAAGTGCCCCCTTTCCCAAGAAGCCTTCTCTCGCCCTCTGATTTTAATCCCATTTAAGCACATATAGAATGCCTGGGTTTCTCACTGCATTTCCTTCTCTCCACCACTCATCCCCACTCCACTGAAATGTAATCATCTCTCCTGGGTCCCTATTTACCTCTAGCATAAGGCTCCCTGTCTGGCACCTAAAGGTCTTCATTGCCTGACCCCAGCCCACCTTGTCAGGCTTCTTCTTCATCTACTCTATGGATCTGACTTCTCTTACCTAGATACTCTTCCTCACACACCACACTCCATCTCCCGTATCTTTCCTTTGCACTGGCTTAGGTGGGGAATGCTCTCCCGTCCTCACCTCTAGTTCCCTGGCTGTTTTCAAGACTCCATTCAAATCTCATCTTTTGCAAGAGGCCTGGTCCTCCCCAGGTGCTAGGCCTTCTTCTCTGAGATCCGGGTCCATCCACCCTGGATATATCTTGTACACACCTAGTTATTTACCTGTCTTCCTCATTTGAAAGGGATTTTAGGTCAGGGAATGTTTTTACCTTCTTTTTTATCCACAATACTTAGCCCAATGCCTGACATGCACTAAGAGCTTATCGAATGATTGATGCCCCATCATTCAGGTCCTGGAGTCTTCCATGAATTTTGCAGCCCTAATGCCTACGAAGACCAGCCTGGGACCCTGGCAACTCACCCCACCCTGTGTGCTGGGGAAGGAGAGGAAACTGAGACACACAGACCAACACAAAGGTTTCCTGCTGATTTTGCGGTTCAGTTGAAGACTTGTTCTTAATTATCCAAATAAACAGTTTTCAGCCCCGAGGCCAGGACCCGCCAAAACATGCCATTTCCATTTACTGTGACGTCTGCTTGCCTGCCTTCTTCCCTCCCTCCACTATTACCAGCAATAGATCAGATCAGGGCAGGCAGAAGGAAGACTGTGGGAGGGGTAACTCTGGGGTTAGGGCAGAGAAGGTGCTGTGTAAAGAGAAGTATGCAGGAATGAGGGCTTGGAGATTTGGGCTCAGCTCTCTGCTTTACTGATAACTACCTGTTTGACTGGCCGACACTCAGTTTCCCTATGTGTAAAATGAGGGGGTTACTGGAGATGATCGCTAAGGTCCTTGCCAATTCTAACATTCCCTGATATTTTAGGCTGTTGTTGTTCAGTCGTGTGCAACTCTTCTGACTTCATTTGGGATTTTCTTGGCAAAGATATGGAGTGGTTTGCCATTTCCTTCTCCAGGTCATTTTCCAGATGAGTAAACTGAGGCAAACAGTGCTAAGTGACTTGCCAAGGGTCACACAGCTAAGAAGTGTCTGAGGCCAGATTTAAACTCAGGAAGATGAGTCTACCTGACTTCAGGCCCAGCATTCCATCCACTGTGCTATCTACCTAGCAAATTCTGATTCTGACCTTCCCTCTTCCCCTCAGTACTGGGCCCTGCTTCAGTCAACTAAATGTCCCCCATGCATTGTGGTATCTGACTGTACCAACCAAGTCTGGGATCTGTAGGAAGCTAGGGTAGCCCCAGCTCAGGGGTGTGTGTATGTTAGCCAATGACCATTGATTAAGAGCTTACTATGTTATCAGGACATTTGGGATACCAGCAAAGGCAAAACCTAATCCCCTGACCTCAAGGAGCTCTCAGTTATCTTCCAGAGGCAAGATGATAAATTAGAGATAATGAACAGAAGGAAGGTCCTAACATTCAGAGGCATTGTATATGTTGGAGGAGAGGGGCATGGGGGCAAGGACCAGGGCCAGGAGTTTCTGAGCTTGACAGAGCAATGCTAGAAGGCTGCGTTCAGGCATCAGACAGCAGAACTGGGTAAGTAAGGGCTAGACACTGGGCAAGGTCAAGCAGACTGGGATCAGGGCTGTCTCTGGCCATTATGTTCCTCTCCACTTCACCTGGACCAGTCTTTCAGAGCCCAGGTTTAGGATCCAGGGAAGAGCTATTATCATCAGCTTCCAATGGGATGGGCACAGACACCAGGCCAGTGACAATCCCTAGGTCAAACCCAAAGGCTTAGGGTAGAGGTGGGAGGGGAGGAGGATTGGGCAGAAGGTGAGATAGGCAGACCACCGTGCTGTTTTACAGATTCCTGGTTGTTCAGTCCCTAAAATAAACAATTCACCAGCTCCCTGGGGGACACTGATATTCACTTGGAAGGGCTGCACACCCATCAAAAATAAACTGGGACCCTTTTCCCACTGACCCCAAATTCCTCAGTTTCACAGTGTGGGAGGGCAGAGGATTTCAGGTGTGTCACCCAGCACCAGTTACTGAGGAGAAGGTAGGGCAGGGAGCAGAGTGGGCTGATTAGCAGCTGTCTCTAATCCCAAAGAAAGGTTTAAACCAAAACTCTCTTAGGAGGCTGAGCAGCAAGCCTCAGGGTTTGTTTGGGGAAAACCAACTAATCCCATAATATTTCTGCTTTGGGCTACATTTTTGTCCTGCCCTCTGTGTGGAGTCAAAAGGGGGACCTCAGGGGCCACCTGACGCTGCAGAGGAATTTATTCACTTGAAAAACACACAAATGATTGAGTTTTCAATAGTTTTATTTGTTCCAGAAAGCTCCAGAGCTACCATTCAGTTAGTCAATGACTCATTTGAGCTTCCCCTACCCACCCATCCCCTTGTCAAGGGTGCCAAATTCTATGCCAGGTGTTTGGGGAAATAGGGCAAAGTGCTTAGAATCTAGCTGAAGGGCAGGGAACAATATGCAAAGGGCCAAGATGATAATAACAATGGGGCAACTAGGTGACCCAGTGAATGCACCGAGGCAGTCAGGAATACCTGAGTTCAAATCTGGTCTCAGACACTTACTGGTTTTATGACCGTGGGCAAGTCACTAAACCCTTTTTGCCTCAGTTTCCTCATCTGTAAAATGAGCTGGAGAAGGAAATGGCAAACCACTTCAGCATCTTTGCCAAGAAAACCCTAAATGGGGTCACAGAGAGTTGGACATGACTGAACAAGAATAAAAATAATAGCACTATATTTGCATATCATTAAACACATCTCTCGATAACTCAGTGAGGTGAGTAGGGCAAGCAGGTTAATATATCCTTAATAGAGCAGAGGAAACTGAGTCCCAAGAGGTTAAACCACTTGTCCAAGGTCATTGTTGGTACTACTACTACTATTATTACTGATGATGACAATGACACGTATTTAGATCATTTTAAGAATTGCAAAGCACTTTGCATGTATTATTCTATTTTAACCTCCCAACAACCCTTTGTGGTAGGTAGTATAAAAATTTTTATCTTAATTTTACAGGTGAGGGAGGAAACTGAGACTCAGAGAGGCTGAACCTCTTATAAAAGTTACAGATCTATGATGAAAACTAAGGACATCTGACCAGACCTAATGTAGGACTGGAACTCAAGAGAGACTAGGTCAGGCTGAGATTGGTTTTGTGACAACAATGGGGCATCACAGTGCACAGAGTGCTGGTCCTGGAGTCAGGAAGACCTGAGTTCAAATTTGGCTCTTTGCTCTATACTCAATTTAAGAAAACTTAATTCAATCACCCAATAGGCATATAAGTGCCTACTATGTGCCAGATATGACCTTTCCAGTCTTCTTACACTTTACTCACTCTTCCAGACACTCTGGCCTCTTGCTGGTTCCTCACCCAGGACAAGCATTTTCATCCTCTGTGCTTCAGGCCTCTCCCTTCTCACCTCCGTCTTTTGGCTTTCCTGGTTTTCTTCAAGTCCCAGCTACAATCCCATCTTCTTCAAGCAGCCTTTTTCTGGATCCCTTTTAAGACTAGAGATTTCCTTCTGTTGATTATCCCTAATTTATCCTGTTTATGATTTGTTTGTACTATTTTTAGATATTTTCTTCCTTGATGGATGTAAAAGTTCCTTGAGAAAATATGCAAATAAAGTAAATACAAGGCCTTGGTTGGGGGGGGGGGGGGGGAAATAAGCCCAATCAACTGGGGAATCAAGAAAAGTGCTGCTCTTAGCCCTAGAGTGGAGTTTTATCAGAAGGTAGGGATTTTAAGATAGCCACAAAGAGGGCAGATGACCACAGTTGTCTATGTCATACAATGTCTGTGTTCCTGGAAAATTACATTTAAAATCGAATTTGTAAACCAAATTGTATTTTCCTATGGACTTCTGAATTCAAAGGAGCGTTCTCTCAGAAAAACTATTGACCCCAATAAAAGGACGGTTTGAGGGGTGGGACTATTTTATATTTTTGTCTAATGCCAGTGTAGTGCTTGGTACATAGCAGGCCATTCGTAAATGCTTGTTGGTTGATACCACAAACTATCACATGTAAGCCTCATAGAACTTTTAGAGTTGGAAGGAACCAACCTCCTGGTTTTACAGATGAGGAAACAGAGGCATAGAAAGGGTAAGCCAGTCAATAAATGTTTAATAAGAACCTACTATGTGCCAGGCACTGTGCTAAGCTCCAGGGACACAAAGAAAGGTAAAAGACAGGCCCTGCTCTCAAGGAGCTCACAGTCTAATGGGGGGGGGGGGGCAGCTTTCAAACAACTACATCTAAACGAGTTCTAGGCAAGATATCAGCGGAGCACTTTCACTGTCTCCCTTCCATCCCCAGCCCTCCATTTATATAACCAAACTAACCCTTATAGTGTACATTAGAGGTCTTCGAAGTCTTTGACATAGGGCATTACACTGGACTTCTGCAGCAGGACCTGAGAGGCTGGGACTAAACTGGGGTCACAGATCAAGGGTCAGATTCAGGACTCGTCCCCAGGTCTTCTGACTCCAAGAGTCTCACTCCATTGGGCCCCAGCTATTCCACTGGATTCTTCAGTGTCCTTCAAGGTAGGCTGGGTAGTTATTATTATTCCAGTTTTACAAATGGAGAACACAGGAAGTTCAGGAAGGATAAGTTCTCCTAATTGGCTAATGGAATGGCCAACACCAGGAACCTGACATCTTAGGTCTCAGTCCATGCCCTTTCCACTATACCACACTGAGTCCAAGCCCAGAGAATACAGAGAATCTCCCTAAAAGTTTCCCCACCGTCTTCACATCTTTCCCAACTCAGCACCTGGGACTTGCCACCCAACAGGTCAATGCAGACCTTCCAAGCAGTGTCAGCCACTGAAACCAGTGAAATCCCCAACCTCAAGATGACCTCTCTACAGAGTCCTATAACTTCTGAGAGGTCTCTCCTCCCCATATAGGGCTAAATAACAGAGTAACAGCTGACATTTACATTTGCTTTAAAGTCTACAAAAACCCTTTGTATACATTATGCCACTTAATTCTTAAAATAATATTGCAGTGAAGAAGGTAGAACAGATATTATCATTCCCATTTTTACAGATTAGGAAACTGAGGCCCTGAGTGGATTTAGAATTCTACTTAGAGTCACACACAGCTAGTAAGCTTTAGAGGTGAGAGTCAAACCCAGACCTCTCTTTTATTCCAAGGCCACCATTCTTTCCATAGCCATGACATTTATGTAGCTGGCAAATCCAGCAACAGCCTGGATGGACCCTGTTCTTCTATGCATTGAAATCCCTGTCTAGTTACATTGAAGACCTTGCCTTTTTGATACAAATCACTATGGAATAATAGCCAGGTATATCATCCTGGATTTCTTGGGAGTGATCCGACTGTCTTATCCTTGGCTTCTGAGCCCTGCTTTGGGTTCTGATTTCTAAGAGTTTCCAATCTGGAAGGGAACTGAGAGACCATTTATCCCAGCTACTGGACTTCTTCAATCAACAAAACAATAAATCAAGCCCTGATTTGTAGCATTTGCTAATTTTTGTTTGTTTTGTTTTTAAAGCTTATTTATTTATTCTTAGTTTTCAACATTCATTTCCATTATTTTATCCTTTTAAAAACATTATTCTGAGAAGAGAGCCTTATAGGACCATGGCAAGTGCACATGCACGTGTGCACACACACCACACACACACACACACACACATACACACGTTGTAGAAAACCTCTGATCTTGTCCAACCCTTCCTATTTTTACCGATGTTAAATCCCAGAAAAGTTAAGAGACTTGCCCAAGGTCACACAGAAGAGAACCCAGATCTCCTGACTTCCATTCCCTCCCCTACTTTATGCATTATGGACGTTCTGTGCAGACTTAGAGTCTCTTGTCCTATATTATGAGACCACTGAAACTGATCATTGGATTCACCATAACTTTGGCATCTATTGTTGTTGTTTAGTTCTTTCTACTCTGTGACCCCATTTGGGGTTTTCTTGGTAAAGTTTGCCATTTCTGTCTCTAGCTCACTGTACAGATGAGGAAACTGAGGCAAACAGGGTTAAGTGACTTGCCCAGGGTCACACAGCTGGTAAGTATCTAAAGTTGGATTTGAATTCAGGAAGATGAGTCTTCCTGACTCCAGGCCCAGAGCTCTATCCCCTACACCATCTAGCTCCCTCTGGCATCATTCCCTATTCATTAGATAACTCAGAACTTATTTAGAGGGTCTGGATCTTGGGGGAAAACCCCCTCCTATGCTTTCTCCCAATTCCCCTGTGCTAGTTTATGATTTTTTTCTCCCCTGTAGCATCCACTGCTGCCTGAGTTAATCTCCTTTTAAATGTCTCTCTGCATTGAGTACCAAGGGTTTGGTCATCATCAATGTAGGGGAAGGCTGGTCATACCTTAAGGACTTGGTGTTTCCAGGTCATATATCAGATGAGGACACATGACTCTGGATGATACTATGGGATAGTGGGAGGGTAATAAAGGAGGAAAATTCAGAAGAGCAACCTGGCTTGAAAACATAGGACAGGCCATATATTAACCTCTGGAAAGCTATGTGGTGTAATAGAGACAGCACCGGGTCTGGCACCAGGAAGACCAGCTTTCAAAACTGACCTCAGAGATTTGCTAGCTGTGTGACCCTGGGCAAGTCACTTAACCCTGTTTGCCTCAGTTTCCTCATCTGAAAAATGAGCTGGAGAAGGAAATGGCAAAGCCCTCTGGTATCTTTGCCAAGAAACCCCAAATGGTGTCACAAAGGGTCAGACATGACTGAAACAACTGAACAAATATAATACCACAAAGTGGCCCTGTGTAATAGATTATTATGAAGTACAATATAAGGAATATGAGAGAAAACCCTCCCCCAGTCTACCTTATGCCTGAAATTCCACCATCGGTGTTCTGTTTCTTTGGGTTATAGCAGTAAGGCATCCAGCAACGTGGATAGAGTACTAGACCTAGGGTCTGAAAGGCCTGGGTCCATATTGTAGCCCTGGCACATACCTACCCAAGACATGCCACTTCATTTTCTTGGTGTCTTCAGCTATTAAAAGGGAATAGCAGTGGAATTTTGGTTATTGTGAGGGTCAAATGAGATGAGGTATGTAAAGCACTTTACAAACCTTAGAAGTTTAAAAATACTAGCTGACATGTATGTGGTGCTTCAAGGTGACAAACACATTATCTTTCCCCAAAAGCCTTCCTCTTCTCCAATTACTGAGGACTGCCCCAGCAGCCTCCCTGTCCCCCAGGCTCAACTCCTCCCTTCATTTCACTGCCCCTGCCCCCATATCCAATCAGTGGCCAAGTCCAGCTGATTCTACCTGCATCGTATCTCTGGTACAAGTCCCTTTCCCTCCTCTGATACTATGGCTGCCCTGGTGCGAGCCCTCATCAGCTCCAGACCCTTCGTCACTGCCGAGCCTAGTTGCTATTACAGGGCGGGGGGGGGGGGGGGGGGGGGGGGGGGGGGGAGAGGGACGAAGGAACAGAGAAGAGGGGGGGGGAGACGGGGCGGGACGGCACACCGTGTGGGTGGGGGGGGGGGGCGGAGGAAGAGGAGGGGGGGGTGTGGGGGGCGGAGAGGGGG
>NW_027187358.1:4866682-4911176 GCF_028583685.1 Petaurus breviceps papuanus | reverse complement strand
TGATGAGGGCTCGCACCAGGGCAGCCATAGTATCAGAGGAGGGAAAGATGTAGGAATGAATGTGATATGAAAACAAAAGTCACCAACAAAAATAATATTTTAAAAAGAAAAAAATTTGAAATAAGGAGATCCTGGGGGAAGTTGAGGGTTTTGGGTTCACAATGAAGTTACTGATCTAGGCTGGAGAAGGAAAGTGGACAGGAATGTGGCCCTTCTCCTGAGGGCAGCTGCCCCTGATGTTTCTGGAACTAGTTCTCAGAATATACTTTCATTTCACAGTCAGAGGATTAGAGGAACAGCCTTATAAATTAGATTAGCATGCAGAAGCTTAAACCTCGACCATGCAGGCACAGAATCTAAATCCATTGTGAAGGAATACGCCTGAGGAGAGAGAAGGGCATTCTGGCCTCACCTATTTGACCACCCAGGAGGTGGTGAATATCTCCCTCCATCTCCCCCACCAACTGTCCTATCCTGGAAGCAGTGTCCAATTATCTACAGTTACTAATATCGATAGCTGATAGCCCTGCTGATGATTCTGAACAACCCCTTGCAGGTTCTGTTCTGTGGCTCTTTCCTCAGCCCTGTCCCAGAGCCTCCACTATCAAAAAAAAAAAAAAAAACCTCATAGTTTTCCAGTATCACAAGGTTATTTTCAATCTCCATGAAAAACTTTGCCTTCCAGGACCTCTTCCAAGCTGTAACAAACCATTGGGTTCTTAGTGATGCTTTAAAAGTTGGAAACGAGACCCCATTCCCCAAGGCAACTCCACTAGGAGACAAACACAGGAAACTAGGCCATTATCACTGGCCTGAAATCCCCAAATGGAAACAACACCCCATTTCTCTGTCCTGTCTCTAGGCTAGGGCTACTGAGCAGGCTGTGAGTAAATGTTTATTCTGTTCATCAGTGTTTTCATGGATTCCACTTACTCTCCTTCCCTGCAAGTGGCTTTGGGATTGTCCCAGAGAGGTTGGTGGTCCCCAGGGAAAGGGAAAGGAGAAGAAACAAAACCCAAATTGGCCAGATAGAAACCACAAAGGTACAAGTCACTGGGGTCTAACCTTCTGATCAGCAAACCTTCCTCCTACCAGGCCCAAGTGAATAAACTTTGGCAAGGACTAGGCCAGAGTCTGTTTGCAGAAAGCCTGGCCAATGGCACTTCCCATTCCTTCCAGCCACACACTGGGGACTCCCATGTCAGGCCTTGCTGTTCTCAAAGAAAACCAGGCTTTATTCCAGCGGGGAGGGCACCGGAGGTGGCATGGAGGGTGTGTCAAAACAGACCTCCTGAAAGGCTTTTAAGGTCCTGCAGTTTGGACAAGTAAATATTTTCCCATTCGGATGAAAGGTGCAATAATAGCTGTTTTTTAATTACCTTAATTAGAAAAGATTGCCCTAATCTCTTACTTATCTGTACCATTGTGGGAACTGTCAAAAATGAAATGGAATATAAACAGGTGGAGTTCGACCTTTGCTCCAAGCCTCTTACATTTCTCCAAGGCTGGTAATTAGGAAGAATTAGAAATCCCTGCAGCACCTTTCACACACAGCCACAGGCACGGACTCACACAACACACACACACAGAGACATACACACGCAAGGAAACACATACATACACACAAACACAGGCAATACTCACAAAGGTATGTGCATACTTGAACATATGGACATACACAGACACCTAAACACACAGACAATTCGACATGTGCAGGCAGGGGCACACACACCTACCTACCCACAGACACACAAACATCCTCACAAAGACATGCCCGTACTCGCACACCTCAACATACATACAACAATAACCTAAGTACCCAGACAAGAGCTTACACATGGATGCAGATCAATGTTCATTTAGACATGCACACTCAGAAACTCACTCCCAAGTGTGCACTTGTGCGCGCGCACGCACGCACACACACGCACGCACCCTCACTCTCAGCACTGAGTGCAGGGAGAGCTACTCATAGACGACCCAGGCCTCTGATACTTTGGAAAGCACATTTCTGCTTCTGGGGCCTGGCCCATGCATAGCTTAGTGCAAGGAAGAGGTGGAAATGCTTTTAATGAGCTTCCCAGGGCCCTGGAATGATTAATTAAACAGACAGTTCCCTCTCCCGCCAGCCTCTTCCTCACCTCCCCCATCATGAAACGGAAACAAAGTAACGGTTTGTTTTGGGGGGACCACAGGGGCAGTTGGGAGCGATGGTGTAACAGCCGGGTAGGACTGAGAGGCAGCAGATAAGGAGCTGATAACAGGGCCAACACCAACGGCCAATTTAACAGCCACCAACAAGCCAATCTCTTCCCAGAGTCCTGCTGAGCTGGTCTCCTTTGGGACTCCCCCGCTGGCTAGCCAAGCCCAGCTAAATGAGAATCTCTGATGGCCAGCTGTGTCCTGAGAGAGGGACACACAAGCCAACCCTTACCACCCACACGCCCAGAAGAAAGCCACCCAGAGCCTCAGAAGGAACGTTTCTTCTTGACTTTCCTGGCTTGAGTCTGAAAGAGGGTAGGCTGCCCTCAGCTAATGTGCGGGACAGTCCAGCTGGGAGGAGCAAAGGCTGCCCAGACAACAGGGGAGGAAAGCAGCCAGACCTAGGCTGCAAGGCCTAGCACCAGCCCTTGGCAAACTTAGAAGGAAGAAAAAATCTGGCTTTGCCTCCTTCCCCACTTTCAGGGGCTCTTCTCCCACCCCCACCCACCCAGGGTCAAAGCATCCCAAGACCTCAGAGATGGAAATGCCATCAGGACCCATCTAGGCCAGCCCCTTCCTGACCAAGAATCCTCTCCATGGCATACTGGACAAATGGCCTTCCAGCCTTTGCTTGAAGACCCCCCAGTAAGGGAGAACATACAGCCTCCAAAGAGCCAGGGATCCCTCTGTGAGTTAGGGGACCCTTTTCTGTTTGCACAGCAGCCAATTGGACTAGAACTAAATCGCCTGGGGAAGTTTCCTGGAGAGTAACCCAATGAATGTTCCACGAGCTCTAATTGTTAGCAAATTTTTCCTTATATTAAGTTCCTCTGAATGTAGCCTAAGATTACATTACCTTTCTCAGCAGCCATTAAACAACGTTGACTCATATTGAGCTAACAGTCCACTAAAGTTCCAAGTTTCTTTTGGGATAAACTGCTGTTGAGCAGTGGCTCTCCGCTGTTTTAGACTTATCAATTCTCTGAAACCAGTTTGAGATTTTTTCTTTCCCTTCTGTCCTCATAAATCACTTCTAAGTTTCATCCCCACTTAAGGGCTCCCCGTTCTCAAGAGCATTTACATTATTGATAAAGAATTCCGGGAAATGTAAAAATCTTTCAAGGCCCAAAGAAAAAGTGCCCCTAATGGTGGAATTTCAGGCACAAACAATGGGGGACATATTTTCCCTCCAGGCAGTGGAGGAGATATTTTTGACCAGGAAGGCATTCTTTACACCATTCCATGTGAGTAGCTGCCAAATGCAATATCAGACTTAGTTCTGGCCCTTCCTCTACAAGCTTCAGGGTCTCTAAGATAATGCTGGGAACTTGGGCTGTTGTGCGGTCTCAGGGGGTACCCATAGGTCATCCCCTATGTTTCCTGAAAGAAAACAGAATTAAACTTGGAATTAAGAGTTCAAAGTTCTGAAAACTGTGGTTCTGTCTCTTATTATATATGTGAACCTGGGCAAGCTACTTAATTTCTATGAATCTCAGTTTTCTCACCTATAAAATGGGGATAATGATGCATGCATTACCTACCTCTCAGAGTTGTTATTAGGAAGGTGCTTTGTAAATCTCAAAAATGCAATATTAGTGCAGGTTTTATTCTACCTCCATATTTCCTTTAACATATACATGCTGGAGAACATTAGACCTGCCTTTCCTCTAACCCTAGGTACTTCTGGGAAGCTAATAAATATAGGTGCTTTACACAGACTTCCTACTTACAGAGCCATCTCAGTTTTCCCCATCTGTAACATGGTCTTAATGCTCTCTAAGTTTTGATGGCTTGGGATCACTCCTGAGGTCAAGAACCCTACCCCTCTCCATAGGCAAATCCAAAGAGGATAGATAGCAGAGGTGAGTCCTCAGAGCCCAAAGACTCCCCAGGAGAGGACAAGGCAAAAAAACAAACAAGGCAAGTGTCAGTAGGAGGTCACTTGATCATGGGATTTTAGGATGATTCTGTCACATTTTTTACCCAGAGTCAGGGATTCCCATATGGTTTAGGAGGCCTATTCCTCTCTGGACAATAACCAGCTGAACCAGAACCGAGTCACCTGGGGAGTAAGACCAAGTGTCCTTTTAGGAGACTGAGGTAGTGGGAGCACCCACCCCTTGGTTTACCCTGTAATCCTGGATAAATCACTTTAGTTCTTGTATTCTCATTTTTCTCTTTTATAAAACAGGGCAAATGATCCCTACATCCCCTTACCTCACAGGGTTCTGCATTTAAAGCCTTGGTAACCAGACCCCTTACTACCTTTCCTCTCTTTTCACACTTTACTCCCCTCCAGACACTGTGTTCCACAGTTCCCTGGCTGTGTATTTGTACCAGCTGTACCCCATGCCTAGAATACTCTCTCCTTCCTCACCTTAGACTCCTGTCTTCCTCAGCTTCCTGCAAGACCCAGCTCAAATCCCACTTTTTGCAACAATCCTTTCCTAATTATTCTTGCTACTGGTCTTCTCACTGTATGATGGATTCCCTTCTGCCTACCTTGCATTTATCTTCTATATACAGTTACATGCATGCTCTGTGAGAGTAGGGACCATCTTTTTGCTTTTCTTTGTATACCCAGTGCCCCTGACATAATACAAGGACTTCATAAATGCCTATTATTGTATTGTGCTATAAGAAATGATGAGCTTGATGATCTTAGAAAAACATGGAAAGACTTGCATGAAATAATGGAGAGCAAAATGAGCAGAACCTATGGGGTGCTTGGGGTGTCTATGTTTGTAAAATCAGTTTGTAAAACCAGTTTGTAAAATCACATTCCCTCCCCCCGCCAGCCTCAGAGCATTAACTCTGCCCCCCGCCCCCCTGTCAACACTCTACCTAGTAACAATTCATGAACTGTTTATCTCCCCCAAGTATAATGTCCAGCTGCACCTATGAATCCTTCAATTCACTATCTGTAAGTTAACTCCTCAGCCAATTAGGCACATCCTGAATCCCCGTTAGCCTTGGTTCCCAATATCCATCTTGTCAAACAAGACACTGGTGGGTGGCAGACCGGGCACTTCTTAGTCAGCCCTGAATGCTAACTGACTTAGTGATGTTTCAAGCCTAAAACCACACCTCCAGGGAGCCCCCCCTCGGGTTATTTCCCAGTGAATTATGGGCAATACACCTGCCCAGTAGATAATAAAAGTGCATGTTCCTTTAAGCACTGACCACTCCTTAACTCCTCCCTAATCCCATCCTTACTCACCTAGTTAGCATAATTGACATCTGATTTACTATTATAACTCTTTATAAACTATACCTATGACTTCTTTAAGGTTGCAGCTTCCCTAAGAACTCTTGCCCGCTGTAAAGTGTAACAATAAACTTTTACAATGCTGACTTAAAAGACTGCTTAGGTCCTATGCATTCATTCCAGACTGCCCACTCAGGGACTCTGGTCATTGGAGCCCCTGTAACACCTATCACCCCCTTGTCAGAACCAAGAGAACATGGTATACAGTAACACCAACATTGTTTTAAAATCAACTTTGAGCAACTAAGTCATTTAGACCATTATAAATACCCAAATTAACTACAAAGGACATATGAAGGAAGATGCTATCTGCAGACAAAGAAAGAACTGACAAAAAGTATGTATAGAATGATTTAACATACACACACAAACACATATTTGTATCTAATGGTGGCCATCTCTAGGGTAGGGGAGAAGGAAAAAAAAGAAATTTACATGATAACTTCATTATTTTTAAAAGGAATAGCAAGTTATACATAATAGATTTGCAGTTTCATGTGCAATCATCTTTTTTTATTATACTATGTTATGGAAATGCTTGTTTTATGCCATAAATTAAAAATAAAATAAATTTTAAAAAACAATTAAAAATGCTTATTGACTGACAGGGTTATTGTAAGAAAAATCCTTTATTCATATTTAAATGCTGAATTGGAGTTGTTATTACAATGCTAGGGCCTACCCAACAGTCTTGATTCACCAAGACCTCTCCTTTCAGCTCTATTGGGCCAAGAAAACAGCTTAATATGAGAGCAGCAGCCATGGGGAACATCCTTTCTTATCTGCTGCCCATTCCTCAAAAGACAGAGCCCTCTGTTGTAAATGTGTATGACAGGAGGTGTTAGGTGTGTATGTGGTGGTGTGCCAGAACCATAGGCACTACACATTTTCATTCTTTCCTCCTTCTTAAGTCTGTGGTGAACAGCAGGCTGTGACATCATTCATCAGCTGGGAGAATAAGGCAGATTTTGGCAGAATCAGCTAAAGTTGGTGTCCGTGTGCAGGCTTTCCCAACGGCTGCAGTAATCCTCACTGAGCACCAGATGGTATTTTGACAACACATGGGTAAACTATATCCTCCTCCTACCTCCCTCCAATCCCACCTCCTGAGTTCTAGATCAGTCTAGAGGTATGACCTAGAATATTCACTGAAATGACAAAAAAAGAAGAAAAAGAAAATTTCTCATCTCTGATCTCAAACCTCCATCCCCATTATTTAGATGCTCCTTTTTATTCACAACTGATGGACTTCATTCATAAGACCTAGACATTTTTCTTTTTATTAAAATAAAATTTTATTAATGTCTTTTTAATATCACCAAAATTTTGCTCAGCATGCATCCTCTTTTCCCTTCTAAAGTTACCCATTCATAACAAGTGGTATTTTAGACACAAAAAGAGACAAAAATCAGCAAAATTGATCAATACATAGCAAAATTTTTAAAATATGTGCAATATACCATGTGCTCATGGACTCCCAGTTCTGCTAAAGGGCTAGGTTGGTAAAGAGTGGGTCTTGTCTTTGGTGCCATGATTGTTCTTTGTAATTTTGTGACATTCACTTTTGATTTTTTTAGTTGTTCTTTTCATTTATACTGTTATAGCCATTGTGTATATTGTTTTCTAGGTTGTACTTACTTTGTATCAGTTCATAGAGCTCTCTCCATGTTTCTCTGTATTCACCTAATACATCATTTCTGACAGCACAGTACTAATTCATTACATTCGTGAACCACAATTTGTTTAACCATTCCCCATTCAATGGGCATCTACTTTGTTTCTCATTCTTTGCTATCACTAAACGTATGTCTATAAATATTTTGGCATATATGGTGACTCTTCTTGTCAATGACCTCCCTGGCATATAAACCTAGCCATGGAATCTCTGAGTCAAAGGTTATAGACAGTTTTGTTACTTTATTTACATATTTCCAAATTGCTTTCCAAAATGGTTATATGGATTCACAGTTCCACCGACGATGTACTGATTGCCTTTCTTCCCACAGTTGACCTATTCCATGGTCACGTAACGCACAGTAAAGTAAAGGGTAGTATAGCAAAGAAGAATAAAATTGTAAAGAAGCTTTTGACTAGCAAGCCGCTATACAGGACAAACTCCTCTTCATTTCACTCCTCTTTTCAACCAATAAATGGGAAAGAATCAAGGATAGGGATTGTGAGCTTTAAATAGCCAGGCAAAAACCATTGGAGAAAAGAAAGTGGGAGCACCAGACTGGGGCCTCATTACAGTTGGGAAGATTCATGGTGCCAATCTAGTCCATTCTTTCTACTCTGGTTCCTTGGAAAGAAACAAAGAGAGCAGGGCATCTAACTGTTCTACTCTGTTCCTGACTCCTCTAGACTCTAGGTCTATAAGCACATCCCCACCTCCCCTCAACGTTCTCCAGAACAGCCTGGGTCTACAGCTCTTCCACTGTGCTGGCCACAGGAAGCTGGGGTTGTAGCTGCAACAAGAGTCTCACTTGAAAAAATTAGGACTGGTCAAACCCTGCCACTGACCAGCATTGCCAGCAGGGCACTTCTCTTCCTCTTATGTCCCTCCTCTTTCTTCCCCAAACTCAAGTCAGAAAGTCTCCTAGAAGGCAAAGTAACTCTGGGAAATAGGAGTTTGAGTACATCTTACCTTCCACTCTTCTCAATGACCCATTAAATCATTTCCAGGAATTACTGGAAGTGACCCTCAGTCACCTTCAGGAAGCATTAGAATACTTTAGTATTGGAATTTTACCCCTCATTGGCTATGGGCAAAAGGCACATACAAACACATCCTTGGCCATGCTAACATTTGCAGTGAGCCAAACTGAATATCAAGAGACAGAAAAAGAACTGTAGCATTGGATGATTCAAAATAACCTCTCTTTGAGCCTCAGTTTCCTCATCTGTCTAATGAGGAGTTTTGACCAGATGATCAAAGAGTCCCTACCGACTCTTAAATTCTCCGATTCTGTTCATGTTGGTGTTGGAGATGTTTTGAGGTTAGGAGGCATGAGACAAGAGCAAGGAGATGTCTAACGGCTAGTAGTAAGGAAGTTAGGGAGACATAGGCTTGATTTTCTGGGTGACTTCCTCTCTTTCAGCCTCATGTTCCACCTCTATAAAATGAGGTTTGGCTGGATAGTCTTTAAAGGACCTTCCAACACTAGTATGTCCTGATTCAAGAATCTGTTCATAGACACACAAAGACGTGAACAAAATCATACACTATCATACGCATACAAAAATTCTAGGTCATAGAATTTGAGAAATGGATGGGACCTTTGGGACCATCTAACGCAATACCCTACCTTCTCATATTCTACAGATGAGGAAAGAGATGACTAGAACAAAATGGCGAAGAGGAGAGGAGGGAAAAACTCAATTAAGTCCTGAATTCCTCCATGGGGGTGGCTGGGTGGCTCGGTGAATAGAGCACCAGCCCTGGAATCAGGAGGACCTGAGTTCAAATGCAGCTTCAGACACTACTTGACCCACTTACTAGCCATGTGACTTTGGGCAAGTCACTTAACCCCAACTGCCCTCCAAAAAGCAAAAAAAAAAAAAAAGACCTAAATACAAGGCCAAAGTCAGGGGAGAGAAACTTGTCAAAAGACAGCAACCAATTTGTGCATTGATTGCACTGACATTGGACACCAGGAAGAATAACTTCCACCTGAAGTTGGGGCTGTCCTTTGAGCCCTCCCAGAAAGGGTGGTGTCTCCTCAAGGACTGAACCAGAGAAAGAGAGCCCAGGGGCATAAATCAGATGGAGCTAAGGAATATTTTTTGTTCCTTTCTGAAATTCCCTGGAGTGTTTAGTCTGAATTTCCTGTCAAGTAACAGGCACTTATTCATGACATCTGTTTGTTGTGCCTATCTGTCAACATGTAAGTCTGTCTATAGGAAAATCTTTTTGTGCTGCTATCTATACACATTTACAGCGATACCTGTAACTGTCTGTGTATCCTCATTTAGATGTGTGTATACATGCGTATTTACTAGTCTCTGTATTAGGGCATATATGCCTTCCCTGATCCATTGGGAAGAAGAATAATAGCTAACATTTATATAACACTTACTATGTGCCAGGTGGGCAGCTAGGTGGAACAGTGGATAGAGTGCTAGGCCTGGAATCAGGAAGATTCCTCTCCCTGAGTTCAAATATGGCCTCAGACACTAATTAGCTATGTGACCCTGGGCAAGTCACTTAATCCCGTTTGCCTCATCTGTAAAATGAACTAAAGGAAATGGTAAACCATTCCAGTATCTTGGTCAAGAAAACCCCAAATGGGGTCATGAAGAACCGGACAGAATTAAAACGATTAAACAACAATATGTACCAGGCCCTGTGCTAAGCACTTTATAATTATCATTTCATTCAATCCTTAGAACAACCTTGGGAGATAAGGGCTATCATTATTACCATTTTACAGATGGTGAAACTGAAGCAAATAGAAGTCAAGTGACTTGACCAGGATCACACAGCAGATACATATCTGAGGTCACATTTGAACTCTGGTCTTTCTATCCATTGCACCAGTTGCTGTACCTGTGGAGCTTTGTTTTGGCTTTCCCCTATAGTACTTCATATAAATGTAATCTCCTTGAGGGAAGGGGCTGCTTTTCATTTTGTCTTCTCTCTGGAGCTTAGAATACTGTACAATGCTATGTATTTAGTAAGTGCTTAATAATTGCTTCTTGGATTGGATTGGACTCACATATTCTGTCTGTGTTAGATAACAGCACGTATGACATTTCCCTATTTAGACCATAAACTCCTTGAGGGCAGGAATACTTCATATCTTTCATGTTCTTCCAGTTGCCCCCACCCCAACACATACACACAAACACACACACACCTCGTATATGGTAGGCATTCAGTAAATGTTTGTTGAATGGAATCACATTTATCTGTCTTCCTGAGCCTCTGTATGTCTTATTGTATGTCAGTATACGTGCCTGTGCAGAAAAGTTCCTAACCCCCACTTTGAAAATTTTCCTCTTTAAAAAAAAATTGTTAAACTAAACTTTGCTGAAAAGGTTTTAACAACATTTCTCTCCCTGGCATAGACACTGACTCCAGCAGGTCACCATGAGATTTATGAACCTTTGGAAAACACTGCTTAGAATTAAAAGTCTAGAAGAATCTCGGTTAGGACAGAGTTTGTGACTCCCCTGCCATGTTTCCAAACCCCATTCTGTTGTGTTCCTAATGAGGCTGGAAAAGGCATTTAATTTGCATCAAATGTTCTGGGCACACTCGGTCCTGGAACTTTATAAATACAACCTCCCCCCACCTCTACCCACACCCCCCAAAAAACCCTCCCCAACCAGCTGCTTGGGAAACATCCACCAGCCTGGTACCACCTGCCTGCCTGGGAAGGCATGTGTACCCGAGGCCTTGCTATCTTAACAAAGCTGACTGTTTTCTTCAGCTCCCTTCCCCTCCCTTTTTCTCTTTCCACCATTTCCCTCCCTTTTGTTGACACATGAACTCTTTAGATTCCTTATGCTTACCCCATCACACACATACAAAAGTAGTACACAATCACACACATAATTACATACACAAACACAAAAGTGATACACAATCATATATACAATTGCGTAAAATTACATATAAATTACATAAAAGTGGCGGTCGTACAGAATCATACAGAAGTGGCACATACATATATAATTGAATACAAAAACACACCAGACAGTCCCTGAATTCTCTGTATGGCTCCCCATACACACAATCAGACTTGGGAAACATACTCTCACTCAGTAGGGCGTAAGCTCCTTGACTGTTCGTTTTTATCTCTAAAACCTAGCAGAGCGCCTGGACTGAATAGGCATTTCATAGGTACTTATTGAATTGAACTGAATTCAGAAATATGTGATCATATATTGATATTGATATGATATCATATATTGATATCATACAGATGTCCCGTGGCAGCACAGTCACTTGTTTTCTACACAAAGTGAGTCCAGCCCTGGGCCTGGGACTGGAAGTTCCACCTTGTGCATTCTCTAGAACAGTGTGAAGCCAAAGGAGGATGGGGTCTCAGTGGGTCACAAGGTGCAGAAGCCTGAGATTGGCAGGTCATATGCTTGGAAAACCAGGAGAAAGAGACAGCCCCAAATTCCTCCCATTCTACATGCTCCTCTCCAAACTAGGGGCCCCCAAAGGGTCAGTGAGTGACTTCAGTGAAGGAATGAAAGAGTTTTTCTCTAATGAGCAAGCAGTCTCACTAACCAGAAAAACAATTGCTAACGGGAAAGGCAGCACATTCCAGCCCTGATTCAACAGGGCCAACCGCGGCCCCTGTGGGTGGTTCTTGGATTCTGCCTTTCCTTGAGAACAAGAGAGAAAGTTCAGGACAGTTCAGCTGTGCCCTGGATCTCACTCAGGGGCCCTTTGTCTCCTGTCCACACATCCGCCCACACACACAGGCACACACAGAGACACCCGCACGCACACACAGACACACAAACACATGCCCACACACACAATCCCATTGGAGTCTTTCTCTAAGCCAAGCACTTGGGAAGTGAGAAAGACCATTAATACCAAATGCTTGGAGGAGAGGAGGACGAGAGTGAGAGAAGAAAGAGAGGAGAGGAGAAAGAGAGGAGAGGAGAGGAGGGGGGTGGGAGAGAGACAGAGAGACCGGAGAGAGAGACAGAGAGACCGGAGAGAGAGACAGAGAGAAAGAGAAGAAAAAGTAGTTAGCATTTTTTTCTAACTACCCTGCAGGCTTTGCCCTATGAGTGAAGGTTCAGTGTAACCAATATTCTCTTTCTGACTCTTCTTTCTTCTCTCAGAGATGCCCCCTCTTTCCCACCCTCATCGCAGACTCAGGGCCCCCCTTTTCTTTCCTTCACCCTCTCTATTCTAACCTGATAACTGCAAAGGGTCTAATCAAACTACTTCATGCTGAGATAGGACTGGCTAATAGAGTGAATGCCACCCACCCCACCCAGAGATCTATATTTTTAGCAGGAATAAAAACCTTTATCCAAAGAGATGTTTCTCTGAACAAAGACAGCAGGAGACCGACTAATAAATTCCTCATCGATACCCAAATGACAGATGAGAGGCGAATGGTTCTGTTAAGTCTGATTCATGGAGTACAGGGGATGCATGGAGCACAGGGGATGCACGGAGTACAGGGGATGCATGGAGCACAGGGGATGCATGGAGCACAGGGGATGCATGGAGTACAGGGGATGCATGGAGCACAGGGGATGCATGGAGTACAGGGGATACATGGAGCACAGGGGATGCATGGAGTACAGGGGATGCGTAGCACAAGCAGATGGAAGCAATGGGACCAGACCTTCGGGATATTTTTTCTTTTCTTTCCTTTTTTTTAAAGCAAACAACTGGAAGCCTCTTGGGGTCCAAGTTCAAGATTCCACATCTGGTTCAATGGAATACCCAGAGCCTGAGGGTTCAAGTAAACAATCCACTAGATAAAAACATATTCAAATACCCTCAGGTAGAAGAGGTTCCCAAGGCCCATTAAAAGCAATCAAGGAAAATAGAAGAAAGATAAAAATCACTGGTGAGAAAGTTAAAAGCAGTTATGTCCTCCTTTTCCAAAAGAGTCCACAGCTGGGCCTCAGATCCGTCCACCTGGAGCTAAATTAACTTAAACTGTCTCAGCTCTGCTCCATAACTTCTTCACTCACAGCAGTCCTAGTTGATATTGTGAGTCTGGAAGCTTAACTCAAGCCTTCCACCAGTATCCTGGCTCACAGAACTCTGACATAAGGAAATGAGGAAACTGGCAGAGGCAAACAGTATCAAGTGATTTGCCCAAGGGTCACACTGTTAGTGTCTGAGGTCAAATTTGAACTCACGTCTTCCTGACTCCAGACCTGGTGCTCTATGCACTGTACCACCTAACTGTAGAGAGGACAACACTAATGGGCTGGTCATGTTGTTTGAGTGCCAAAAGTATATTTGCCTGAAAGACCATTTTACAGAGACCTCGCACAAGACAAGCACTCACACGGAGGTCAGAAGAAGCAGTACAATGGCCCTCTCAAGGTCTCTCTGAAGAAACTTGGCATCAATTATGAGACATGGGAGACATTGGCACAGGACTGCCCAGCATGGTGTGCCTGCATCAAAGAAGGCAATGTACTCTATGAGCAAAGTAGAATTGCAGTAGATCAAAAGAAATGTGAGATGCACAAATTTAGAGATATCTCTACTTCAAATGTTCATATGAACTATTTGTGTCTAACCCATGGGAGAGCCTTCTGAGCTCATATCGGTCTGGGCAGCTATAGTTGGACACATTGTACCTTGACCCCAACATAATGACATCATTGCGGTCCTCTTCAGAAATGAAGGACAACAACCAACCAGTATCTTTGCCAAGAAGACCCCAAATGGGGTCACAAAGAATCAGACAGAAATGCCTGAACAACAAAATTAGGTGCAGAGCACAGGTCCAAGTGTTACCACATGACATACTAGACTGTATGCTTCTTGAGGGCAGGGATCACATCTTATCTAAACTTAGCCCTTTCTTCAGGGCCTACCTAGTACAACGCTCTGAACATCAGTATTTGCTATGACCCAAAAAGAAGAGAGACCCATTAACAGAAAAAGGAAACTTGGGGGTAGAGGGAATGACAATGGAGAGGGGGAAGGAGGGAAGAAGGGCGGTTTTTTAGAAGGTGGGGCATGTCAAATGTCCTCTTGTCCCACTCTGTTCAAATAAATCGTAATAATACTCTTTAAGAACTAACCCAAATCCAATATCCTCAGTGTAAAGCAGAGTAAGAGGAAAACTGGCATGGGGAAGGTTGGGTTAGAGTTTGACCTTAAAAGATGGGCAAGATTTAGAGACAGGTATGGGAAGTTAGTTCCAAGTGGAAAAACAATGAGAGCAAAGAATCAGAGGAGGAAACCTGTGTGCTTGGAAGGGACACAGAGAGGGTAGGGGAACCCACTAAGGAGAGCCTAACCAGAGTAGAGAGAAGTGGGCCATAGGGTTGGATGGGGTAGAACTCCCTTCCCCTGTGCTTGGAGGCCTCTCCCTTTGGCCCCTTGACCTTTCTTTTCCCTTTGGCTCCCATTCCTGATAATCTCATCATCTCTGGATTTTTTCCAGTGACTCATCTTTCTGAGCCTAATTCAGACCCAGGGCCCAACCCAGAGAGAACACCCCAGCCTTGCTCTGTTATAAAGATTTGTGCAGAGAACTCCTTGGTATACAGTAGACCAAGACAAAAAATAATGAAGAATCCTGACTTAAAAGTCATATGATTGGAACTGCAGGATTGGATTTGACAGGTCTAGTCTAACTCTCATATTCTAGATGAAGAAACAGAGGCCCATCAGGTACAATAATTTGCCCAAAGTCACAGGGAAATTAGGAGCACATACAGGACCTCTTCAGTCCCATTAATTTTCTTTGTTATTATGAACTGAATAGTTACCAACAAATATAAATCTTTCAGTAAAGCCCCAGGGGAGGGCGACTAGTGGAGAATTTAAATGACTGGAAGGTATGGGCTGCTCAACTGCAGCTTCCTATTAATACTCTGTAGCCTGAATGCACTATTGCTGAAAGTGGTTTACTCTGACCTCCAGATCATCATCAGTGAAACTTGTACCTAGCTAGACTTGACCTCTAGTCCATGCCAAAGGGAGATGACACGTCGTGTGTGGGGCCAAAAAGTGAGCCAAATCCAATGTTCCTTTCACTCTACCACAATGTCTTCTTTGTGATTGGACGCCCCTCCAAACTAGCCATTAATGAGGATGACAGCAAAAGAGAAGCCCTATACTACTTCTTCTTTGGCACCACCTTACACCCCCAAACATAAAGACTTGTTCTCACTGGAGCCAATCAAGGGGTCTCGTGTTGGTGGAAGTAGGGGAGGAGTAGACAGTGGGGGCACTAGCACATTTTTCAGAAGCAAAGAGGCAGCAGGGAGGGATATCAGTCCCAAGCCCACCTTTTAGCTTATGGAAATGGAGGTGTTGACACTGAAGAAGCCTCCAAGGATGTGTGAAATCACACTTGTCCCCTTTGGTTTGGTCTCAAATGCCCCCTTGCACTTCACTCCTACATTTTCAACTCAGCTCCTTCCCCCACTGTACCTTCACCCCTAACCTTACACATGTTCTTTTAAAAAAAATTTAATTTTCTTTTTTTATTATGAACTGAATAATCACCAACAAATATGAATCTTTCAGTAAACAAATAAGAAAAATAAAGGATTGCATATGACCTACATTAGTTCTTCAGAGGGTCCAGAGCAGGGAATCTTAACCTTCCCTGTGTCATGGGCCACTTTGGCAGTCCATGAAACCCATGAACCTTTCCTCAGCGTAATGTCTTTAAATGGATAAAATACATAGAATCAAAAAAGGAATAAAACCATATTGAAATATTACTATCAAAATGTTTTTAAAATAAGTTCCAAGACCCCAAGTTAAAAAACCTCTGGCCTAGACCTCTGTCCCCCAATTCTCTGACTGATACTGAAGTAGAGATCAGACCCTGAACTACTTCGAACCCTATCTGATGACACAGCTCATCTTCTGGAAAACACAGCTTATCATTAAGGAAGATGGGAGTGGCCTGGGGACAGTTCCCCTAAACCATGACTGGATACCTCCACTCAGAGGCTTCCTGTGAGCCTGCTCCCTAGGGGCCAATCTGGTATCACAGGACCCAGGAATGACCCGAGGAGTTCCCTTCTCCCATTACCTTAATACCTCCCATTACGAAGCTCAGGGATAATCCGTATCTCATCCTCAAGGACCTATATACAACTGAAATATTCCCATCTGGACTTCTGTCTGTATCTGAGGTATTCTATCCAAGAGTTTTTATCTCCTAAATGACTCTGAGAGGGGTGGCTAGGTGGTGCTGTGAATAGAGCACTGGCCCTGAAGTTAGAAGGACCTGAGTTCAAATTTGACCTCAGACACTTAGCACAAAAAACTAGCTGTGTGACCTTGGGCAAGTCACTTAACCCCAATTGCCCTACTTTCCCCTCTCCCAAAAAAAAAAATGACTCTGAGAGGCCCGAGATTTGTCAAGCCATTCTCAAAACTTCTGAAAGTCTAGAAGGAGGGATGAAGAGGAAAAGGGACATGCCTGCCCCTGCCCCAAACCCCACACTGAAGCCAGGGCACCTCTAGAATTTCCCCCCTGAGCTTCCAGTGTCAAGTGAGGATACTTAGGTTTTAACTCTGACCTTTTATATCATATTAAATCAATAATCAGTCCCAAGCTGCCTCTAGCCTTGACACCAAATAGACCCAGGTATTAGGAAAAATAAAAGAAGTGAATTTGAGGGGAAGATAGAAAAAATGTAACGAGGCCTGTAACTATGGCCACATCTTATTCTGGTCATGAGAAGAGCCACCATCCTTGGAGAATCCCTAGCCTATTTAGTCTTTGTTCCTCAGGTTTTCGTTGTTCTTTGTGAGAATAGATGGAGGTGGGGAAGGAATTAAGAGGGGCTGTTTTTCAGAAGGTTGGGCATGTCAAATTATGGCCCACTCTGTTCAAATAAATCATAATAACACCCTTTAAGAACTAACTCAAATTTCAGTCATGTCCAACTCTTAGTATTCCCATTTGGAGTTTTCTTGGCAAAAATACTAACGGGGATTGCCATTTCCTTCTCTGACTAATTTAACATATGAGGAAACCAAGACAGAGTTAACTGACTTACCTAGTGTCACACAGCTAGTAAGTGTCTGAGGCTGGATTTGAACTCAGATCTTCCTAACACTCTATCCACTGTGCCACTTAACTGCCGTGTTCCTCAGGTAGCACTGTATAAGATCAGAGGATTGTAGATTTGGAACTGGAAGGAACTATTGAGGTCTTTGAGAGGAGGAAACAGTATCCCTGAGAAGTCAATGCACTTGCCTAAGGACTCACAGGAGACAGGTAAGCTTTGAAAGTGGGAAAGCCAGGATTTGCAAAAATGTCAGACTGGGATTCAGGAGGCCTGCTCTCCATTCTCAGTTCTGCCACTAACTAGATGTGTGTGTGTGTGTGTGTGTGTGTGTGTATGCATCCTTAGGCAAAAATCACTTCAACCTGAGTTTCCTCTTTTATGAAATTCAATTCAATAACCATTTATTAAGAAATTACTTTGTGCAAGGCTCTATCCTGGATGCTGGGCATACAAAGATCAATATAAAACAGTCCCTGCCCTCAAGGCGCTTACCTTCTACTGGAAACAACATGGGCGAAGATAAGTAAATACAAATATGGCAGGTGATGCCACAGGCAAACCCGGTGGTTCCTCCTGAGCTTTACGCGCCTACATCTGGCATACTGCCCCAGTGTCTCCCACTCACAAAGAACAGTAGGCCAACATAATGATTAATTAATTAATTAACCACATGAGGGGAGTGGATGCCAGATGGTACTCCAGCTACTTGTGAGTAACCTACATTCCTTCCCACTTGGAGATCTCTTTCATAGTTGGTTTCCTAGGTTCAAGAGAGATCTAGAGAGATGATCTGGAATATATGACCTCATATCACCCCCAAACCTGAAGTCACTCTCACCTCTGTTCTTTGAACCTCCATTCTCTGTCGAATTGTTCCTTCCTCATTCATAGCCGTCTATTTCTAGGATTCAACAATTTGCCTTAAAATTCTTTTTAAAAAGTTGTTATTTATCTCTTTCCAAATATATCCCACCCACCCCCAATACCCAGAGAGCCACCCCTTGTAATGAACAATAAGAGGAAAAAAACCAGTTCAGCAAAGCTAACCAGTGCATGAACTGAGGCCAACAGTGTATGTAAGGCTTCACACCCATAGTCCCCTGCCTCTGCAAAGAAAGGCAGGAGGTGCGTTTTCTCATCTCAGGTTTGATCATCATAATTACCCAGCGTTCCATGATTTCTTCCTTCCATTTGACATGTTTTAGCCACTGCATTCATCATTTTCCTGGGTTTGCTTATTTCATCTGGTATCCATTCCTATAAATCTTCTTGTGCTTTTCTGAATTCTGTTGATCATTTCTTGTGTCACTGGGCTATTCCATCACCTACATGTATTACATTCATTTACTACTTACTGGAGGCAGCTAGGTGGCACAGTGAATAGCGAGTTGGATCTGGAGTCAGGATAAACCTAAGTTCAAATCCATCCTCAGACACTTACAAGCTGTATGACCTTGAGCAAGTCACTTAACCTTAGTTTACCTCAGTTTTCTCAACTGTAAAATGGGGACAAGAATAGCACCTATCTCCCAGAGCTGTTTGAGAATTAACTTAGATAATATTTATAAAGCACCACACACATAGCAGGTGCTATATAAATACTTTTGTTGTTTTTCAGTTATTTTAGACTCTCTATGACCCCATTTGGAGTTTTCTTGGCAAAGATATTGAAGTGGTTTGCCTTTTCCTTCTCCAATTCCTTTTACAGATGAGGAACCGAAGTAAACAAGGATAAGTGACTTGCTCAGGGTCACACAGCTAGTAAGTATCTAAGACTGGATTTGAACTCAGGTCTTCCTGACTCAAGGCCTGGCACTCTATCCACTGAGCCACCTAGCTGCCCCTATATAAATGTTAGTGTAATCCAAATCCAAGATCATTTTTATTATTACAATTATTGCTATGATTGTTGCAATTATTTTATTATAATGATAATTATTACCATTATTTCAGTCATTCCCTAGTCAGTGAATATCTGCTTCTAAATAATTCCCTCTTAAATGCCATGTGATTAATTGAAACAATCAGGTAAGACAGAAACCCCGAACACATTGGAAAAGGCTTTCAAACAGTTATCTACAGGATTCAATACAGTTTGTGTTATCCCCCCTTTCTCCTCAGACTCCTTCCCAGCTAGTAAGAGGGGGAGCACCAAAATGAAAGGATTTGGCCAATTTTTGACCTCATGAGGATTACCTCAGCCAGCTCTCTGTGTGAAGAGTGAGAGGGGAAATCACTGCAGCAAGGTTCTGATTGATCTTACCATGGCTGCATTTCACAGTTTAGCACTTAGCTCACTACATTTCATCTCACCCTGGTTGTTGTTAAGCAGGTTTTCATTTGTGTCCGACTCTTTTGTGAACCCATTTGAGGATTTCTTGGCAAAGATACTGGAATGATTTGCCATTTCCTTCTCCAGCTCATTTTGCAAATGAGGAAACTGAGGCAAATAGGGTCAAATGACTTGCCCAGGGTCACACAGCTAATAAGTGTGTGAGTCCAGATTTGAACTTAAGGAGATGAGTGTTCCTGACTCTAGTCTTGGTACTTTATCCACTGTATCATCTCATCCTGGTTGGTCCCAAATCCTGCTCAGGTCTGTTCTGCATTCATTCTTCTATTCCTGTCTATTCCTGATTCAGTGTTCTAGGTGTCCTCTCAGAGTGCCTGCACTACTCCAGGAAGAATCGTAGCTCTCACTTCCCTCTGCCACACTCAACAACCAGGACAGAAACATCAAGAACACCAGCTGCTCATAAAGAAAATTCAAAATGGCATCTAGGTGACTTTTTCTCTCTATCTCTAGAGCTTGTGAAACCAGAGGCGGAAAGTCTCTTTAATGACAAGAAAAGGACTCTGGGGAATGTGTACTTGAGCACATGTAATTTACTTGAGTCTCACTGATCCTTTATCTCAGCCCATTTCTTCAAAAAAAGTTCAAGTCATTTCAGAAGAGAGTACCACCATGGGAGGGTGGGATGGTGAAGTTAGAGAATCAGGAAAGAAGACTTCATGTAGAAGCTCGCTTCTGATCCAAGCCTTGAAGGGATCTAGGGGATCAAAAAAGCAGAGGTAAGTAAGGAGGGAGAGCATTCCAAGCATGAGGACAGCCTGCTCAAAGGCATTGAAACTGGAAATAGAGTACTGAGTATGGAGAACAAAAAGTAAGTTTAGTTTAGATGTAATATACAGAGTATAGGACAAAATGTAATAGATCGTCATTCTACAGGATTTGGGACCAACCAAGGATGAGATGATACAGTGCAGAGAGTGCCAGGTAGATTGGAGTCATACTGAGATGATCTTTGAATGACTAAGAAGCTTGTATTTTATCCTAGAGACAATAAGGAGCCCTTGAAGCTTCTTGAGCTAGGGATTGACCTGGTTATACTTGTGCTTAGTGATATCAGTTTGGTAGCTGTGTGGAGGATGGATTAGAAAGAAGAGAGACTAGAGGCAGGGAAATGAATATTGGTTCAAGCAAGAGCTGATGAGATTCTGAGCTGGGACAGAGTCTACCTGGGTGCTAAAGAAAGGGATGTAGGACTGTGGAGTCAATCTCACCTAACCTCATACTGGGGGCAAAAATAAAATAAAAATAAAAATTTTAGTATCATAGAAAAGGCAAGGAAATGTGTTCTCAACTATCAGGCATGCTTCTGTGAGGTCAGGAGTACTCAGGATTGTATTACAAAGGAAAAATCCAGAACAGGGACCTTGTCTGGCACTGTTGTAAAGTTGGATGCAGGGGAACCAAGGAAGAGGAACAAGTAAGGGTATGTCTTCTGTGGGATACTTGTAACTGAGAGATACAGAAGAGGACATTAGGGATCATCTGCTGGAAGCTGTGAAGGATGAGGGTCAAGGCCAGGGGAGAACTGGAACTTGATGAACCTGAGCAAGAGAGCCGATTGTTAAATTATCAGTGTGAGCATTTACACCTTGGAAATTAGCAAAAACTCCAAATCAGGGCTTGTTGATTTTATCCTTGTTTTGTTGGTTGTCTAGACTTAAGAAAGTGATGGGGAAAATGCAAATAATGAAGAGTATATGTAAAAGTGTGTCACGTGTATTATTTTCAGAGATCTGATTGTTAAGCAATTATCAGCACACTCCTGATTAAGGCCACCTTCTGGAGAAATACAGGTAAAGAAGGATGCAGGATAGGATAGTGGAAGCAGTGACCTGTGCCATCTTCTGGGAGCTATGGAAGACTGCAAGAAGAGAGAAAAGGTATATGGTTGGGACTACCAGAGAAACAGGTCATAGCTCTGGAGAGCTTCAATGGGAAACCCATACTGAAGAGCTGTACCAGCAACTTCACATGTTAATGTCCTGATGGGTTATTAGCATGTGTGGCTATGACTAAGGGTATGACTAAGTGACTGAGGGGATATAGACCTCTTGGAAAGAATTGCTCATAGACAGGTGTCATTATTTTCCATGCATTCTGTTGTAAGACTATTTTTTTTCTCTGACCTGTAAATAAACTGGTTCATTTTTTTAGCCTGGCAAACCGTGTGCTTGCAATGGGACTTGGCAACAATAATTCAACGCAATGAGTGTATTAAACTTATACAATGGTTACAAAGAGAGTTTTTTAAAAGGGAGAGCCCCTTCTATCTACTTTCTGGGTGGTATCAGATAGTGAGGTTCCCAAATCTTCTAGCAACAAGCCAGACAACACAGAAATTCCCCAAAGTGTACCCAGGCCCCTCTTGGCATATGAAGATTTTGACACAAGGATTACATGTATATACTCACACAATATTCTCTACCCCCCACACTCCCATATTTATATCTAGGCATACAAACACACACACACACACACACACACACACACACACACACACACACAGCCTTCTCTAACTATTATCCATCTGGCCCCAACAGGCCCAAATGGCAAAAGCCTGAAGGGGAAAGAATTTCCCATTTCTCTCCCTCTGAGCCAGACTGTCTTCTTTTTTCATGCTACCCACCCCAACCAATTCCCCTTTGGGAGCTGCAAACTGGCCCAACTCTGCTGCCTTTGGAGATGGGGAACAACTTGATCTGTTTTTCAAATATTTGGAGTTTTCTAAAGATCAACATTTTTTTAAAATCCGTGTATAATTTAAGAGCAATTTAATCCATATGTTTCTGATTCACTCGCACTTAAACCTTCAAAATATTGATTTTTAAGACCCATTTGATGTCTAAGGAGGCTTTTTAATAAGCTTTTTAAAGCTCTTTAAACCCAAACCCTGGAGGCCATGCCAGGGGCCCACCAGCCCCAGCCCCCACCCCAGGGTCAGGTTCGTATGAAGCTTAGTCTTACAATCTTGGAGCAGCTCTCTCTCCTCTTGGGTTGCAATGTGACCCCACTGCCATGCCAGGTCAGCCATTACACTGCCTACTCCCAGGCCAGAATAGTTTTTCTCCCAATGAGTGCTAACTCTACTTATCAACTCATGCCACCTGCCAAAGCTCCTATCTGGGATCAGCTAAACCCTGTTGCCTTTCTCCATGATCCCTCAAGGTCATTCCTTAAGTCTGGGTATGAGGATGATGCTCACTAGATACAGCCACAAACCAAGGGCCCAAAACAATTCACTTCTCTTTCCTGAGACCAGCATAGGTACAGGCTTGGGAATGGATTGGAAGAGTTTCTATCTCTGTGATGGAAACTATTCTGTCGCAAACATTCAACTTTAACTGTACCCATTTCTCAGTGAGACCAAAACCATCTTATGAGTATTGCTTAAAGGAACTAGGGCTTTTTTAATCTACAAAAGAGAAATGGTAAAGGAGAATGAAGCCCATCTTCTGGTATTGGAAGAGTCACCATACTGAAGAAGGAGTAGACTTGTTTTGCTTGGCCCTAGAGGGCAGAGCTAGAAGTAATGAGTGGTTATTGCAAAGAAGCAAATTTAAACCTGATGTTAGAAAAAAAAATTCCAACAATTAGAACTTTCCGAAATGAAAAGAGGCAGTAAGTCAATTATGGAAGGGAGTAGGTACCCCTTCAAGTGGCTGAATGGCCACTTGTCATATATATTATAAAGGGAATTCTTTTTTAGCTATATGTTGGTCTCTGGAGTTCCTTCCAACTCTGAAATTCTGTGAAATTATATGTGAAATGATATCGATGTGAAATTATAACGATGTATCTTTTAGACATGATAATATTTTGATTGAATGGGGAGTGACTGACAGGCGGTGTACCTGAAAATCAATGTTGGATGTATAAATCATGAGAAGAGAGATCCAGAGAAAAGACATCTGTTGGAAAAGTTTGGGTTCAAACAATATGATCCTTTGATCTAGGTCAGAGGGCTCCCGTGAGGTTCCAGTTAGGAAAGGCTCCAGTAAGGAGCTACTAAGGAGAGTTGATTGGTATGTGTATGCCCTGGAAGGTAAGAGATAAGTTCAGGGAGATTTTCATGAACAGGAACTCAGGGTAGTGTTACTGCCTTGGAACGTACAAGGTCAGCCAAGGATATAGTCTACAATGAACCCAAGGTCATGAGAGCCAAAGACCCAAAAAGAAAGGATGCGACTTCCTTAGCATTCAGAGAAGAAGAAAGAGTACTATAACCTGGGCTAGTGGAACCAAAAGGCTTAAGTGGAAATTATTTTACAAGATTTATTGTCTTAAATTTGATCAAGCTATATTAAATAACTATTCTGTGTATTTATAACTTGCTTGTCTAATCCCCAGAGATTTCCTTATGCTGTCGGAAAGTAGTCCCTGCATCTCACATGTCTAACTGAGCATGTGCTGTGCCAAAAGCATAGGAAAAAGAATTTCTGTAGGAAGGTAAAAATGAAAGGTCACAGTCGCAAGGGAACATCCATGAACTCTTATGTGTAGGGCGTGAAAAGATGCCAAAGGAAGAAAAGTCAGACAGCTTTTCATTTGGGGAAATCTTGGCCTACTTCAGTGCAAGCCCTATTCCCTTTCATGCTTCGCCATCCATTGAGATTGGCACATTCCTGATACTGATCATCTGTATTGTGCTACCCACAAATATAAAGTAATGAGGCTGCCTTCACTCCCTTTGTAGAGCATTAAGACCATGCATGTATTCCAGTGGTATACCAGTGGTCAAACCACGTCTGGAACTCCCCTGTGCAAGTTGCCTCCACAGCCAGTGCCCAAGACAAATTTGAGTCAATCTTTACAGTCACTTGCAAGCAGTCTTATTATCCACCGCCTGATCTATCAGACTTGGCTCCAAATGACTTTGGGTGGTTTCCAAAAATCAAATCCTCCAGCCAAGGAAGAATATTTCACATCACTGAATAACTTCCAAACTTCCTTGTCATTGAAAATGTTCAAGTAGAGACTGGATGACCGCCTATGGGGGATGCAGACTAATCAATCAATTGAGTGATTGACCTTGCAGAGAAGATACATGCTTCAGGCTAGAAGGGCCTTTCAAAATCAGGGACTCTGGAATTCTGGGGTTGTATGAGTCACCAAAGTCTCTAGAGATCATTACAACAATAGGTACTTAACATGTCTTGAGCAATGGAAGCATGCTTGAAATCATTTACATGTATTTATGTAATAAATTTATATTTTTTTATAAATAACTCACCCAGCATAACAGCTATGAGAAGCAACATGGTGTAATGGGCACTGAGAATGGAATAGAAAAGGCCTGAGTTCAAATCTTACTTCAAATCCTTACTAGCTGTGTCACTGTAGACAAAGCACTTAATTCTCTGTGCCTCAGTTCCCTCACATGTAAAACTAAGGAATTGGACTAAATGGCTTCTAAGATTCTTTCCAGTTCTAAATTTGTGATCCTGTAGGGATATTATTCATTCATTAAACTGTTGTTCACATGACATTAGGGTCACATGTTTATTACTAATATCACATTTTTGTTCAACTATCCACTGATCTATGTCATGACTCTTCAACTACACTCGGAGCTCTTAAACTTTTTTGTATCATGAACTACTTTGGAAACCTGGTAAAGTCTATGGGCTCTTTTTCAGAAAAACATTTTTAAATGCATAAACTATAATACATAGGATAACAATGGAATCCTATTATATTGAAAAACAGGTTTAAAATTTTTTAAAGTAAATTCATAGATCCAAAGTTAAGAACCCCTAAACTACCCTGAAGACTTTCTTAAGAAAAGGTGCCCAATTTTATCCCTCTGAACCCAACCCAGGCCAAGCTATGCAACAAGTGGTAATAAAGACTAATTTTATGAGAGTTCTGCTCCTTCTTTTGCTGGGACTTTAGTGTTAGGAAAACAACTATTTCTGCAGATGTTAGGGGTAGAAATTCCAACCTGCCCTTTGCAGATTTGAGATCCAGGGAATGATCTCTCATTTATGTGAGAGATATGTCCATCATGTCCTTCAATATGTCTATCCCTCTGAAAGCTACCTGTAGATTGGTTCTATTTGGATCCCTCATATATTCAAATACATAGCTCAAAGAGGCCCTGTTCCAAGTATCTATCTCCCAGATCAGGCTAAGAGACACATAAATTAAAAACAGAAATTATTTAATGAAACAGAATTGAAGATAAATAGTGGTGAGCTGGATGAAACAAAGATTCTTGGCACTTCTCCCTGAATTTTGCTGTCCCCAACTGTCTCCCTTGGCTCCTAATTAACCATTCTGAGTCCCCAGAATAATAGGAGAGAGAGGAAAACTCCTCAGCTCAATCAGAACTTACCTGCTCAGTGGAAACTGTTAGGAAGTTATAGGTCACTGGAAGCATTTTCACCTGGTGTCCCTCCTCTGCTCAGGGATCCTTACAGGCTAGTGAGACTCCAAGATTCCATGTGTTTTTAACACATACCCACCAAAGCTCTGCATGGCTGCTCTCCACTCCTGTGTTCTTACACTCTCAGACACACCACTGCTTATCAAGCCATCATTTTCCATCTCTCTCCATCTTTGCTCCTCCTTTCCTGGTTTCTCTCTCTCCTTCATGCCTGTGTCTCCTATACCTTCCTAAGACTTCCACCCTTTGTTTCAAACAGCATATGTTTTAACTCCAATACACAGACTTCTGGGAGACTCCTTCTAATAGATAGGCTCTTGGTCCCAAAACATTTTGGGAAGATGATGTCCTTGAACAGGTTCCACTTTGACACTTAGTAAATGTGGCAATTTTTCAATGCATAGCATTGATAACTGCTCTTCTGTGGGTCTCAGACGTGAGTCTGTGGTTACAGAGACTACATCTGTGTCTTTCTGTGTACAAATCCCAGCTCAGAACTCAGGTCTGAGAAAAGTCTAATAGATGCTTAGGGAAGAAGGAAAAAAGGAGGAGGCACAACCTATTCCACCATTTGGAATTCCCTCCCTACAGAGGGACCTTCTGTCATTGAAAGAGGTGTGGTTCTAATGCCAGCTCTGCCATTAACTTGCTGTGTAACCTTGGACAAATCACTACACCCTCCCAAGCTCCATTTCCTCATCTGTAAAATGAGAGGAATGGCCTCAATGACTTCAGAGCTCCCTTTCTAGGTCTAGAACACTGGGAATCTTCCTTGCCTAAGTAAATCCTGCCCATCCTTCACTGCCCAGCTCCAAGACTCCTCTATTCCAAGGGACATTTTGCCCACTTCTCTGAACCTGTAGGGCAGTTATAAACTGTAATTTATACACTTCCCGGTATCCTTACTCAATTGTTCTCCCTCATTCGAGTGTCCTATCTTCCTAATCTGAATAATAGCTATTGATATAACTAAGGCTCGTGAAGCGTTTCATAAACATTATCTCATGATATAGGTGCTATTATTATCTCAATTTTACAGATGAAAAAAATGAGGTAAGGGGCAGCTAGGTGGCGCAGTGAATAGAGCACCGGCCCGGGAGTCAGGAGGACCTGAGTTCAAATTCGGCCTCAGACACTTAACACAAAAACTAGCTGTGTGACCTTGGGCAAGTCGCTTAACCCCAATTGCCCTCCAAAAAGCAAAAAAAAAAAAAAAAGAGGTAGAAAGAGGTTAAAAAACTGCCCAGGGTCACACAACTAGCAAGTGTCTGAGGCAGTATCTGAGCTCAGGTCTTGATGACTCCAGGTATGGAATTCTATCTACTGGACCATCTATCTGCCCCCTATTTTTTAAATAAAAGTTCCCTGCAGGCAGGGTCCATTTCTTACATCCCTTTGTTTCCCCAGCAGAGAAGTAGACTCAGACTCAAGTCCAAAAGTCCAATAGTACAAAACAAACTCACAACATTAATTTGCCCAAGATTATATAGCAAGTTAATGGCAGAGCTGACATTAGAACCACAGCTCTTTCAATGACAGAAGTTCCCTCTGTAGGGTGGGAATTCACTGTAGTGTGGGCAGTGCTGAAATAGTCTTCAACAAAGACTTTTGGTGTTCTTTCTCACTATATTTGATATATTTGGTTCAAATGAATTTGTCATAGACCAGGTACTCTTCTGCTCAGTTAGAGTATTTGGTATGGCCCAGGAACTCCTCTGCTAATCCATTGTTGCTAGCCTAGAATTTATGCACAGTCCTCTCTACTATTTACAAGACACAACCGCTACCCTCTCCTGCCATTCCCCAGGAAAATTCTTCTTTCTATTAAGGATTCTTGTTCCTAGCATCCTTGGTGCTTTCCACCCATAGCATTCTGGAGAATGGAATATTTTCCAACAAATACAGAAGTAGTTGGAGGTTGAATGATTCATTGGGGATATTGGAGATGGGATTCATGGTTGGGGATTCATTGCTTTCAGATGAACATTTGGATCTCCTACAAAATAGAATTTACAATCACTAAGGATGCTGTCCTACCTACCACTACCACCCCAGTTATTGACTACTGTGAACTGTTGTTATTACATAATTGTTCCCTCATTGGAAAATTAATGTATTTTAGTTCAATTCAATTCAACAAATATTTACTGAGGGCCCACAGGTAGAAACCTGTGCAATGGGTTGGTAGAGATATAACACTTAGCTAGAATGTAGTCTTTGTTCCCTTGGATCTTACAGTCATAGGAGAAAAAGCACATATATAGAAAAATATAATACACATGATGTGTTATTATGTGGATTAGATGTGGATTACAGAAGCAGTGTAGTATAATAGAAAGAGTGCTGAACCTGGGGTCAAAACTCCAGGGTTCAAATTCTGGCTCTAGTATTTGCTAGCTAGTCAGCATGGTAGAATACAGAGCACCTTGGATAACCATAGGGTCAGGGGGAGGGGGGGGTTGTGTTTGATCCCCTGCTCTGCTAGGACTTAGGAGTGTGCTGATAAATGTTTAACAACCATATTTCTGAGGTGAGGGGTGGAGGGCTTGGGGGATTGCACACTCAATGTGTTTTGAAGTTTAATCTACATGATAAACATTTTTCTATAACTCTCTTAAGTCTAGACAAACAATAAGACAATAAACCGTCTTGATTTGTAGCATTTGCTGAACCTTCCATCCTTTGTTTAAAACAGCATGTGTTTTAACTTCAACACACAGACTTCTGGGAGACTCTTTCTAATGAACAAGGCTCTTGGTCCCAAAACACCCAAAACATTTTGGGAAGATAATATCCTGGACAGGTCCCCTCCACTTGCCACTTAGTAAATGTTACCATTTTTCAATGCATGGCCTCGATACTGCTGGTGTAAAATGCACATACTGCAAATAAAACAATAGACTCTCAGGGGCCCGTTTGAGCTGGCTCCAGCAAACCTCTGACTGTGTTAAGTCCCTCCATCTGTCCAAGTCTGTTTCTTCACCTCCTCATTTCTCACCTGGCAACTCTATTTTAGGACTTCTCCTGCTTTCCCACCATGTCCCAGGAAGCTCATTATTGGGAAAACCTCATCCTGCAAGATCCCCATCAGCCTTAGTAACTCATGACCGCCTCTGTCCCTCTGACTGGAAGGTGGGGCCATAAACTCCAAAACTTCCATTTAAGGAGGCAGCTCAGTTCAGAGCATTTCACTTCTCACCTGGCTGCTCTGACTTTTCTAGTTTGCCTTCATTGCAGCCCTCCCTTCCCATCTCTGTTTTTCAGCCTCCTTGTGTGCACTATCTTCCCCCACTAGATTGTAAGCTCCTTGAGGGCAGGGACCATCTTCTTTCTTATTTGTATCTCTAGCACTTAGCACAGAGTCTGGCACATAGTAGGCACTTAATTTTTTTAAATAAATGTTTATTGACTGACAGACCTGGAAAATAAAGGAGTTAGACTGGATGGTCTCTATGGTTCCTTCCTGCTCAAAATAAATTGGATGTACAATAGTAGGCACTATATCAATGCATTTATTATTTTATTATTAGTTGCTTCATGTTGCTGAGCTTCATTTTCCTTACCTGCAAACTGGGGATGTGATATCATCAATTGGGTTACTTTGATCAGTGCCCTCTACATTATAAACATTTTTTTTCCATCACTTTCTTAAGTCTAAACAATCAACAAAATAATAAATCAAGTAAAATAAATAAATTATAAAATTAAGTATAACAAAATAAATAAATCAAGTGCACTCTTCAGCACTCAGGACCAGGGTATGTATTGTCAATGGCTTGCTCAGTCCCACCTTTCATGCTCACTGCCAAACACCAAAGGGTGTTTTGAGGTCAATGTCAAGGTCCCAGAGACTGTCTCAGACTTCCAGATAAGTTGTCCTTTGTCAGTAGAACACCCTCCCTTAACCACAGTGTGGATCGGTCTTACTGTCAATCAGATCATGGCTCAGCCCCCATCCTATTAGCTCTTTCTTTTTCCTCTTCCCCTCTTAAAAAGATGTATATGGGGGTGGCTAGGTGGCATAGTGAATAGAGTACCAGCCCTGGAGTCTGGAGAATCTGAGTTCAAATCCAGCCTCAGACACTTAACACTTCTTAGCCGTGTGACCTTGGGTAAGTCACTTAACACCAATTGCCCTGCATTCTCCCCTCCAAAAAGAAAAAAAAAAAGTATGTGTAGACATTCTTCGCTGATCTAAATTAGGCTGCTAGTTCATGGCTACAGGGTTGGATAGAACCCTGACTCCACATTACAGCCACTCCTCTACCCAGCTTCACATGGCCTGCTTCCTGTGCAGTAACACCCAGGGGCCTTGTGCCACCTGCTCGGAATCTGAGACTCTGTTGAGTTTCCATATTTCCCTGAAACCCTTATTGTGAAGTAGAATGTGCTGGCAAAATCCTTCAGCTTCTACCCACAAGGTACAGCCTAGCCATTAGAGACTGAGCATCCATTGCAATACAGGAACTACTTGGGTCTTGGGCACCATTAAGATCCTTCTCTCTTTTTCACCTCCAAACTCCTTGCTATGAGGTCATACTGATGATGTCAGATAGGGAAACAGGTGATACTAGGATAATAATCCTTGTACTAACAACAGTATCATTGTAAGGAAAGTGCTCTGCAAACCTTAAAATGTTAAATGAATATGAGCAGTAATTAGAGGGGCAAAGCAAATTGCTACAAAAGCAGAAATAAAGGTCAGAAATTTCCTAAACTAGGTAGGAAGGAAGACTTCCATTATTTATGCCACATGGAGGAAGATTGAAATTGGGTAGAAGCCCACTTTGCATAAGTAAGAGGTCTTTCAAGAGTCTCAGGACTACGTGAATATGGAGAGATCTTGGACCTCCATCTGGAAGTGCCCTCTCTGTTATGGGTACATGCCAGACAAAAATGCCAAAGGTTGCAGAATGGGAACTCCTGGAGCCAGGTTACCCGGGATCCTCCTTGGAGAATCATTGAATTCAGAGCTGGAAGGCGGTCTTAGAGGTCTTCTAGTCCCACTCTTCCATTGTACAGATAAGGAAACTGAGGCATAGAGAGATTAAGTGACTTTTCCAACCTGACGAGGTAATAAATTGGATCATAGGTTTAGAAATGAAAGGGGCTTGAAAAGTCATTGAGTCTGATTCCATCATTTTACAGATGAGGAAACTGAGGCATGGAAAGGTTAAGTGACTTGTTAAGCATCACATAATAATGTCTGCAGCAGGATTTGAACTCAGGGCTTCCTGAAGTCACTCCCAAGCCCTCTCTACTGTGTCACGTAGTTGTCAAGATTTGAATCCAGGCCCTCTAACTCTCCATCACATATTCTCTCCAATACATCACAACTGGAGGAACAGCTTACCTACCAGAAGGCTCAGGCCCTTCCTCTCAGGCCCACCAGACTGATTATCAAAAACATCAGGCTAACAAAAAGGTCTCCCCTCTCCCCTTGCAGAATGGTTTTGGGGTGGCGGGAGCACTGTGGGGAGGATTAGGGAAACCCATTTCTTTTCCCTGCCTAAAAGGGACTGGGCCTATTTTGTCAAAATTCCCTGGAATGGAGAAATGGGACAGAGGCTTTAGCTAAGTCCAGCTGGGGAGTCTATGAGGACAGGGATTAAGTCCATCTTTGCTGATCCCCTCTCCAGTAAGCTCCGAGGAGCTCCTGTCTGGGAACAGGCTTCAGGGCACCAGCATCAACCAGGGTTTATCCCTTCTCAGTATGTTTTACATTATGCTTGGATCACGACTGGGACATTTTCCTCATTTCCCATCAGAGCGGCAAGACTGCAAAGCAAGGAAGAACCCCTAACTTGCAAAGAAAACATTCCAATTGGGTTATTTGCTGTAATGATTTCCTTCAACTCAACAATCTTAACTTAGGAAGTCAAATAGAAACTCAGCCTGTGGCCACCCCTCCTTCCTGCCAGACCAGATGGGAAAGCTCTGAATAGGCTTGGGATGGGAGATGAGCCATTGTACATGCCTTCGGCCTTCTGGCTTCTTCTTCAATCCAATTTAATGACACAAGAACTTAATGAAAATATTTATTTAGCAGAGGCAGCTAAGTAAGTGGTGTAGTGAACCTAGAGTCAAGAAGACCTGAGCTGATTAAATCTCCCCTTAGATATCTTCTATTTGTGGGGCCGTCAATACGCCCCCTGTCTGCCTCAGTTTCTTCATAGGTCAATTAGGATAATAATAGCACCTATGAGGGTAAAATGAGATGACATTTGCAAAGAGTTTCGCAAACCTCAAAGTGGTATATAAATGCTTGCTATAGTATCATGAGCACTTAGTAGGTGTTCAATAAATACTTGCTGATAGATGGATGAATCCTTCTAGGATTATTTCATTTGGGAAGAGTCAGTTAGGGGTTAGATCATCCAGTAAAAACCAGACAACTCTCCCCCAGAGAGGGAGGAAGTTATACAGTTTGGAGACCCTCAAGGAGCCATAGAACCATGGGACCATAGATTTAGAGTTGAAAGGGAATTTGGAGGTCATTGAAAATGATCCTCTCATTTTGCAGGTGAGAAAATTGACATGCAGAGAAGGGAAGGCTTATCCAAAGCCATATAAATAGCAAGGTCAGGATTGAAGCCCAGTCCCTGAATGCCAAATCCAGTACTCCCTTCCTACATCTCTCCTTGGGGTTCTTTTATCTTCCTCCTTCCCTCTCTTCCTTCCTTCCTTTCTTTCCCTTTTCCCTTCCCTTTCTCCATTTCCTTTCATTCACCTTTCCTTCCTTCCCTTTCTCCCTTATTTCTCTTCTTTCTTTCCCTCTTTTCTTCTCTATTTCTTCTTTCTTCCTTCCCTCACTTCTTTCCTTCCTTTTTTCCTTCTTTCCTCCTTCCTTTCTTTTTTTTTCATTTTCTTTCCTTTCTTCTTTCATTTCTTTTTTCTTTTCTTTCTTTCTTCCTTCTTTTTTCCTTCATCTCTCTCTTTCCTTCTTTCTTTTGCCTTCCTTACATTCTTTCTCCTTTCTTTTTTCTTTTCTTCCTTTCTTCCTTCCTCACTTTATTTCTTTATTTTTTCAGATAATTATTCTGGATATAAAGTGTTACTCCTTTCTTCATGAGAAAGATGTGATTACTTTCTTTTTTAGATTATTATTTTCAATGACTAAGCATTTATTTTCTTTCCCTCCCACCTTCCCCTCCCCAACTGAAAAAGAAAGAAACCTTTACCACAAATATACAAAGTCAAGAAAAAAATTCTTATATTTTCCATGTCCAAAAACATACGTCTCCTTCTACATCTTGAGCCCATCACCTCTATCTCTTTACCTTGAGTATTTTCATGGATTGTAAACAATATGAGCCAGTTATGTGATGCAGTAACCTAAAAAATTAATGTGATCTTGACCTGCATCAAGAAAGTCATAGCTCCCAGCAATTAGAGGGGGTCTACCCTCATTGCATTCTGCATTAGTTAAATCATATTTGGAGTAACGTGTTTGGTTCTGAGCAAGAAGGCCATTAATGAACTGGAAAGTGTTCCAGAGATTCCTCTGGTACCATGTAAGGACCAGGTAAAGAGATTCCTCATCATGGGTACTCTGGAATCATGATGGGTCATTGATTTGATTGGAGTTCTTAAGTCTTTCAAAGTTCTTCATTTTTACAGTGTTGTAGTTGTATAAATTGTTTTCCTGGTTCTACTCACTTCACTCATCAATTCAAACAAGTCTTCCCAGTTTTCTCTGAAGTCATTCTTTTCATTATTTCTTATGGCACAATAACATTTCATTAATAACAACTAGCATTTATATAACACTTTGTTTTGCAAAGGTTTTTTTGATGATTTAATTATTTTTATTATTATTTGCTTTTTGGAAGGGGGAGGGCAGGGAAATTGGGGTTAAGCGACTTGCCCAAGGTCACATGGCTAGTGTTAAGTTTCTGAGGCTAGATTTGAACCCAGGTCCTCCTGACTCCAGGGCCGGTAGTCTATTCACTGTGCCACCTAGCCACCCCTTTTGCAAAGTTTTTTTTACAAGTATTATCTCACCTGATCCTCATAACAATCCCTTGAGGTAGGTACTGCTATTATACCCATTTTGCATCTGAGGAAACTGAGGCAGACAGAAGTTAAATGATTTCTCTAGAACCATACAACTGTTAAGTGTCTGAGGCCAGACTTGAGCTCACATCTTCCTGATTCCAGGCCCAACCCTCTATCCACTGTGCAAACTGTCTCTAAATTGTATTCATATACCATATTTTTTCTAGTCACTTTCCAATTGATGGGCATTCTCTTAGTTTCCTGTCCTTGGACACTACAAAAAGAGCTGTTCTAAATATTTATGTACATCAGTACTTTTTCTTTTTAATCTCTTTGAAGCATAAGTAAGTATTGTTGCTGGGCCAAGGGGTATGGACAGTTTAGTAATTTTTGTGGCATAGTCCATACTTTCTAACATGGGACTGATAATTGAAGTGGTTTAGCCTGTTGAAAGGGTTCTGGGGACAGTTGGTGTGTCTTACTCAGTGCTGGGAAAATACACATAACATCTGATTGCCTTAAAGCCTTGTACACTTTATCTGTTTAAAGTGTCCTAACAAGTGGAAGCCTTGCTTGAAGACTTCCAATGAGGGAAACCCACGACCTCGTAGGGCAATGCATTCCACTTTTAGGTCTCCCTAAGTATTAGAAAGTGTTTCTTCACATCAAACCTGAAGTACCTTCTTTGAAAATTATAGCCATTCTGGTTTTGCTCTAGGGACAAAAAATAAATCTAATCTTTTTCTTTTTTTTGCTTTTTGGAGGGGGGAAGGCAGGGCAATTGGGGTTAAGTGACTTGCCCAAGGCCACAGGGCTAGTAAAGTGTTAAGTATCTGAGGCTGAATTTGAACTCAGGTCCTCCTGACTCCAGGGCCAGTGTTTTATTCACTGTACCACCTAGCTACCCCCTAAATCTAATCTTCTTGTACATGATATGTGAATATTTCAAATACTTGGACATAGCTTTCATGCACCCCCATGAATCTTTTCTCATAAAAGCAAAATGTCCCCAGTTCCTTCAACAATATAGTTGAACTCCTATGACATAAACTCAAGGTCCTTTACAAACCTAGTTGCCCCCCTCTAGATGCTCTCTTATTGCCCAGAACTGAACGTGATGCTCCAAATGTGATTTGACTAACACAGAGTACAATGGGGTGGCCCCCCCCTCCTAATTCCTGGAAGCTATGGTTCTCTTAATGCAGCTCAAGTTCACATTACTTTTTTTGGCTACCATATCACATAACTGACTTACATTAAGTTTACAATCCATTAAAATACTCTAGTATTTTTTAGACAAATTGCTGTCTAACCATGTCTCTTCTATTTCCTACTTGCAAAGTTGATTTTTTTAACCCAACTGTAATACTTTATAATTATCCATATAGATTTTCATTTTATTAAATTTAGCATTGCCACAACATGTGTGCATCCTGGTCACACTCTTTCCAAGATGAGTCTACTCTTCCTATTGAAATTGTGTGTATTTTGAGAGAGTGTGGCCAAGGTTTTCCGGGGAAAATCTTCTGTTGCTACTTTTTTACTATGTCATTTCACTAAACGTCTTTAACGAGGCAATTGTGCCTTCCAGGTGACTAATAAATGTAAATACATTGGTAGGGGCTCATAAGCTATGGCTTTTGAATGGATGGGGACCCACAGAATACTTTAAACCGACAGCAGCTTTTCTTTGGGCCTCAAATTTGAGAGGGAAGTGCCCCACGTTCTATATATGCATGCATGGAGATGAATTCCTCTTTTACCTAAAATGACATATTTAAGAAACACGAATGAAACATTTGACCTTTTTTATAATTTTTAAATAAAATTTTTGTTTATTCTAATACTTTTGTGAAAGAGAAACATAGCCCTTGTTTCTCTGCTTTAAATAGAATAAGTTAATAGAACACTTTTTCTGGTGATAACTCTTGGAGTAAACTACCTTCTTTCTTACCCCCTCTACTAAAGAAAAATTATATTATCTTCACAACAAAGCTGTGAAGTAAATAGCAATAATAGCTAGCATTTGGGGAGGCCAGGTGGTGCAGTGAGTAACAGTGCCAGCCCCAGAGTCAGGAGGACCCAGGATTGGTTCCGGCCTCAGATACTTAACACCCACACAAAAAAAGAACTGGCCGTGTAACCTTGGGCAAGTTACTTAACGCCAATTGCTTTAAAAATAATAATAATAGCTAGCATTTATATGGCACTTTAAGATTTACAAAGCACTTTGACTCATTTGATTTTCACACTAAACCTGTGAGGAAGGTGCTATTATCATTCCCATTTTACAGATGAGGAAACTGAGGCACAGAGCCATTAAGTAATTTGCCTTGTCACACAGATACTATGTATTTGGGGACAGAATTGAACTCAAGTCTTTCCAGCTCTAAGTGCCCTCATCTATCTACTGCATTACCAACCTGCCTTATGTGAACTGGAAGAAACCTTAGAGATTCTCTAGTCAGACTCTCTCTGATTTCAAAAGGTGAATTGAAAAGTATTATTCATGGAATAAAATTTATTTACTTTTAGTTTACAAGATTATTACCACAATTCCACCCCCCCCCCATGGGGGCATACAATCAAGTATAGTATCTGCAAATACTTTCACATTAGGTATTAGTCAGGTTATAAAGAAGGATTGTAACAGATGAAATGAAGAATGGGAAAGAGGAAACAAAACCAAACAAGAAAACGAAAAAGGGCAGGTATTTTGCTTCAATCTGGGTTCCATCTCAGTTCTTTCTCTGGATGTAAACATCTCTCTCCATCATGAGTCTTTTGGGTTTGACTTATGACTCTGGATTGCTGAGAAGAGTCCAGTGTATCAAAGTTGGTCGTCACCCATACGTTGTATCTGTAATTGTGTACAAATTCCTCCTGGCTCTACTCTTCTCACTCAGTATCAGTTCTTGTAAGCCTCTCCAGGTAAATATGAAGTCCATCCGCTCCTCGTTTCTTATTGCACAATAAATACTGTATTCCATAACATGCACATATCACAACTTGTTCAGCCATTCCCCAATTGACGGGCACCCCCTTAATTTCCAATTCTTTGCTACTACAAAAAGAGCTGCTATAAATATTTTTGTACATAAGGGTCTTTTTCCCACTTCTATGATCTCTTTGGGATACAACCCTAGCAGTGGTATTGCTGGGTCAATGTAATGTAATGCCAAGGAAAGGCAACTTCCCAAGGTTCAAAATACCAGCATAGGTGCTCTCCATTTTATTCAGTGACAAATTAAGAACAGAGAAGATCAAAATATGACATCATTCAAAATACAGCATTTACTAAGTGTGATTAAATAATCTCCAAGTACTACCCCACCCCAGGACCTTCCATTCCTTCAATCAATTACAAAGTCTCTGTTCTAAATACTACTCCACCCCTAGGCTGTACCTTCATTTTAGTCCACCACAAAGTCCCTCTTCTCAAATGGAGATTAGTTTCCAAACATAAGTAAAGTACATTCATTTGTTCAACCATAGAACACAAAAAGGTCAAAAGTTCCCCACCCCTGGATCACAATTGAATCTACCCCAGAGTTACATCAAGTTTAAGCACAGCACTTAATGCTCAAATGGAGGTCTTTTCTTCATCTTGACACAAGGCAAGTTCTCAGCAATCTTAGTTCCTGGGGAGACAAGGCTTAGCAAGGCCACAAGATACATTGCCAGTCTCTTCATTGATTCATCCTCTGTCTGCAGAACAGTCCTAGAACCCCTGAAAACATTAGCAAAACCCTCTCCCAGGATTTCTGTAAACATACAACAAGAAAATCTTTCTTCAGGGCTTCTGAACCAACAGAAAGGTTCCCAGACCCCTGCAACAACAGCACTGTCCTTCACCAGTGGACAGTATTCACTCTCTGTCTGCAGGACAGTCTCAGGAGCTCTTAACCAACAGCCAGGTTCCAGGACTTCTTCAACAGGACTGTCTTTCACCAGTGGACAAATCTGGCAAAACAACATCAAAACAGACAGACAAAGTACCAGCAAAACAGCCATGTCTCCTCAGTCCTTGGCAGCTCCAGGGCCAGGTCTCAAAAGTCCAGGGCAATTCAAAGTAGCCCTCAGCAATCCTCTCAGTCTCTCTCTGCCTCCATGAGGGTGCTGCTTCCAAAAAGTTCTTCTGCCTCTCCTTGTGTCTCAAAATCTACGTCACCAGCTCCTCCCAGTTTGTGTCTCTCTTTTCAAGTCAACAAGTCCATCCCACAGGTGGGATTAACAAGCTCTAGGTTTTAACACAATCAATTTGAAAACCAAAATACAGGGGGATCTTTATATTCCATTACTATCACAGTCAACGGGTATGAAATTATTTATAGCCCTTTGGGCATAATTCCAGATTGCTTTCCAGAATAGTTGGATCCGTTCACAACTCCACCAGCAATGCATTAGTATTCCAATTTGTCCATATCCTCTCCAGTATTTGTCATTTTCCTGTTTTGTTATCTTAGCCAATCTGACTGGTAAGATGTGGTACCTCAGATTAAACTCTCATTTTAGAGGTAAATGAGACTAGAGAAATTAAATGATTTGTCCAAGGTCATACAGGTAACATAAAGCACAGTTAGGATTTGAAAGGGGCTATAGGCACAATGCCCTTATATACAGCTATACTTGAGCCTCAGGATGCCTGAGCTCAAACAGCTCTGAAGCTTCCTTGCTCTATGACAATAAGCAAATTTACTTGATCTCTATGAACCTCAGTTTCTGAATTTGTAAAATGGGTATAATATTCAAGGTGGGAGTGGGCAGTGTATTTAATAATATTAGCTAACATTTACTTATAGCACTAAAGTTTATAGAGTGTTTTCCTTACAACAACCCAATCATTTCGTTAACACAAATATTATTCTTATTTTACAAATTAATAAACATGGTCCCTGGCTTCAAGGAGGTCACAATCGAATGACCTGTATATTTATAGACATACACAAAACAGAAGGAAGAAGTGACTTATAAGTCACTGGTGACTAGAAAGAAATAGAATTCACCTTGGATCTCTGACTGTTTGGGTGATTTAGCTATGGCTATTAGTGAGTGGATTATATCAGTAAAGAGAGTCAGACTGGCTGTTTCCAAAGACAATGGAGCTGCCTAGTAGCTTGAACCATGACGCAGTGCTGTGTGTCCCAAGGGAAACTGAGTCTGCCTAGAGCATGAGAAGTCTGAATAACTCCAGATATGATAGATAAACACAGAGGCACCATTCTGCAATGACCTGATGAGGAACCTCTTTGAAGAGAGTGAGAGCTGTCCTCTAAAGGCAGGCACATAATCCATGCCTAGACCCTTAATCAGAGCCCAGACAACCGGCTAAGGCCAGCCAGGGCCTGTTCTCTGCTGGCAAAGCCATCAGGAGACCAAAGTTGCTTCCACACCAGACTAAAGCATCTGAGGAGGGTTTTTAGGGAAGATCTCCCAGGACAGCAGCCAGATAAATGGAGGATATTATTTAGAGTTCCCTCTCATATATTTATTATAATAAGGGGCAAGAGAAGAAGACAGGACTAGAAAAGAGGATATTATGTCAATGCCTATTGTTCTGTGAAACCTAAACTATAGATTTGTAAATTACTATGAAGCTCAACTTTTGGCAGTAGTATCCTTAATAACAGCAGAGATGAGGTATATAAACATATATCCTAAAAATATGTACTGTGGTATATAGAATAATATAGTAATATTAGGAGACAGTGATGATGCCTTGGTGGCTGGGGGAATCGAAAAGCTGTTACTCTGGATGACTCTTTTCTAGGGCCCTTTTAAACCTTGAACAACAGTGAGAGTAAGAATTAGACTATTTGGATTTCACTCCTGCTTTGGTTCAGTTTACTTTACTTGCTGAGTGAAATTAGAAAGTAATCATTTCATTTCTGAATGCTTCCGTTTCCCTTTCTCTAAAGTAAGGAAAATTCCCTCCCCTTCTGTATCTCAAAGGGTTATTTCAGGAATAAGTAAGAAAGACTATGATGTAGAGGTTTCTTATCCAGCTCTAAACCCTGCCAAGTGCTATGAGTGTCTTGAAAGATAGTCACAAGAAAGAAGACACCCTGGCATTTGCCACGTACTCCCCAGAACCCTCCTCTTCCTTTCTTGACTTACCTGTCACTGGGAAAACTTCATTCTCCTTTGGCCACAAGACTGATAATTGGCCTGGGAGAGAATGTTTAGGGGCAGGGCAGGGTTGAAGAGAGGAATGTGAAAAGGAAAGTGAAAAGCAGGGATGACTACTTGAATTTTATGGATGGGGAAACTGAGGCACAAAGGATGGAGGTGATCAACAACCCATAACATGGAAGAATTGGACTTCAAGATAGAAAATTCTGTATTTAGGGTATATATGCCTAGTGCTAAGGTGTGGGACAGAACCAGACCTTGCAGTTCCATGCCTGGGTTTCCCCGTGAAGGATCAAACTCCCAAGACTGGGGCTGTCTTTATCCAGAGAAAAAAAGGCTGATGTTTTCCACATTAAAAGGCCTCTTTACTCCATAACCACCCACACCTTCTCCCTCTCCCCACCCCCTAAAAAATACTGTGGATGGCCTCTGGATATTGAGGTCTGTTACCTGTTAGCTATATGGTACCTGGTAGAAGAATGTAATAAAAACCACTTGCATTTATAAAACATACTAAAGTTTACAAAGAAAGCCCTTTCCTCCTAGCAATCTCTTAAGGTAGATAGTAGCTCCCTGGGGGGAACCTCTTACATATGTGCCTTAAGAAAAGCTACCCTAGAAATCTAGCCCAAATTTGAAGCACTCAAAACTAAAGCTCATGAATCCCCATGAAATGTTTACCTTTTTTTCTTTTTAAAATTTTTATTGGTATCTTTTGTTTTTATAACACCTTTACTTCCAAATATATTCCTTCTCCCACTCCACCCCTATTCCTGGAAATCCATCCCTTATAATAAAGGATGAAAAAGAAAGGGGGGAAAAAAGCAATTCAACCAAACTAGTCAAACACATCAGCCAAGTCTGACAATAAAGGCAGAGTTCCACACCAGTATTTCCCTCCCTGCCTCTGGAATGGAGCAGAAGAGGTGAATTTTCTCATCTCTTCTTTGCAGCCAAACTTCACCATTATAATTATGTAGCATTCAATTTCAATATTTCTTGTTCTTTGTTATAATCAGCATGTAGAGTATTCTTTTCAATTCCATACTTAACTTTGTTTCATATCTACTCACTTTGCATCAATTCATGCAAGTCTTCCTAGGCTTCTCTACATTCTTCATATTCATCATTTCCTACAATACAGTAACATTCCATTTTTGTACCATAAACTGTTCAGTTATTACCCAGATAGTGGGCTAATACAAAAAGTGTTGAATGAATATTTTAGCATATATAGGATCTTCCCTTCTGTCCTTAGGGTATATGCCAAATAAAACCCCAAGGTTTCTATATTTGGAATCTCTGAATTATAGAGTATGGACATTTTAGTTACTTTCTTATCATAATTCCAAATTGCTTTGTCATTAGAACAACAGTACATTAGCCAGTCAGAGCATTTTAAAGTACCTTCTATGTGCCAGGCACTGTCCTAAGCACTGGGGATACAAAGAAAGATAAAAGATAGTCCCTGCCCTTGAGAAGCTCACAATCTAATGTATTGTATTAGTGTGCATGTCTTTCTACAAACCCTATGACACTGACTTTTCCTATCTTGTGTCATCTTTGCCAATTTGTTGGGTGAGGTAAATCAGAGTTGTTTTGACTTGCATTTCTCTTATCAGTAGTCGTTTGGAGCAGTTTTGCATACTGCTCCAATTTTTAAAATTTTCAAATTAATCTTTATCAGTATGTTTCAGATTTATATCACCTAAATTTCCACCTTGCATCCATCTCCCTACCCCCTCTTTGAGAGAGCCATCCCTTAAAACAAAGAATTTTTTTAAAAAGAAAATAGGAGTAAAAAAAATCAGCAAAACTAATTAATATACATATAAAAAAATCTGACACTCTTTGTGATGTCCCACACCCATACCCTCTACCCCTGCAAAGGAGTGGAGAGAAGTGTCTTCTATTGCTTCTTTCAGATGTAGCTTGTTCTGCGTAATTTTGTAACATTCATTTTGGATTGTTTTGTGTCAGTTGTTCTTTCCATTTACATTGTTGTAGTCATTGCGTATATGGTTTCCTTGGCTTTGCTTACTTCACTCTGCATCAGTTCATGTAGCTCTTTCCATGCTTCTTGGTATTCATCACATTCATCATTCCTTATGGCATAGTAATAATTCCATTACATGCATATACCACAATCAATTTAGCTATTCCATAATCAATAAGCATCTACTTTGTTTCCAGTTCTTTGTTACTGGAAAAAGTGATGCCTTAAATATTTTGGTGTATATGGAGCCTTTCTTTTTCATCAATGACTTCCTTGAGGTATACGCTCTAGAAGTGGAATCTCTAGGCTGAAAGATATGGACATTTTTAGCCACTTTACAAAATGTTAATTTTCACTAACCAGAGGATATATTAGTTCAAGCCAAAAGATATTCAATCAAAATTGATAGCAAATAGAGTGACAAGAACATATTTTTCCCATGCCCATGTGGGGTGCTCTTCCAGAGGTCAGGAAAGGTATACATACAAGAATATTTGTGACTAGGGGAAACATGTGACCAATGGCAACTAACATGTCTGATGCTCAAAAGTCGCTTAAGTCTTCAGGTGATACCATTACCCCACTCTCTTGTGGGTCTTGGATCATCCCTGCTGGTGTCATGGTCATAAGCTGTTCTCTGCTACCATCTTCTGGGCTTCAACTTTTTAGAGCGCTCTACTGCTGTTACTGGGGTATAGTGACTAGATAACCTCTCGGATAAGGTCAGGCTAACAGCAATTTCAGTGAGTAGCCCAGACCTAGGCAGGCAGCTGGCTTCATCTAACAAGTCAACAGAATACCCCAGGATAATTCAGTCTATTAAGTCTCTTCTGACTGTTTCCCTCCTGGTGCAGACTCATAACACTTGGTCTTAGACAGCTACTGACTTTGATTTACAAAATTCCTCTTTACTATTGCTAAATCCTGATTATAACCTCGTGTCTCATAAACCCACAGGAGATGTGTGGGGCCTGGGTCACCAAGGTTTACCCAGTCACAAAATCCTCTCTGATTGGGTGGACAATGAAACTGGGACCACAACAAAAGCTAGGTGGAAAAGGTCAGATGATTGTTCTTGATCCCAATCCCCATTCCTGTCTCAATTATGCTCAACTGCCAGTCACAAAACACCTGATTTTTTTTAGCTATATTATGTCTAGAAGGGGAAAAAAATCCTCCTGGTTCTTGCTATATCATTATTCCCATTTTACAGAAGGAAAAACTAAGGTTTGGGAAGGTAAAGTGATTTGCCCTATGTCACATGACTATTAGTAAATGTCCAGTAAGGGTTTGAGCTAAGGTCTTTCTGATACAAAGAACAAGGTTCTTCCACCTATGGCTCATTGTCTGTACTCTACCTGATGGCTTCAATCCACTACCCTCAGTCATATTCTCTTCCCACAGAGCTCAGAGAGTGTTTCTGACCAGATGCAGCCTTCCCAACCTCCACCAACTGAGCAGTCAGGCCACTAATTGCTTACCATCCAAGCTATGTAATTAAAGATTTGTCCTGTTGTGTTGCAATCAAAATAAACAGACCAGGCTGTAATCTGGGGACAAGAAAAGCAGTTAGGGGGAATGGGGAGTGCAGGGGGAAGGGAGGGTGAAGAAGGCCCAGGCTTTCCAATGGCTCTGTAACCATGGCAGCCAACTCCCAAAATAGTCTGGGAATGAACAATTATGAAAACAAAGGTACAGAGAAAAGGGATCACAAGCTGTGAAGACCTGACCCCAGGGATAGACACAACTCTCTGGGCTCTTGTCCCTGGGGAATGGGGTGCACTATAGGGGTAATCTAGCATAAGGGGATCCCCCAGATTCAACATTTTATTATAAATGATTTTGTCACATCCCAATCAAAGAACTTTGATTCTCCTGACCTGGTTGAGGGTGGGGTGGAGTAGGAAGAGGACAAAGAACTGCCCTGCTGAGAAGTACCCTCCATAGCTCCCCCCCCCTACAGTGTCCAATAGCCATGGGATGAAGAATGGATTCTCAGAACTGTCTTAATTACTTCCCGACTGGCCGGCATAGTGAAGGCATCAAATATTTAACCATTTCCAGCTTTCCAGGCCCGTCTGGTTTCTGTTCCCTCTTTCCTTCTAGTAACTGGATAGGAAATGTTAGAACCTATTAAGTTTACTAGCTTATATGCCCAAAGGGAAAAATGTAACCCTTTCTCCTCCTTCCCCACCCAATCTCCTTGTAGCCACAGGGACAGGAATGTCAGAACACATCACCCAGAAAGAAAAGTCAGCAGGCTGCATTCTCTGACCCAGTGGCCTTCCAAATGATGCAGGGTGAGTATAGTGGAAGGGTGGGTAATGAACTGATGGACACTGGAATCCTGGCTTTGCTACTTACTAACTGGGGAAAGGAAGGAAGAAAGGAAAAGAAGGAAGGAAGGAAGGAAGGAAGGAAGGAAGGAAGGAAGGAAGGAAGGAAGGA
>NW_027187358.1:4838920-4866672 GCF_028583685.1 Petaurus breviceps papuanus | reverse complement strand
AAAGGAAGGAAGGAAGGAAGGAAGGAAGGAAGGAAGGAAGGAAGGAAAGAAGGAAGGAGAGAAGGAAGGAAGGAGGGAGGGAAGGAAAGATGATTTAGAATCTAAGTTGAATCATGACCCCATCAGTCGATATTTGTGTGACCTTTGGGGTACTTGAACTTCTCAGGGTTTCAGTTTCCTTATCTGTAAAATGGAGGTACTGAACTAGATGACCTCTAAATTCTCTTTCAACACTAAATCTATGATCTCACAATCTCTTGAGGTCTCTTCCAGAACTATATTCTATGATTCTGCAATTTGCCACTAATAATGTCTTACACTGAGAAAACAGCAATGGAAAACAAGGTTGAGTTGAACTTCTAAATGGAAAGAAAGCTGCCTTGAAGCCAAGGGCTTATTTTCCTCTTCACCCCTCCCGTTCATTCCCCCACTCCCAAGGTTGGAACGCTGAGCAGCAACCTTCCATTGGCCTCTGTTTCCAAAGGAGAGAGCCAAAGTGATCATAAAATGCCAGACAGGAATCCACTGAAAATGATCTTTCCCTGTGAAGCCAAAAATATGACCCACCACCTTTTCCCTCCTGTCTAGTCACAGGACCCAGAGTCCAGGGCCCAATATAAGCCTCATGGTACGCAGGGCCATCTCCCTCCAAGGCATGCACTTTGTTCAGAGCCCTCCTGAAAGCATGAAGGGTAGTTTCATGCAAGACTAGGAAGGTGCCAAGAAATTAGCATTATGTAATAGGAAAAGGATGGAAATTGGAGCCGAAGACCTAGATCTCCATCTTCACTCTAGAACTGTAGGCTGCTTGTTTTTCCTCTCTGAGCCTGAGTTTCCTGATCTTCAGAGAGGAGTTGCACTAGGAAGCCTTCCCTGATACCCCAGGTGTCAAAGCCCTCCCCCTCCTCAGTTTTCCTTGTATTATTCTCATTTGCATGTTGTTGTTTTTAGTCACCCTGGGAAAATGTGAGGTCCTTGAGTGCTGGGGCCATTTCACTTTAATCTTTGTAAAACCAGAGCCTAGCACATACACTGCACATATCTCAGCTCTCTCTAAGTCTCAACTAAAATCCCGTCTTCCATTGAAAGCTTTTGTTAAGACCTCTTAACTCTAGTGCCTTTCTTCTGTTAACTATTTCCTATTTGTCCAGTATATAGCTTGCTTTGTATATATTGTTTGCATGTCCTCTCCCCCATTAGATTGGAAGCTCCTTGAGGGCAGAGACTTTTTTGGAACCTTAGCACTTAGCACAGTTCTTGTCAGGCAGTAGGTGCTTAATAAATGTTCATTGAATGACTGATACATAGTAGACACCAAATAAATGCTCACTGAATTGAATTGGTCTTTAGAATTGGTCTGGAATCTATGCTTCTAGTCTGAACACTATGTATTGGGTCCAAAGTTTTATGTTCTAGAATGAGCTGGACTCAGGACTGTAGACTTCTGAGATCGATTCTAGACTTCTGGTTTGGGACTCCTGGCTCTAGTTTACTTGGCAAGAAGCTTTGGGTTTTGGGCAATAGTTTCAAGTCTGAGCTCTAAGCTCAATGCTTTTAGGTGGGATTCTAAACTAAAGTTCTAGGTTCTGGAATAGTCCTGAGTTCTGAGATGAACTGGAATTAATTTTTGACTTCTGGGAGTTGGAGCTGGGCTGTATATTCTAGACTCCAGGTTCAGGGTTAGGCTAGGCTTTAGGTTCCTCTGTGGAGATAGATGCAACAAGGTGGCATGTTCAAGGACATTTCCAAAGGATTTTGCCCCTACCTCCACCCCACCCTCCCCCCACCACCCCAGCATAGAAGTCTGGGCCTCAGCATGGGATTGCCAGCTCTGCTAAAAATTCGGTAAAATCTCTCTAATTCAGCTCAAGTGTTTACAAGGTTATCAATGCATATAGAGATCTGTAGTGGCTGGGCCACATTTGAAGGAGACATGCAGGTTTTAGAAGTACCAAATTCTTTTTTAACTCTTCCCCCCTTTCTGGGTACCTGCTCCTTCCCACATATGGGGCCCAGACTTGTCACACTAGGATTGCCTTTCCTCCATAGCAATTCTAGAAAGGTCCTGGGCTTTTTTTCAGGGTACAGGTCAATAAAAAGTATTGAATACAAAAGAAATGGGATACGCAAAAAGGGTGGTGGGGTAGCATTGTTTATTTAGAAGGAATGCTCGTGTGGAGAAGTATAGGAAATAACAGTAGTAGCATAGTGGGGAGGATTTATTTTGATGAAGACTGAGGTAGGGAGAAACAGGAGCCATTTTTTTCATTCTAATTTTTTTATTCTGAACTGACCAAAACACCAAATAAAAAGAGTATTTCCATTTACAAAGTAGAACCGAAGAAAGGATTCAACATGAAAACTTGAACTCCTATTATATACAGTTGGCTTTGCTATATAAGTATCAAATACATTTAATGTGTAACTTTCAAACATGCCCCACTTGCTTGTGATTCCGTCTGGTCTTCCAGAAGCAGTTTTGTCACCAGAGTATTCTAGGGGCTGCTAGGCCAGAAAGAGGAAATAGATGAAGAGTTGGGAAAACAGAGCACAAGCCTAGCTTATAGCCATTCTATTGTAATCATAATAGACTTCAGTTATCCCAACATCTGTTGGAACTCTGCCAAAAGCAAAGCAGCTAATAACTTCTTCACTTGCCTTAAAGATGCTTTCATTTACCAACAAGGGGAGATTCTATACTAAATCTGATTCTGAAAAACAGGGAGAAACTAGCTGCCAGGGGTGGAAATGATGGGAACCCTGAGGGGAAGTGATCATTCCTTCCTGGGGGTTGTGATGGAGAAGTGACCGAGAGCTGGGTGTAGTATGACATGTGTCCTAGATTTTGGAAAAGTAGATTTCAAAGGATTCAGGAGGATAAGTAAAATCTCAGACTAAAATCCAAAGTAAGAAGTTTCAGGAAGTTAGGAAACTCTCAAGAATGATATTTTGAAGATAAAAGGAAACCGTTCCAACAATTAGAAAAATAGAAATTTTCTGAAGACCCCAGTGTAGATGAACAGGGAACTATCCAATCAACTTAGACTTTTAAGAGACATACAGAGAATGATTGGCATGTATGGAGAACAGCAAATGGGCCGTTTTGGCCAACACATAGAATGTGCATGCTCACCCTGGAAAAATAGACTCTTAAGGGCTTTAAATTTCAAAGAGATTACAATCTATCCCTATTTTTCGGAGCCATTGAAGCTTCTTGAGCAAGAGAGTAACACAAGGAGACTTGTCTTTTCCAGTCCTAAATCATTATGATTCTGTAAACATTCATTTCATCTGATTCTATAAGCCCCCTCAAGGTGGGGGTACAAGGGTGTCCCCCTGGGTACAAGGGTGGCTAAAGAAGACATGGATGTAGTTATTGAACCACTTGTCTTCCTTCTTTTTAAGTCTTTGTTACAAGGGATAGTTTGCTGGATGGCTTAGTGGGGAAAGGGAAGGCCTATAGTTGGAAATCAATGTGATCTAACAACAAAAGATATTAAAATATGCTTTTAAAAGAACAAATAGGTTCCTAATGTAACATAGTTGCAAGGACACTGCTGACTCCCAATATATTAAATATTAACCAATAATTAACCAATAATTATCTATAGACTACAGGTGACCAAAAGGCAATATGGAGATATGTGATAGAGGACGAACTACACAGATGACATTATCACGGGCCAACCAAATAAGGAGGTGACCATGTAGATGGACAGCTGAGGGGTGACAACAGAATCCCCAAAGTATTAAAAATGACAGTGGAGTCAATGGACACTTATTAAGTGCCTACTATATGCCAAGCACTCTAAATTTTATCTCATTTAATAAGATTAACCCTGAGAGGGGTGGCTAGATGGCACAGTGAATAGAGCACCCACTCTGGAGTCAGAAGGACCTGAGTTCAAATCTGACCTCAGACACTTGACACAATTACTAGCCATGTGACTTTGGGCAAGTCACTTAACCCCAATTGCCCTCCAAAAAAACCAAACAACAACAACAAAAAAAGATTATCACTGAGTAATGGGGAAACAATACACAATTACAAACAAGTAAGCCACATACAGGATAAATTGGAGATGATCAACAGAGACAGAAGGTACTAATAGGGATCAGGAAAGGCTTCTAGTAGAAGGTGGGAATTTAATTAGACGAGAGAGTCCCAGGCATGGGGTACAGACAGTGTAAATGTCTGAAGTCAGGAAAGGGAGTGTTATGTGAAAGAGTAAAGAGGTCCCACGTCACTGGGTTGCAGAGTCTTTGGAGAGGGTTAAGTTGTAAGAAGGTTGAAAAGCTAGAAAGGGATAGGGTTATGAAGGGCTTTAAAAGCCAACCAGGGGCATCTAGTTGACACAGTGGATAGATCACCAGGCCTGGAATCAGAGGACCTGAGTTCAAATCTGACCTTGGACACTTATTAACTGTTTGACCCTGAGGAAGTCACTTAACCCTGATTGATTTCCCCCCTCAAAAAAAAAAAAGGTTAAGAAAAGAGTCAATCAAAGGATTTTATGTCTGAACCTGGAGGGTTCCACTGGATTCAATGAGAGAGGTGAGGAATTCAATGGGGGGGGGGGGGGATAACATGATCAGACCTGTATTTTAGGAAGTTCAATATGACATGGGAACGGAGATGGGTTTGGAGCAGGGAGAGACTTGAGGCGGGCTATTGCAATAGTTCAGGAAAAAGAAGAAGAGGGCCTGGACCAGGATACTGACAGAGGAGAGAAGCAATGTATACAAGGGACGTTGAGAAGGTAGAGACAGAAGAACTTGGCAACTCATTAGATTTCGGGGATTGAGAGTGAGGAGTCAAGAGTAGGTTGTTACTTTGGGTGACTGGGAGGATGCTGGAGCCTCAAAAGCAAGAGGGAAATTAGGAGGAAAAGCAATTTGGGGAGCAAAGATGAGTTCAATTTTGGACAGAATGTTGGATGGATCACCTATAAAGCATATAGGGAAGGGTGCCTTTAGAGAACTGCTCTGATGAGGGAGAGCAGAAGGCATACGGTCTGTAGCAGAAGAGGGGATGTTCCCATGGATGAGATCCCAGCTCTGTCAGAGTCTTAACGAGTAAGCATGAGAAGAAGCATGTTGCCATACACAGCACAACTGTTTATGTAGGATGGAGGCTAAGGGTCCCTGGAACCTTGGGGCCCTGGGGCAACTGCCCCTTTACCATTATGTTAATCCACCTCTGCTTGACTGACCTGTGAGAGGCTAGCCCAGCCATTATCTTCTGACAGGCCTTTATTGAAGGGGAAAAAAATCTTTCTAATAGCCCAGAAGAATTTTCTAATCTGACATCTTGTTTAGCAGATTATTGGGGCCTGTCTTTGATCACTCTCAGGAATAATGAGTGGGCCAGTCAGGCCAATCAACAGTCATTAATTGGCAGAACAACCGGAGCAGAGGTTACCTGGTTATGAATGGGGCACTTGGTTTGCAAATTATGAGTCTTGGGTTGAAAGGCTGGATGAATGTGGGGATGTTTGTGAGCAAGCTTAGGGCCAGAAAGAAGGGAACTGTGAGATGAATTGGGGTCAGTGGGACCCAGCCTTCTGGAGAGCCTCTGGGAAAATTAATATCAAAATGTGTCATGTGAACCACAGTCTCCCCTCTGTGAGGGGCTCTGTGTGTGTGTGTGTGTGTGTGTGTGTGTGTAATGCATAGCCCCCATCATGCACTGACATGATGTGACTCATCATGAGGCATACAACGTGATATTCACTGGGACACAACAGGACACACAATGTGTCCCATGACACAACGTGACATGGGAATCGTGTGGCACATGATACAATCCACACTTCAGGGAAAATAATGCAGGCTTGGGATTCAGTAGACTTGGATCAAAGTACCAATTCTACCACCTATTAACTTAAATAACCTGGGTCAAGTCCTTCCACTTCATTGAGACTTGGTTTCTTTATCTGTAAAATAGAAATGATAGGTTTTGGAGTCAAGTTTCCCTGCTGATGCATACTGGTTAGGTGATTCTGGGCAAGTCACTAAGCCCCTCTCAGCCATCTGCAAAATGAGGCAGTTGGACCAGATGGCCTTTTGCAATCCTTTATGCTTTAAATGTCTGGTTCAGTCATAAAGAAGATGGCATACCCTGGGCTGCACAATGCAGTGATGTGATCTGTAGAGCATCCTAAGTATAAGAAGCAAATAGAGACCTTGTCACAGACTAGGTCATCCTCTTAAATTTCAGGACAAGTTGGCAAACACAGATCCCATACTGCTGAGGTCTTGGCCCTTACCTCCCAACTCTCATTGCCCCCACTCCAGGTCAGTTCACCAGGTCTCCCGAGAGCTTGGAGGAGAAGGCCTCCAAAGCAGAGTACAGGCTGATTTTGGCCTCCGTGGCTCAGGAGATGGCATCAGCAGTGACTCAGCCTCATTATTGGTAAAACAGAGTGAAGACACCAAAGGAAAAGCATTTCTGGTGTTTTTCAGCCCAGGGCTCTGGAAGCTACAGGCATATCACAGAGGAAAACATGACGGTTTTAAATAATCGCCTGAACACGGTCCAGAATAAAGTAGTGGGGGAAGCCACATCAAAGTTCTCATAGTTACATCTGGTTTTCTAAATCCAAACTGGATTCCTAGGGTTATGTTTAAGCTGGGTCTTTTCCCAAACTCCAGGCCTTCTTCTTCACCATCCTCCTAATTCTCACCTTCACCTCCTTCATCCTCATAGCCCTCACGATCATCTTTTCCATTCTATTCATCATTATCCTCACTTTCTCTAGCCCAAATTCATTCCCTCTTTGCTTTGAATCACCTTCCTAATTGCTATCATCACCATCACCAAATGTTGATTATCTCTGAGAGTTAAACATATAAAAAAGTGAGACAGGATTGGCCCTTTCCAACATTCCATTCACTCTTGAGAAGGCCACACAGAGAAATATAGGCTGACCCATGAATGTCCTCACACACAGATAAGATGGATATACTTCAATCACTTCATCAGCAAGCATTTATTAAACACCACCTATGTACTGAGCACTGTGCTAGGAGCTAGAGATTAAAGAAAAAGAAATCATCTCTACCCTCAAGAAGCTTATATTCTATTGGGGAGATGGGTATATACATATGTAACATATATGACATGTACAAAATAAAGATAGGTAATTGAATAGAAAGGAAGACACATAGTTGGGAGGTCTTCAAGTAGAAGGTGGAATATGAGTTAAGCTTTGAAGGAAACAGTGGATACTAAAAAGCTGAGGTAAGGAGGGAATACATCCTAGGCATAGAAGACAACAAATACAAAAATGTGGAGATAGGAGATGGAAGGTTTTATGTAAGAAACAGAAAGAAAGCCAATTTGAACCCCACAGAAAAACAGATTGCAGCCAATAAGTCTATCAACCAACAAGCATTTACAATGTGCTGCTAGGCACTGTTCTGAGCTCTGGGGGTATGAAGAAAAGCAAAAAAAAACCACCCAAACCTGGAAGCTTCCCTCAAGGAGGTTACATTCAAATAGGGGAGACGACATGGAAATAACTGCATGCACAGGAGGTATGTACAGAGTAGATGACAGTCATCTGAAAGGAGGAGGCTTTAGCAGCTGAAGGAAACAAGGAAATCCTCCTTTAGAAGATGCTGTCTAAGCTGTGTCTTGAAAAAAATGCAAACTAAAAGGTGGAGGTGAGGGGCAAAGCCTCCCAGGCATGGAAGACAGCCAGGGCCAAGACACTGAGAGGAGAAAGGGAATGTTGTGCGCAAGGGACTGAAAGTAGGCCTATGTAATAGCTGCCTCACAGAGGAGGAAAACATCGAGTAAGAAGACTGGGAAGCAGGAAGAGAGCAGGTTGTGAAGAACTATAAATGCCAAATAGAGTACTTTCTATTTGATTCTAGAAGTACTAGGGAGCCATTAGAACTCACTGAGCAAGGATGGTGGAGGGATGACATAGGCTTTAGAAAAATCACTATGGCAGCTCAAAGGAGAATTTACTGCCATGGGGAGAGACTTGAGGCAGGAAAGCTAGGCTACTGGAACAGTCCAGGAGAGAAGGGACAAGGGCCTGATGGAGGGTTGTGGCTACATGAGTAGAGGGAAGGGGATGTATGGGAGAGATGTTGCAAAGGAAAAAGCAGCAAGATTTGACAACGGGTTAGATTTGTGTGATAAGTGAGAGTAAAGAGTTGGGGATGACATTTCAGTTGCTGGTTTGGGTATCCAAGAGGATGGTGGAGCCCTTGATAGTCATAGGGAGGTTTGGAAGGGAGGACAAATTGGGGTTCGAGACAATGAGTTCTGTTGTAGATACGTTGTAAGATATTTATGGGACATCCAGTTCGAAATATCTAAGAGGCAAGTGGGAATTGTCACAACAGTTCAGCAGAAAGCCTAAGGCTGAATGTACAGGATCTACCAGTCATCTGCACAGAGGTGCTCAGTGAACCTACGAAAACAGGTCAGATTACCAAGTGAGACAGTCTACAGCAAAAAGAGCTGGGGACACAGAACCAATCTTTAGGGGATGCCCACATTTAGTGGGCATAACATGGACAAAGAACCAGCAAAGGATCCTGAGGAGAGGTCAGACAGGTAGGAGGAGAACCAGGAGAGAAGAGAAGAAGGTGATCAACAGTGTCAAATAGACCACAGAAGTTAAGGAAGATCAGGACTGAGAAAAGTTCCTTTGATTGGTGATTAAGTGATCATTAGTAACTTGGGAGAGAATGAATAGTAAGGTTGAAAGTCAAATTGCAGAGTTGAGAAAAGAATGAGAGGAAAGGAAGCGGTTTAGCTAATGTAGACAACTTTCTTGAGGAACTTAGCCATGAAGGAGAGGAGAGATAGAAGATGATGGTTTGGGAGTATGGTCAAATCGAGTGAGGGTTTTTGAAGAATGGGGGAGACACGGACATGTTTGTAAGCAATGAGGAAGGAGCCAACAGACAGGGAAATAAAAGAGTGAATGGAAATAATCATGGGTACAATTCTCTGTAGAAGGGGGGGGGGGGGAGTAGGCTCCAAGGTGCATGGAGAAGGATTTGGCATTTAAAGCTGGATTGTGAAAAGCTTTAAGTGCCAAACAGAAGAGTTTGTACTTGATCTCAGATACCCTAGGGAGCCGCAAGAGTCTATTTGAGCAATAGAGTGACCTGGTCAGGGCTGTTTTAAGAAAGTCGCTTTGGCAGCAGTGTTAAGAATTACTTATGGATGCAAAGGACTTGAACGAGGGAGATCAATGGGGAGGCTATTGTGATCATTCAAGCAACAAGTGAAGAGGGCTTGAGCCATACATACACGCACATACTTAACATACACATACAGATACATGGAGATTTTCAGTTTGTTTTTCAGTCTGGTTTAATTCTTTATGATCCCACTGGGGGGTTCTTGGCAAAGATACTGGAGTGGTTTGCCATTTCCTTCTCCAGCTCATTTTACAGATGAGGAAACTGAGGTAAACAGGTTAAGTGACTTGCCCAGGGTCACATAGCTAGTAAGTGTCTGAGGCCAGATTTGAACTCATGAAGATGTGTTCCTAACTACACTCACTCTATATTTTTATAGAAGAGCTTCCTAACCAGAACAGACAAATGATTAAATGACCTCTGAGACCCAATCCAACCCAGAGTTTGAGATTCTTCTGTTCAATTACACACACACACACACACACACCTGCATGCACACACACACGCATGCACACACACACGCTCACACACAGATACACCTACATAGATGGACAGAATATCACATTCATAAATAGGCATCCATAATTGCACACATAAGTTTCTTAAGCACCTAAAGACATAAAGACAAAGATACGTCCATACACAGATACAGATTCACAGGCACGCACATTCACACAAAAACTACTCTTTTCCCATTCCTCCATTGAGGTCCCTGAGGACAACAAGGATGCTCTCTTGACCCATTCTCGAACTCACAGGTGAAAAGGGCAAGACTGTTCCTCCTTCCTTCCCATCCTCTATGAAATCTGCCATGTGCCCAGAATCAGGGAGGAGAGAGGAAGGAGGAAGGGAAGTACCATTTAAATCTCCATGTCTGAGCAAGGATATTCCTAAAAGATACTGAATAAAAGTAAATTTAGGAAGAAACCCCAGGTGGTACTGACCCATTTCCCCACACCTGATAGAAAACTTTTGTAGTCAGTCAATAAGCGTTTATCAAGTACCTAGTCCCAAGCACTGTGCTGGTCACTGAGGACACAAAGAAAGGCAAACACTGGTCCCTGCTCTCAAGGACCTCACCATCTCTGATGGGAGAGAAGCAGGCAAAAGGCTACACACAAGCAAACTGCAGGGTGTCCCTAAAGTCTGAACACACAGGAAACCTCATTAATTATGCATATTTTCAAGAAATGAAATGAATGACATTTTAACAACATTTTATTAATTAGCATAAATTTTAGCCATGACAATTTCATATGGAATAAAAACTTTCATTTATACCAATTAAATAAAATGTTGAAAATGTCATTCATTTCATTTCTTGAAAATATGCATAGTTAATGAGATTTCCTATGTGTGCAGACTTTAGTGACACCCTTGTATACAGGATAAGTTGGAGATGATCAATAGGAGAAGGCCTGAAGAGAAGGAGGACCTTCCAGAAGAAGGCAAGACTCCAGCTGAGAAGTGAAGGAAGCTGGGGACAAAGATGAGAAGGGAGAGTTTCAGGCATGGCCTACAGACAGCCAGTGAAAATGGGAGTCAGGGGGGTGGAGCCAAGATGGCAGAGTAGAAGCACGACCTCCCAGTAGCTTAGGCTTCCACCTTTACCAATCCATGTAAAAAGGGGACTCTAAACAAACTTTGGAGCTGCAGAACCCACAAAATGACACAGAGAAGCTAACCTCCCACTAAGGACAGCCTGGCAGGCCAGCAGGAATCCAGCACATCACTCTGGGAGCCAAGCCCAGCCTGATGCAGAGGCTTTAGCCCCAGGGTGGGCCTGACCAGCCGCCGGCCAGAGGGACTCCAGATCAGCAGCAGCTGTGGCCGTTTCCAGATTTATCAACACATAGATTCTAAGGACAAAGTGAGAGGTCAGTGAAATCTGGACTTTGGGACCAGTAAGTGGGAGTACATGGCTTTTACCCCCGGGGCGAGAAGCCACTGAGCCACCAGCAAAGCCAGCCAGTACCACGTGCCAGCTTCAGCTTCTGGCCTGCAGATTGTAGGGGACCAAGCACCAGTCTGAGGGGTAATCGCTCTTGCTTTAACCTGCTTGGATCTGGATTGCAGTCTAGAGTGGAGGTTCTGGGGTGTGTGTCCAGCTTGCCAGAGCGTGTGGAGACCTCAGAGAGGGCACTCATGTAATACCTCTGGCAACTGAGAAAACCCCAGCGTTTGGGAGGAAAGCTCCCCTGTCTGGTGGCAGAGTCCTACTGTGGCAAAAAGCCCAGGGGTCAAGTAATTGAGTGGCAAAATGAGCAGGCAAAGGAAACAAAGCAGACAGAAGATTCCAACATTGCACTCGTATTTTGGGGACAAAAAGGAGCAAAGCATGGAACAGGAGGAAAACAGTGAAGTCAGAACTCCTGCACCAAAAGCTTCAAAGGAAAATACAAGCTGGTTACAGGCCATAAAGGACCTTAAGAAGCAGATAAGAGAAGTGGAATAAAAATTGGGAAGAGAAATGAGAACAATGCAAGAAAATTATGAAATGAGAGTCAACAGCCTGACTGAGGAAAATAATACCTTAAAAAACACACTGACTCAAATGGAAAAGGAGGCTCAAAAAGGCAATGAGGAGAAGAATGCCTTAAAAAGTCGAATTTGCCAGATGGAAAAAGAATCTCAAAAGCTCAATGAGGAGAATCATTGCTTCAGAATTAGACTGGAGCAAATGGAAGCTAATGACTTTATGAGAAATCAAGATGCTGTGAAACAGATCCAAACAAATGAAAGAATAGAAGGCAATGTGAAATATCTCATGGGAAAAACCACTGACCTGGAAAATAGATCCAGGAGAGATAATTTAAGAATTATTGGACTACCTGAAAGCCATGACCAAAGTAAGAACCTAGAAATCATCCTCCAGGAAGTTCTCAAAGAAAACTGCCCTGATGTTTTAGTATCAGAGGGCAAAATAGAGGTCGAAAGAATCCACCAATCACCTCCTGAAAAAGATCCCAAAAAGAAAACTCCTAGGAATATTATAGCCAGGTTCCAGGATTCCCAGATTAAGGAGAGAATATTACAAGCAGCCAGGAAGAAACAATTTGAATGTTATGGAAACACAACCAGGATAACACAGGATCTGGCAGCTTCTACACTGAGGGATCAAAGGGCTTGGAATATGATATTCCAGAGGTCAAAGGAGCTGGGATTAAAACCAAGAGTCACCTACCCAGCAAAACTGAGTATCATATTTCAGGGGAAAATATGGTCATTCAGTGGAATAGAGGACTTTCAAGCATTCTTGCTTAAAAAACCAGAGTTGAACAGAAAATTTGACATTCAGATACAAGAAGCAAGAGAAGCATGAGAAGGTACACATAGATAGAGGGCACAGGACCAATTTAACAGGAAGGGATGATACTTAAAAGGTGAAATTAAGAGGTGAGAGGAATATAATGAGAGGGGATGTGGAGAGACAGACTGGGGTAAACTATCTCATACAGAAGAGGCAAGGGAAAATGGTTACAATGGAGGGGAAGAATAGGAAGGCAAAAGGGAATGGGTCAACTATTCCCATTGAATTTGGCTTGAGGAGGGAGTGAAATACACACTAAATAGGGTATCACCCTCCAGGAGAGTAGGGGGGGAAGGGGATGAGAGAGGGGATGATGGAAGGGAGGACAGGTTAGGGGGGAGGGAAGTTGGAAGCATCCACTTTTGAAAAGGGACAGGATCAAAGCAGAGAATAGAACAAGTGGGAGGTGGGATAGGAGGGAGGGAAATATAGTCAGTCTTTTACAATATATCTACTATGTTATTGTTTTGCATTAGCCACACATGTACAACCTATACTGAACTGCATTTCTTCCCAGTAAGGGTGGGTGACAAGGAAGGAAGGGAATGAATCTGGAATTCAAAGTTTTAAAATCAAATATTCAAATATATATGTGTGTGTGTGTGTGTGTATATATATATATATATATATATACACACACCATTATTAATACCATCTTACATGTAATTGGGAAATAAGATATACAGGCACTGAGGCATAGAGATCCACTGGAAAAGTCAAAAGGAGTATGGGAGAAAATGTGGGAGAGAGTAGATTGGAGGAGGGGATATCCTGTGGGACTGCTGTTTTGGGGGGGGTGGGTAGGGGAAAAACGGGGAGAAAATTTGTAACTCAAAATCTGGTGGAAACGAATGATGTAAATCAGAAGTTAATAAAGTATTAAAAAAAAGAAAATGGGAGTCAGGAGATAGTCTATGGACAGTGTATTGGCAAAGTCCTAAGGATACCTACCCCATCTCCCCCATTGTCTGGTAGGCCTGAGGAGCCACCGTACATCTTATTTGGGGAATAATTTCTTCTGTCATCTGCAAATAACAAGCATTAGCCCCAAACCAGAGCACATTGGAGGAAGAGTTGGGGCCCACTGCACTGAAAAAAAGTGAGAGCGAAGGTAAATTCAAGGTTGTCCAACTTGGTCGCAATAACTTTAATAGGTTAAATTAGCCCCAGGTAAACCTGGGACTAATTCATTATATGACATCTGCCATAACAGCCAGGAATAGGGAATCTGGACTTCAAATCCACTGTAGAGCCCACTTTCCCAGGGGTTCCTAGGCTCCAGACTCATCTCCAAACTAGCTCTATTATGTACCATTAACACATTTACTAAAGCCAGGACAGAAGCTTAAGCAAAAACAAAGAGAGAAAAAGAGACACAGAGAGACAGACAGAGAAGAAGAAGGAGGAGGAAGAAGAAGAGGAGGGAGGGGAGGAGAGATAAATCTTAATTCTTCTACCACTTTCTAAGTCTAGAAATCAATCACATGTGAACATACATAGATATATACACATATACAAACATATACAGACACAAGCTGCCTTATAGCACATAAACACATACTTAGGGTAGAGACAAGCATGTATAGACATAAAATACAAACATATACACATGAACATACATGAAGGCAAATGCATGAACATATATGTATATAGACACACAAGCATATATATAAGCAGGTACCTACATACAAAAATGCACAAATATTTACATGCAAATACATACATATAGAGATGTACTCAAAGACCAACATTCTCAGATATATATATATATATATATATATATACATATATATATATTTTTTTTTCCCAACACAACCAGGCATATAAATACATAGACATCCATCCATAGGAAAACTATGAACACTTTCCTGACCTACGAGAAAAATCACCTTCAGATGATGGCCAGCCATAGAACCTAATGCTAGGGATATGTGCATGGAGAGGGATAGAGAGGGAGTAACTAACCACAGGGGTTGAGGGGAACCCCCTCTGTCCCTCAGAACTAGGACCAAAGCACCACAGTCCCAAGTTTGAACCACAATAGAGATCCTGGTTGCCTTCTGTCCACACTGTCCAGAGGCAAAAATCATTAGTAAATGCTGGCTCCATAGAGGATGACTGTCGAGCCTCAGGGGTCAGTAGAAGTGAAACCATTGGAGGAGAGAAGGGTGTTCCTGGGCCAAATAGGAGAACCCTGCTTTATAAACTTCTAGAGACATCCAGTGGAAGGATTCTAAGTGCCCAGAGATAGCCAGAATCAGGGCCTCATGGTCCTAACTTGCTGAAGAAACAAATCTCTTCCACTCAGTTCCAAACAGTAGATAGGAAAAAGAGTCAGCAGGGACTGACCTCTCTTCCCATTCCTGTGAAATGGAACTGGAGGTGAAGGGATGGGAAGCTTTAAGGTAAAAAAATCTCAGAGTGAAGTAATTGTGAAGCCATACCTGAACCATCCACATCCCATGGTTCATTCTGGGGAGACACTTAGGTCCTTGACAGACAATTGACCCCAATGCAGTTGTGTCAGCACTCACTTCTCCAAGGTGCCCAATATCTGCTCTTGGCAAGAAGGGTTTGGAATTCTGGAAATCCCATTATTTGCTGTAAAAAAGAAGTAGATAGGAGGGGAGGCTAGGTGGCACAGTGAATAGAGCACCGGCCCTGGAGTCAGGAGGACCTGAGTTCAGAAGCGACCTCAGACATTTGACACAAAAACTAGCCATGTGACCTTGGGCAAGTCACTTAACCCCAATTGCCCTCCTAAAGGCAAAAAAAAAAAAAGAAGAAGAAGAAGAAGTAGATAGGGGCGGCCTGGTGGCTCAGCAAGTAAGAGCACTGGCCCCAGAGTCAGGATGACCTGGGGATCGAATCGGGGCTCAGATACTCAGCACCACACCCAGAAATAACTGGCCGTGTAACCTTGAGCAAGTTACTTAACCCCAATTGCTGAAGGAAGAAGAAGAAGAAGAAGAAGAAGAAGAAGAAGAAGAAGAAGAAGAAGAAGAAGAAGAAGAAGAAGAAGAAGAAGAAGAAGAAGAAGAAGAAGAAGGAGGAGGAGGAGGAGGAGGAGGAGGAGGAGGAAGAGGAGGAGGAAGAGGAGGAGGAGAAGGAGGAGGAGGAGATAAAATGGTAGGGGCAGTTAGGTGGCAAAATGGATAGAGCATCTGGAAGACCTAAGTTCAAATCTGGCCTCAGACACTTACTAACTGTGTGACCCTGGGCAAGTCACTTAAACCCTGTTTGCTTCGGTTTCCTGTTCTGTAAAATGAGCTGGAGAAGGAAATGGCAAACCACTCTAGTATTTTTGCTAAAAAAAAAAAAACCAAAAACCCAAATGGGGTCATGAAGAGTCAAATGTGACTGAAAATGATTGAACAACCACAAAGATTGAATGGTATAGTTAGATGACTACTGCTACCTGGCACAGTGGAATGGGGTGTGGGATTTGGAGTCAGGAAGATCTGAGTTCAAATCCTGCCCCAGACCCTTACAAGCTGTGCAATCCTCGGCAATCAATCACTTTAACCTCTCTCAACTGTGGGTCCCTCATCAGTAAATTGGGAATAATAACAATGTCTATTTCCCAGGATTGTTTTGAGTATCAAATGAGATAAAATATATGCATAGGGTTTGCAAATCTTAAAATGTTGCTATAAATATTAGCTATCATTTTTATTAAGACTGGGAATCAAAAGATCTGGGCATTAATTTCCATCCTGTTGCTATCTAGCTGCGTGACCTCCCCCTTAATCAGTACCCTCTGATTGGAAGGCAGAATGAAGAGCTCCTCCCCAGCTGTCATGTAGAGAGGGTTCAAAGGCCAGCCATCCCTTCATTTCCCACCTGGATGCACTCCTTAGGAGTACATGCCCCAGACCAGGTACCTTCCCCCCTTTGCAGACTTTAATATGTTGTCTTCATCCATTAAATAATAAGGAACTTACTGAGGGCAGGGATTGTCTTTTCATATTTATATTCCCAGCATTTAGCACAGTGCTTGACACATAGTAGGCATTTATAAATGTTTATTAACTGGCTGGTTGGATGGCAAGTCAATTTATTTCTCTGAGCTTCAATTCTTCCCTCTCTAGAATGGGGATAATAATGTGATATCTATACTGCTTCACCGCAACATGTTAAAATAAAATGAGATCATGGGTGCAAGAGTACTTTGGGAAATAATTAATGAAGACTCAGACAGCCGTTTCTGAAGGCTGGAGAACTCAAGGGCTCAAATAAACTGCTCTTCCTTTCAGGAAAACCTCGGCCTCCCCCACAAGCCCCTAAGCTGCCCAGAGCAGGAAAGAAAACAGGAAACACACATCCAGTACAGAGAACTGAGGCACCTCTCCAGTTGCTCAGGGAGGTGTGGCTGACTAATTTTGAACTTCTCCACATTCCACCCAAAACTCTGCACCAGCCCCATCCCTAAGGCTGCCCTGGGCCTAGACCATTGCTTAGACATCGACCTTCAAGGATCATAGATCAAATTCATGAACAAAGTATGATGAAAGCACAGCATATTACCAAGGAGCCGTTGCACAAGAGAAAGAGATTCAAGATGCAATCAGAAAATTATGTCCCCAAAAGATAGGTCAGTCATGTGTGGAGGGAACAGATAATGAGTGGACAGTCCACGTGCTCTGGTGGTATGCTCCCAATGCCAAGAGATCTAGAGGAAAACCCTCAGCACGTTGGGTGGACTTCCTGTAGGATTTTGGGGGGGATATAGGCAAAGGCTCATGGGATGAGAAGGTGTGCATGGGTTGCCATCTTTATTGTTAGAAGGAGCCCACATTGGTGAGCTAATAGATGGTAAGGTCATCTGAGCATAGATTTAGAACAGGAAGGGACCTATGAGGTTCTTAGATCCAACCTTATCCTTTATAGATGAGGAATCCAGAAAAAATAAGTGACTAATCCAAGATAATATAGCTAGTAAGTATCTGAAATAGACTTCCTAATCCAAATCCAGTATTCTATTCACCACTCCATGATGCCCTTCTCTAGAGCAACGGCAATATCAAAACAGAAGAGCCCTAGCCACAAGTCAAGAGACTTGGGTGAGAATTTTAGCTTTTGCTTCTGACTCACGGCATGATCTTAGGGAAGTCAATATCCCTCTGGGTCTCAGTTTCTTCATCTGTCAAGGGTTAGAGCCATAATGAGGGCATTGTCTCAGAGAGGCAGTATTGGAGCAGGTAAGCACCTAGTTAGCATGAATAATTAGTGAAAGAGGAAGCTACCAGATGGGGTACTTGCAATTCCATCTAGGTCCCACCTGGTCCAACTACACCTCCTCCAGCATCTGAGGGTCTCTGACTCCTCAGCACCAGGCAGTGGCCCAGCTTCTCCTCCCTCAACAAATGACTTCTCTGATGGGCCTTTCCTGGGTGTAAAAATTGCTGGTTAATATTGCAAATGGAGAGAACGATCCCTGCTTCCTCTCCTTCAGAGGGGTGTCAGGAGGGACAAATGAGACAATGGACATGACTTTGGAAAATGCTATAAAAATGTACATATTATCACTGTTGTTAATGGGCTTCTCCAAGGTGGGACCCAGGAAAGAGGGTCCTCATAGAGTCATAGGATCATTAGAGCTGTAGGGACTTTGGACATAATTCTATATTCCATCAGTTCTCTCCCTTTAAAAAGCCAGGAGAGTTTAAGTAACTTGGCTAGGTCACTCAGTTAATAAAAAAGCTCAGACTTGAACCTGTGTCTGCTGAGTCTAAGTTAAGTGCTCTTTTCATTGCATACTCTGCCTCCTGGAGAGAGAGAGACGGACAGACAGACAGACAGACAGAGACAGACAGACAGATAGACAGAGACAGAGAGACAGAGACAGAGAGGATGGATCAGTAGAGGCCCAAGGAGGTCTCTGGATATTCAGGGAAAGCAGTGAAACAGATCCTAGAGGAAAGAGAAAAAGGAATGCCTCCCACCTTGAACAGGGCTTTATCTGGATTGTGCTTATCTTTTACAAACATTTTACCCTGAAATATTTTTAAAATTCTACTGGTACACAGTGTTACATGATTTTCTTAGGGGACCAGGAGATAAAGAGCAGCTAGGTGGTGCAGTAGATAGAGTGCCAGGACTAGAGTCAGGAAGACTCATCTTCCTGAGTTCAAATCTTACATCAGACATTTACTGGCTGTGGGACTGTAGGCAAGTCACTTAACCCAGTTTACCTCATGAGCTGGAGAAGGAAATGGCAAACCACTCCAGTATCTTTGCCAAGAAATCCCAAATGAGGTCATGAAGAGTCAAATATGACTAAAAAAGCAACTGAAGAGGAGAATGGTAGAGGTAGGTGGAGCTTTGCATCGCTTGCTGAGTCTGACTTCCAGAAGAGCGGAGACTTCCCCCCTCACACCCCTGCTACAGCCGAGAGCACCTGGGACACGGTGATGGTGCCATGCAAGAAGGGCCCCACAATGGCCCAGGCCAAGTCCAAGCAGGCCATCTTAGCAGCTCAGTGAAGAGAAGATGGGAAGACTACCAAGAAATGGGCTGCTGGCCAAAACAAACAGCACTCCATCACAAAGAACGCAATCAAGCTGGACAGAGAGACTGAGGAACTTCACCAGGACAGAATCATTCTAGAAGTGGGCAAAGTGATCCAAAAGGGCCAGCAGAGCAAGGGACTGACACAGAAGGATCTGGACACAAAAGTCAATGGAAAGACCCAAGTTATTACTGACTATGAGTGTGGCTGGGCCATTGCTAATAACCAAGTCTTGGGCAAGATCAAAAGAGGCATTGGTCTCAAACTTCATGGGAAGAACATTGGAAAGCCACTTGAGACAGGACCAAAGGGGAAATGAACACAAAGCCTCAAAATCAGTTCATTCAGACTGATCTGGTCCAGCGGGTTCTCCTTCACCACCAGAACCAATGTGTCTCTTCACATTGCCAGGCTGAACACAAGGGTATCAGACTTGTTTGTGGGAGGAACATTCCAAATCTATACCTGCTGTAACAAAAAGAAAAAAGAAAACCTTGCAAATTAAATGATTCTCCTGACTTTTTTCCCCCTTTCCTTTTCTGAAGATTGAAGAGCCAGAACTAATAATTCTCTTAATTTTACCAGTAAATGTTTATCTCTCTAGAAGAAGTTATAACTTTTTGAGGCATTAGGGTATATTTTGAGATGGAATCAATTTAAATTAGTGTGTTTAAGGGGAGGGTTAGTGTGAAGGGGGTTATATCTGTTTGGCATCTGGGGATCTTGCCCCTGTTTTGAAAAGAGTGCAAATGTGTCACCAACTTAAGTGATCTCTGTTCTCCCTAGCCTGCATTTTCAAGAGAAACTAAGTTTGTTACCCTTAAAATGAAACAACTGAACATCTGACAGGAGATCATTTAGTCTTCCATCTTGCCTCCAAGCTAGACACCACTCCTGCCAAGCTTCCACGTCTGCTTTTAAAAATGTTCACATCCCACAGTTTTACACCACACTTAGCACATAATAAGCTCTTAATAAATATTTTTTCATTCATTCATTCATTCATTCATTCTTCCCTTGGGACTTATGGTCTCCCAAGTACATAGTATGTGAGTAATAGTGCTAGCCCTTTCCACTTCACTAACATCTTCTGCTGTTTCCTCCCTTCTCCCCTACTCTCATCTTAAGCCTCTTCTCTCTTCTGGTCTTTCTCTTCCTTGCTTGATTTCTTCTCCCCCCCCATTCCACCTTCTCCTCCTCCTCCTCCTCCTATCCATTTTGTCCCCTCTCTTTCCTGAGAATACTCAATCTCAGAATGACCAGGAGTGGAATAAGGAAGCACTATGTGAGCCTGTGATCTGACTTATTGTGGACTTTCATGCACAGAAATGTTCAGGAAGCCTAAGGGCTTCTGCTCAGCACTCCCTAATGCAGAGGCTATTATTATTATCAGGAGAAGACTGGCCAATGATCCTGGTTCTTATAGCATGCCTAGTGGGCTAGGCTGATGCAATTCAGGCATGGACGTTGGAGCATGTGCAGACATTCTATATCTGGTTCTAGTCTACTAAATCTCATACTGAAGAGAAGCTTTTTTGAGTGACTGCAGAACTGAGAGCATTCCAAAGGCACTAACTGGTCAGGGGGAATCTTGTAGCACTGTCTCTTCCCAGCCTTGCTGTCACTGGAAAAGGAGGATTTACCGCTATGGGTCTCTGGGGAGGGGAAGTGTCTTGGGTCTTCTGTCCCCCAGAGCTGGCATAAAGCTCAAAGAGCATGGCCTTGCTATTACTTTGGGGGTCTATTTTTTTCCTCCTTTTAGATTAAGAGTATTGGAGATGGCTACAATATTGTGAGGTCAGGAGATCTTTCTAGCCTAGGAGTTGGAGTCCATGTCAAAATCTGCCACAAGTCAGACAGTAAGGAGTCAGGTCCAACCCAAACCAGGAACAACAAAGAAGAGGATTCCCTCCATCCATCCACCATGCCACATTTGGAAGTGAAATTGGTGGGGCAAGTGCTATATAGAAACTATGTTAAGTTTGATCCCACTCTCTCCAGGGACTGAAAGTGGTATAGGGGAGAGTGTTACTCATGCCCTTCCCCCTAGATGTTGGGAATAATATTTGTAATTTCTATTCTAGCTCTATTTTTGCAGTAAATGTCCCTTTTTAAAAGATAATTGATGTTAATTGGTTAAATGGAACGGGGGCATTAATCATTGGTAAGTAACAGTGGGAGAAAATACATGACATGAGAGTGAGGGTAGGGGGCACAGAGCTATTAGCATTAGACAATGACCCCCACCCCTAGAACCCTGAGGGGAAACAGCCAGCCTCACTCTGGGAGGGTGAGTCTAGAGTGTCACCACACTCTTATGAAGCTCTTGCTTTCACATCTGTCCATTGTGGATCAGTGACATCAATCCAGACTTCAGCTCTAGATAAGAAATGGCTGGGTCTTCTCAATGAATATGGGGAAAGAAGGCCTGAGGGAAGAGGAAAACTCCCCTAAAAACAAGCAGAGCTTAAAGCTAGGGCAATTCTTAGCCACCCCATGTAAATTACTGCCCTGAGACACAAGGATCCTTTCTCTGTGGGTTGTGCCCCATCTGGTTTCTACTACTGGCTGACTGACCTTCAGGCTAACACCCAAAGGACTGACTGACTAACCTGCTGATTTTCTAAAACGCTGAGCTTCTCAGTGTTCCAGAGTGGTTGAGAAGTTCCATGATTTTCCCAGGGTCACACAGCCAGTAGCGGTCAAAGGCAAGACTTGAACCCAAGCCCTTCTGACTTCAAGGCCAGCTCTCCATCCACTATGTCTTCTTACCTCAATGTGCCTGTGATGACACATCACTTAGATACAGTCCAATCTGCATTCTTTAAGGATGACTGAATTGAGACTCTGCCTCTCCCTTTAGGAATCAATTTGACAGACCCAAATCATATTCTAACTTGGAGTCTGAACTTAGTCAAGGCCTAACAGTCTTTCTCTGACACAGCAGAGCCCCCTAGGCCCAAAGCTATTGAAATCATGTCTAGACTAGGAGTTCTTAACTTTTTCTGGTAGCAGGGACCCCCTTTGACAATAATCTGGAGAAGTCTATGGACACTTCAGAATAATTTTAAATGCATAAAATAAAATACATAGAATTACAAAGATGTCACATTAACAAGGAAGGAAATAAGCATTTATTATCTACTCTGTGCCAAGCACTGTGCTAAGTACAGATATTATCTAATTTGATCTTCACAACAACTTTGGGATGAAGGTGCTATTATTATCCCCATTTTATAGACAAAGAAACTGAGGTAGACAGGTTAAGTGAATTACCCAGGGTCATACAACTAGTGAGTGTTTGGGACCAGATTTGAACTTAGGTCTTTCTGACCCCAGGCCCAACAATCTATGCATTGTGCTATCTAGTTGCTTAGCATTTATCAAATGCTTACTACTTTACTAAACACAAGCAAAAAGGAAGCCTCTGCTCTTAGAGTAGAAGGAGCTCACATTTTAATGGGGAAGGGTAGTATTGGAAAAGGAGTTGAACAGAGAAGGGGAGGGTGACGAAAGGTACCCACCTGGACAGGGCATGGCATGGAAGACCCCAAAAGTCAGAAGCCATGGTAGGAGAGCAAAGGCTGGCTGTCCTGGGCCCTTCTCAAAATGAAAGTTCCAGGAAGACCTCACTAATGGCGGAAGGGGGCCAAGGGACAGATAGGAAAAATTTCTTTCAAGGAAAGAAATTTACAAATATTACAAATCATTTATTGTTTTGTTGATAGACTAGACTTAAGAATAATGAAAAAAATAATGAAAAATTTTTTAAAATTCTTAGCAAAAAAAAAAAAGATAGAAAGGAAGACAAATCTTCCAGAGTATTCCAAAAGAAATCAATTATATTGAAATATATTAATAATTTTTTTAATTAATAGATTCCTCCATGAGTTCTATCCACAGGTCTGTGGCCCCTAGATTAATAATCCTTGTCTAGAAAGATGTAAGAGGAGATACTAGAAAACCAAGCCAGGAGCACAGGAAAACAGGAATGGGCTTAATCATTTAATCAATAAGCATTTACTAAGTACCTGCTTAGGCCTAACCACACAAATTCAAGTTCCTGCCTTCAAGTTTCTTGGCATTCTACTAGGGAAAACACAGTGAGTCAGTGCTGAAGACGGAGTGATAGCCTGGCAGAGGCTGGGGCCAAGAGGAGAAGGTGAGATTTCTCCTCCAACCCTTCTTTTCCCTCCTACTCCTATAATTCAGATTCTTGTCACCTATTAGCTAGTTATGACAATAGTTTTCTAAATGCTCTCCCCACATCCACTATTCCATTCTCATGCATCCTACATTTTATTTGTCACAATAATCTTCCTAATATCCAGGTATTAGGACTTCCTAATATTCAAGAACCTGCATTGTTTAGAAATTAAATCCGAACACTTTATCCCAGCATTCAAGGGTCTCCATGGTCTGGCCCCAAACTACCTTTTTCAACCTTACATCCCACTACTTTTTTCACATATGACCTATACTTAAAGTAAGCTAGACTTCTTGTCTTTCCCTGAATATGCCTGGTTCTTTCCTACCTCCACATCTTTGCTTTTTGGGCTTCCTTAATCTGGAATGCGCCCCCTCCCCATCTAATTCTGTGGAAATCCCAAACTCTTCCTTCAAAGCCTAGCTCAAAGGTCACCTCTTCCATGAAGGCTTCCCTTGATTCTTCCTAACAAAAATGGGATCTCTGCTTCTGTGTGTGAACTTCCCCCTCACCCCTACCTTGGGCTTTTCCATTGATTCATTAAAGGCCCACCCTAAATTTATGCTTTGGATTATAACCTTATCCCCTTACTGGATTACAAACTCTTGGAGGGCAGGGAGAGTATCTTTGTACAGCACCTCAGAGTTTAACCCAGTGCCTTGTGCACAGTTGGCTGAATGAATTAAACCATCCATGATTCATACAGAAATCTTAGCCTGACAATTACCTTCTCCCCCCCGCCCCACCCCCCCGCCCCCAATAAAACAGGGAGGCAGGCCAGTGAGAGAAGCTTCTATGTTATTTCCTGGTCCTCTCCTCCCACTCTTGTCCCAGCCAGGACATGTCCGAGTTTGTTGCTTTGCTGATTCTATTACCATGACAACTGGTTGCACTAAAGCCTCACATCCCCTCCCCTCAACCCTCCCCCACCTTTCCCCAGCCCAAAAGATCCCCCTGCTGATCCCTGGGGCCACTGAGGAGCTCCAGGAAATGCCTTTGTTGGGACTTCATCTGTCTGTAAACACACGGAAGATCATATCACTCCCCTGGCTCTCTCAGCCATCCTGAACTCTGCAATCCAGGCCTTGTTCTCCTCCAACCACCTGTGCCTAGGCAGGAGTTCTTCAGCTGGGAATCCCTGAACTCGTTTTTGTTAATATTTTGATAACTGGTATTTCAATAGAATTGATGTCTCTTATAAATGTGTTCTATGCCTTTAAAAAAAAGAAACACAAAATTCTGAGAAAGGGCCTATAGACTTCATCAGACTGCCAATGAGGTCCGTGATTCAGAAATCCTGAGCTAGCCACTCCACTCCTTTGCATGCTATTAGTCATAGACTCTACCTGTAGACTCTCTACCAAGCCCTGGGGGGACGTCTCCCCAGGAAGCACAAAGTATCCAGGACCATACTGACAGAGAGGACACAAGAGGTAGGGGAAAGAGTCCTAGGTGTGCAGTCAGAAGACCTGGGTTTGAATCCAGTCTTCACTCTGCCACATACTAGTTGTATGCCACCAACAAGACACTTCATGTAGGCAGCTAGCGGCACAATGAACAGTGCTATGGACTGGAAGGTAGGAAGACTTGAGTTTGAATCCTGCCTTAGATACAAGTGATGTGATCCTGGGTAGGTCATTAATATATCTCAGCCTCAGTTTCCTTATCTGTAAAATAGGCATTAAAATGACACAATGACACCTCCCTCGCAGGATCGAATAGATTAACATACACGAAGTGCTTTACAAACTTTTTTTAGAGTTCTTTATAAATACTAGTCTTGCCCAACTGCACGGCTAACTATGGACCACCCAGAGGACACTGTGGAGTTGAGTAGAGACTGGGAATGGGGGTGGCTCCAGCTGCTACACTAAATGGGACCAGTTCCTACAGAAGGGCACTGGAATAGGGCAAATGAAAGAGGCAGGACATACAAAGCAGCCATAATAGATAATAGTAGTCAGGTTGGGGCTAGTCTGGAAAGACTTCTTGGAGAGTGTGTGCTTCTGTATCTCCTCTCAAGGCCTTGTCAGGATTGTAATTAGAGTTAGTATTACACAGTACTTAAAATAGTAAGTATGCAGTACTTACCTCACAACAACCATCTGAGATAGGTAGTACAAGTATTATTGTACCCATTTCACAGATGAAGAAATAGTGGCTAAGTCATGTAATTTATTCAAGGTCACACAGCAAGTAAATGATAGAGGCAGAATTCAATCTCCAGTCTTCTGATTTCACCCAAGGTCCAGTGCTTGCTCTAATACAGTCAACTTTCTCTGTGTCTCTGTCTCTGTTTCTGTGTGTTTGTCTGGATGTCTGGCTGCCTGTCTCAGTCTTTGCCTCTGTTTGTGTGTGTATGTGTCTCTCACTGTGTGTATCTCTCGCTGTCTGTCTTTCTGTCTCTGTCTCTCTCTGCATGTGCTTTTCTGCAGGAATCCAAGTAGGGCTAGATAATTGAAGGACAATGAATATAGCACTAGAAGGGATGTAAGAGGTGTTTTAGTTTCTCTCCTGCCTGCCCCCCTTCCCCCCGCCCACCCTTCCCTGGTCCATTTAACAGATGAGAAAGCTGAGTCTCAGAAAGGTTGTGACTTGACTAGAGTCATACAGGTATTATCTTGCAGAGCTGAGATTTGAACACGTCTTCTAATTCCAACTTCAGTAGTTTTTCCAGTGTACCACAATCTACTCTGAGGGAGAGAGACTGGGTCTTGTTGGGGTGAAGCTGTCCCATGGGATTTGACCCCTGGAACTTCTCCTGGGTCTAACAAGTAGATTGGGTTTCCCACAGCCTGGGGGCTGCCCCAAGTCACAGCCCTTTCCTTTCAGGCCACAACCTGAAGTCTCCATGTAGTCAAGGTAATAAATGCTAGATAAACACAGGTTCCTGAAGTGTTAAGATCCAGGAAAAGCGATGGATGGTTTTAATTTTCTGAGAAAAGAGGCCCATGTTTGTACTTTCCTATTTACAGTAGGACCTGTGGGGAACCTTATAAACAGCACAGATCTAGGCAAGTCTCAAAAAGACAAATATTCATTGCAGCTGGTACTTTGTCCTCTCGCTTTCCCAAACCCCAGTTTCTCGTCAGGACAGATTCAAGCCAAAATGGTTTCCCCACCCAGGATCACTGCCTGGGAAACATGAGAGGAAAACAAAGAGCAGTAAGAAGAGGCTTTGGATGTTGCTGTTAGCTGAAGCACTTGGGAGCAGGATTTGGGGGAGTAGAGACAGGAAGAAAGGATTTCAATGGTTCTGCCGTCATCTCCCCCTTCTATTGGTATAAACAGGGTTTCTTAACTTGGAGCCTGTGAACTTGGACAGGAAAAAAAAATCACATCTTATTTTCACTAACCTCTAACTAAAATTTAGCATTTCCTTCAATTTGAAAAAAAAAAAAAACAACTCTGGGAAGGAGTCCATAGGGTTCACTAGACCACTGAAAGGGTCCATGACCCAAAAAAGGTTAAGAACCTCAGATACAGAAGAAAGAGCTTTGGATTGAGGGTCCTGAGGACCTGGGTTCCAATTCTGGCTTAGCTATTTATACCAGTGTGACCTTCAGCAAGTAACCTCACTTCTGGGGTTCCTCTGGAAAATGATGCAATTGCATTTTATGATCTTAAGGGTCTTGAATGTCTAAATTCTGTGATTAACCTCTATGACCTTTGACTGGTCATCTGGAATCTGTCTCTGGCTCAGGGAAACACCTTCAAAGGCAAAGCTCTGGCTGTAGCCTGTGGGAGACTTTATCTCCTAAGGTCAGATAGATGCCATCATTCATTCATTTAGTCAGTTAATCATTCACTGGTATTTACTGAGGGCCTATAAGAGTTTCTGCACGTAGGTCACTTCTCCGAAAGGCAGTACCCAAATCCAGACGGTTAACCTCTGCTCTAGGATTAACCCAATCCCCCTGAAGTCCTCAGCTTCAATCACAAAGCTAGTCAGCAACAGATCTGAGGTCCAGCCCCAGGTGTTCTGATTCCCAGGTGTCCAGGGCTCATGCCAACACACCACACCGCTTCCCAACACAGCACATGGCTTCCCAACTCATTACATGGCTTCCCAATATGCCACATGGCTTCCCAACACACCACATGGCTTCCCAACACTTAACAATGAGAGGGAAATGCATCAAGAGAGCAAACTCTACCTAATGAGAAACAGATGAAGAAACTTAGCCTTGCAGAAAAGGACAAGGATGTTATATATTTTTCAAAGCTTGGATCACAATGGTCTCCTTTCATTGAAAAAAAAAATACTCCAGCCCTTTTCTAGCAAAGGTTAAGTCTTTGCATTTAAGAAACAAAACAAAAATCCTGCTATGAAATGTGTTTTTTTAAGCTTAGCCTGCCTTCCCCTTTTAATTCAGTCTTCACTCCCCCTTACTCAGAGAGAGACTCTTGGCCAGACTTGAGGGACACTCCTTTGTAGTCAGGGAATGGATTATGATTTGGTATTCATAAATGTTCAGCAGTCAGGCACTCCTACACACACACACACACACACACACACACACACACACACACACACACACACACACACACAC